>NC_092148.1:69665481-70025481 GCF_045791955.1 Oncorhynchus clarkii lewisi
CAAAATGTAATTAATAACTTCACCATGCTCAAAAGGATATTCAATGTCAGTTTTTTTACACTAATATTGCACACTTACGTGACTTGTTAAGCGCATTTAGGCTTGACATAACAAATAGGTTTAATACTTATTGACTCAAGACATTTCAGCTTTTCATGTTTTATTAATTTGTAAACATTTCTAAAAACATAATTCCACTTTGACATTATTGTCACGCCCTGACCATAGAGAGCTTTTATTCTCTATGTTGGTTAGGTCAGGTGTGATTAAAAGGGTGGGTTATCTAGGTGAATTATATTTATATATTGGCCTAGTAAGGTTCCCAATCAGAGGCAGCTGTTTGTCGTTGTCTCTGATTTGGGATCATATTTAGGCAGCCATTTTCCCATTTGTGCTTTGTCTATGTATAGTTGCCTGTGAGCATATTATTAGCGGCACATTTCGTTTGGTTGTTTTGTTTTTTAAAAGTTTTCTATTCCAAAATAAAGGATGGGAACATGCCACTCTGTATCTTGGTCCACTCCTTATAACGATCGTGACAATTATGGGGTATTGTGTGCAGGCCAGTGAGAAAATTTTAAATTCAGGCTGTAACACAACAAAATGTGAAAGAAGTCAAGAGGAGTGAATCCTCTCTGAAGGCACTGTATGTAGTGCTACACAGTTCTTGCCTGATCCCTTCCTCAGTACTTTGATCTATGAGTGACCGTGACATGCCCCCTGTCCCCGAGTCCAGCTCTGCCCTGTAATCTTATAAAACCTGCCCCTTAGTGTGTATGTGTGTGTTTTTCTAGAGCAAAGCAGTGAAGGGTGGGGAGATCTGTGTGTGTCCGACCCCTGCCAAGTAATCTTATAAACCACTCTGAGTGACCCTCATGCAGCCTTTGTCCTGTCCACTCCCCAGTCTGACCCCACAATTTGTTATTACCTGAACAAAATAGCTCTCTTAAAATGTGATTTGTCCTTTTCCTGGGCTCACTTCTTTCTCACCCACAGAGATGGACACTGCCCAGAACCCCAGACACCTCCAGTGACACATATGCATCAGGTCTAGTTAGTAAAGGAGGATAGAGAGTGTGTGTGAAGCCAAATACAAAGAATGGATGAACAGACTAGTCAGAGGCTGCAACATGGCGTCCAGCTGTTAAATTGGTCAATGCACACTGGAATAATGAGCAGAGTTGATTCATACTTAATCTCTACATATATACAAACATAAGTTGTTCACTGGACATGATTCAAACATTTCCATGGACCAGCACTCTAGATAATAGCTTCCCTAAATGTAGCTACATAAATGCTAATATCACCTCTAATAGTCATTAATAAACATATTCAAACACGTTTAACATGCTACATTGCTGTAATCTCACATTAGCAATTTACATAAGGTACATTCAATTAACACGCTATATTGGTTACTCTGCATTAAGAAGATAGATCAGTGTTGCACCGCGTTTTGAGAAGCAGTAATGCTTTAGATTTTTATGCTACTGTCCAGTACATTGAGTGTCATTGAGTCATCATGCTACGTTGGCCTTGTGTCCCGTTAGCATGCTACATTACCATTTGGAGATGAGATAAACCAGAGCAATTAATTTACTTTACAGAGATCAACTAATTTTGGCTTCCTATAATATTTTGAGTGATAATGGGTTGTAGATGCTATGGTTTTCTATGGCAAGACTACAGGGAGGTATTGGTCTGAAATGAGATTATGTTATAAAAGATACCAGGAAGTAATCCTAAATATAGGAGCCAAATCTTCCCATGCTTTCATTCAGTGAGTGATCCACTTCTGTATGAGATCTGCTCTGATCTTGACCTGCCTTTGGCCATGATAAGACCTCAGTGGGATACTTCAGGATTTTGGCAACGAGGAACTTTATCTACTTCCCCAGAGTCCGATGTTCTTGTGGATGAAAATGTTATGATGCTAGCAGATACCCATAGACTTCCAGTCATTGAGCTAATGCTAGTTAGAATTGGCTCTCAAAACTACCTCTAACTTCCTTCATACTGGACACAGAGACATAAAAATGGTATCCATAAATTCATCGAACTCTGGGGAAGTAGATAAAGGCATCATTGCCAAAATCCTGAAATATCCCTTTAAAACTGTAAATAACTCACAACGTCGGAATATATTATTATTTTGGCTTTCTTACACGCTTCAAGTTTAACCAAAGATTTTTCCTCATTGGGCAATTTCCATATTGATGCAAATGCTGCTGTCAAAGTTAATAGTAATTTATTTAGTTTTCAAAATGTTCAATGGGAAGCAGACCATTTTATATATTTTTGTAACCTTTATTTAACTAGGCAAGTCAGTTTAAGAATAAATTCTTATTTACAATGACGGTCTACCAAAAGGAAAAATGCCTGCGGGGACGGGATATAATTAAAAAAAAAAAAAAAATAGAACAAAACACACATCACGACAAGAGAGACACCACAACACTACATACAGTTGAAGTCGTAAATTTACATACACCTTAGCCAAACTCAGTTTTTCACAATTCCTGAAATTTAGTAAAAATTCTCTGTCATAGGTCAGTTAGGATCAACACTTTTATTATTTAAAAAATGTGAAATGTCAGAATAATAGTAGAGAGAATTATTTATTTCAGCTTTTATTACTTTCATCACATTCCCAGTGGGTCAGAAGTTTACATACACTCAATTAGTATTGGATAGCATTGCCTTTAAATTGTTTATCTTGGGTCAAACATTTCAGGTAGCCTTCCACGAGCTTCCCACAATAAGTTGGGTGACTTTATCCCGGAAGCTTACAAGAAATCCTACTATGCCCCGTGACAAACCATCAAAGAGGCAAAGCGTCAATACAGGGCTAAGATTGAATCATACTACACCGGCTCCGATGCTCGTCTTATGTGGCAGGGCTTGCAAACTATTACAGACTACAAAAGGAAGCACAGCTGTGAGCAGCCCAGTGATATGAGCCTACCAGACGAGCTAAATCACTTCTATGCTCGCTTTGAGGCAAACAACACTGAGGCATACATGAGAGCATCAGTTGTTCTAGACGACTGTGTGATCACACAGTGCTGACCAACTGGTGCTGACCAACTGGCAGGTGTCATCAGCATGTGCTGACCAACTGGCAGGTGTCATCACTGACATTTTCAACGTGTCCCTGATTAAGTCTGTAATACCAATATGTTTCAAGCAGACCACCATAGTCCCTGTGCCCAAGATCCCAAAGGCAACCTACCTAAATGACTACAGACCCGTAGCACTCACATCCGTAGCCATGAAGTGCTTTGAAAGGCTGGTAATGGCTCACTTCAACACCATTATCCCAGAAACCCTAGACCCACTCCAATTCGCATACCGCCCAAACAGATCCACAGATGATGCAATCTCTGTTGTACTCCACACTGCCCTTTCCCATCTGGACAAAAGGAACACTTATGTGAGAATGCTATTCATTGACTACAGCTTAGCGTTCAACACCATAGTACCCTCAAAGCTCATCACTAAGCTAAAGATCCTGGGACTAAACACCTCCCTCTGCAACTGGATCCTGGACTTCCTGACGGGCCGCCCCCAGGTGGTGAGGGTAGGTAGCAACACATCTGCCACGCTGATCCTCAACACTGGAGGCCCCCAGGGGTGCGTGCTCAGTCCCCTCCTGTACTCCCTGTTCACCCACGACTGCATGGCCAGGCACGACTCCAACACCATCATTAAGTTTGCAGATGACACAACAGTGGTAGGCCTGATCCCCGACAACGACGAGACAGCCTATAGGGAGGAGGTCAGAGACCTGGCCTGGTGGTGCCAGAATAACAACCTATCCCTCAACATAACCAAGACTAAGAAGATGATTGTGGACTACAGGAAAAGGAGGACCGAGCACACCCCCATTCTCATCGACGGGGCTGTAGTGGAGCAGGTTGAGAGTTTCAAGTTCCTTGGTATACACATCACCAACAAACTAGAATGGACCAAACACACCAAGACAGTCATGTAGAGGGCATGACAAAGCCTATTCCCGCCCCCCAGTAAACTAAAAAGATTTGGCATTGGTCTGAAATCCTCAAAAGGTTCTACAGCTGCAACATCGAGAGCATCCTGACTGGTTGCATCACTGCCTGGTACGGCAATTGCTCGGCCTCCGACCGCAAGGCACTACAGAGTGCGTACGGCTCAGTAAACCACTGGGGCTAAGCTGCTTGCCATCCAGAACCTCTACACCAGGCGGTGTCAGAGGAAGGCAAAAAATTGTCAAAGACCCCAGACTCCCAGCCATAGACTGTTCTCTCTACTACTGCATGGCAAGTGGTACCGGAGTGTCAAGTCTAGGACAAAAAGGCTTCTCAACAGTGTTTACCCCCAAGCCATAAGACTGCTGAACAGGTAATCAAATGGCTACCCGGACTATTTGCATTGTGTGCCCCCCAACCCCTCTTTTACGCTGCTGCTACTCTCTGTTTATCATATATGCATAGTCACTTTACCTATACATTCATGTACAGTGGGGCAAAAAAGTATTTAGTCAGCCACCAATTGTGCAAGTTCTCCCACTTAAAAAGATGAGAGAGGCCTGTCATTTTCATCATAGGTACACTTCAACTATGACAGACAAAATGAGGGGAAAAAATCCAGAAAATCACATTGTAGGATTTCTTATGAATTTATTTACAAATTATGGTGGAAAATAAGTATTTTGTCAATAACAAAAGTTTATCTCAATACTTTGTTATATACCCTTTGTTGGCAATGACAGAGGTCAAACGTTTTCTGTAAGTCTTCACAGGGTTTTCACACACTGTTGCTGGTATTTTGGCCCATTCCTCCATGCAGATCTCCTCATAGATTTTCTATGGGGTTGAGATCTGGAGACTGGGTAGGCCACTCCAGGACCTTGAAATGCTTCTTACGAAGCCACTCCTTTGTTGCCCGGGCGGTGTGTTTGGGATCATTGGCATGCTGAAAGACCCAGCAGTATAGTTTTCACTCAAAATCTCACGATACATGGCCCCATTCATTCTTTCCTTTACACCACATATGTCAGAGTCAAGGCCCGCGGGCCACATCCGGCCCGCAAGAAGGTTTTTTACGGCCCCTGGGATGATCTTGATTTATTATTAGAACCGGCCCGCAGCAAGCCGGCAGCCCGCAGATCTTTTACACGCACCAATACTACATTTCCCACAATGCAAAGGTGACGCACCGAGCAGTAGGCTGCTTCATTTCAATATTTATTGGCACAGCAGTCGTCAGCATCACAGTAAAATTAACTTTCAGATACCCATCAAAAATGGCAAAACGGAAGGTGGATACTGAGAACCGGGGGTTTCAAACAAGGTGGGAGTCGGAGTATATGTTCACGAAGGTAGCTGGAAAACCTGTGTGTCTTCTGTGTGGAGAAAGTGTGGCGGTACTGAAAGAGTATAATCTGAGACGACATTATGAAACGAAACACGCGGACAAAAACAAGAATATGGACATGGAACAAAGGCTACAAAAGGCAGAGGAATTAAAACGAGGCCTCAAATCTCGACAGGCTCTGTTCAAAAAAGCCAAATCACAAGGCCAGGCTGCTGTCAAGGCCAGTTTTATTTTGGCAGAAGAGATCGCTAAATCAGCCCGGCCATTTACGGAGGGGGATTTCATCAAAAACTGCATGATTAAAGTTTGTGACGAAGTTTGCCCAGAAAAAAGGCAACTCTTTTTAAATGTGAGTCTGAGCAGAAACACCATTGCCGAGAGAGTAGACCAGTTGTCCATCAATCTAAAAGAGCAGCTTGTGAAAAAGGGAAAAGATTTTATTGCATATTCCTTGGCTGTGGATGAGAGCACCGACATTTCTGACATTGCCCAGTTGTCAATTTTCATCCGCGGAGTGGACTCCAACCTAAGCGTGACAGAGGAGTTTTTGGCTTTACGTCCTATGCATGGCACAACTACGGGGCATGATTTGTATGAAGAGGTGTCAAGATGTGTAAATGAGATGGAGCTGCCTTGGGAAAAACTCGTGGGTTTGACAACCGACGACACAGGAGCGGACTGGTGGCGAAGATACGGGAAAAGATGCAAGAGGAAAACGCGACAGGTGAGCTGACAGCTTATCATTGTATCATACACCAGGAAGCGTTGTGCGGTAAAGCCTTGAAAATGGAGCATGTAATGAGCATCATCACGCGCACAGTTAACTTTATCAGAGCCAAAGGTTTGAATCACCGCCAGTTCAAGGCATTTCTGACGGAGTTAGAAACGGAGCATGGTGATTTGCCTTATCACACAGAGGTGCGATGGCTAAGCCAGGGAAAGGTGCTTCAAAGATGTTTCGAGCTTCGTGAGGAGATTTGTCTGTTCTTGGACAGCAAAGGGAAAGACACAACACAACTCCGAGACGAAATGTTTCTGTGTGAAATGGCTTTTCTGTGTGACATTACGAGTCATCTGAATGCAATAAACTTGCAGCTGCAGGGTCGGGATCGTGTCATCTCTGATATGTACAGTACAGTGAAGGCATTTAAAACCAAACTGACTCTGTGGGAGACGCAGATGCGGAAAGAAAATTTGAGCCACTTTCCCAGCTGCCAGACCATGAAAGAGAAGCTCTCTACCAGTGCGTTCCCGAGCACACAGTTGGCTGATAAAATAGGTATGCTTGCCGCTGACTTTCGACGCCGATTTGCTGACTTTGAAGCACAAAAAAGCAGGTTGGAACTGCTCGGTAACCCATTTGCTGTTGACGTGGAAAGCTCACCACCAAACCTCCAAATGGAGTTGATTGACCTCCAATGCAATGATGCACTGAGGGCAAAATATGCGGCAGTGGGTGCTGCGGAGTTCGCCCGTTTCCTCCCCGGCACAATGCCCCAGCTGCGCATCCAGGCTGCTCAAACGTTGTCTATGTTTGGCAGCACATACCTGTGTGAACAACTGTTTTCTTTGATGAACCTGAACAAAACATCACACAGAAGTCGACTTACTGCTGAACACCTCCACTCAATTCTGAGGATTTCTTCAGCTCAGAGCCTTACCCCGAACATTGATGAACTTGTGGAAAAGATGGGACACCACCAAGTATCACCCTCAACCTCAAACAAGTGAACATTACTGTGCAATCACATATTTAGAGTTTTTACTCAGTTCAAGTTTAAAAGTTAAAATTTAATATTTGTTTTCACTGCATGTTACTTCTCCTTAAACAAAGTGTTGTTTTTGATTAATAGATTTTTGCACTTTATTTTTTTGTATTTCAATCCAATTATATTTTAAAAATATTTCAGTTGAGTGGATGATAGAAAATTGCTATTATTGTTTTTTCTTTGAAGTAAATTTAGCCCACTTTTGCTAAAATAGAAAATATAGTCTACTGATGGTGCCTTGAATACCGGTTTCTTTCATTTAATGTTCATGTTATGGGGATATTTATATAAAGGAAATTTGTCTTTTGTGTCTGTTGAAAATTAAAGATTACTGACAGAGCCATAAGAAAATATTGCTTTATTTATCTGATCATATTGTAATATATTTGTTAGGTTTTCAGTAGGTTCAATTAGGTTCACTAGACTATATGCGTCATTTAAAATTTTTTCAATGAACATTCGAACAGTCCGGCCCTCGTCTTGTAGCTGATTTTTTTATTTGGCCCTCCGTCCATTTGACTTTGACACCCCTGCTTTACACGGATCAGTCGTCCTGGTCCCTTTGCAGAAAAACAGCCCCAAAGCATGATGTTTCCACCCCCATGCTTCACAGTAGGTATGGTGTTCTTTGGATGCAACTCAGCATTCTTTGTCCTCCAAACACGACGAGTTGAGTTTTTACCAAAAAGTTATATTTTGGTTTCATCTGACCATATGACATTCTCCCAATCTTCTTCTGGATCATCCAAATGCTCTCTAGCAAACTTCAGACGGGCCTGGACATGTACTGGCTTAAGCAGGGGGACACATCTTGCACTGCACGATTTGAGTCCCTGGCGGCGTAATATGTTACTGATGGTAGGCTTTGTTACTTTGGTCCCAGCTCTCTGCAGGTCATTCACTAGGTCCCCGCGTGTGGTTCTGGTATTTTTTTCTCACCGTTCTTGTGATCATTTTGACCCCACGGGATGAGATCTAACGTGGAGCCCCAGATCGAGGGAGTTTATCATAGTTGTCATAGTTGAAGTGTACCTATGATGAAAATTACAGGCCTCTCTCATCTTTTTAAGTGGGAGAACTTGCACAATTGGTGGCTGACTAAATACTTTTTTGCCCCCCTGTACATATGTACATACTACCTCAATTGGCACCACCAACCAGTGCTCCCGCACATTGGCTAACCAGGCTATCTGCATTGTGTCCCGCCATCCACCCCCTGCCAACCCCTCTTTACGCTACTGCTACTCTCTGTTCATCATATATGTGCAGTCACTTTAACCATATCTACATACTACCTCAATCAGCCTGACTAACCGGTGTCTGTATGTAGCCTTGCTACTTTTATTATAGCCTCGCTACTGTATAAGCCTCACTACTATTTTTCACTGTCTTTTTACTGTTGTTTTTATTTCTTTACTTACCTATTGTTCACCTAATACCTTTTTTGCACTATTAGTTAGAGCCTGTATACAAATTATCGTTGATTTGATTTGAATCAGGGTTAGTCTGGCAGCTGGGGTGAAAGAGGAGCAATTACAATAGAGGAAACCAAGTCTAGATTTAACTTTAGCCTGCGGCTTTGATATGTGCTGAGAGAAGGACAGTGTAGCCAGACTCCAAAGTTTTGGTGTCTGAAGTTAAAACTGGCAATACAGCATTGGATGCGGCAGAGGAACAGTACCAGTAGCCAAGGCAATACATTATCACTATGCTCCACCATTTTTTTTTCAATTTCCAATGATTGTGATGTGATATACAGTAGCTTTTTATGGAATGATTTACTATCCAGCATCAACTTATTTTTGTTCTATAGCATATCAGGTTAATTGGATAGTCTCTGGCTGAGATGAAATGGCATGATAGATTAGAGGCATTGCATATGATACTCCAATAACATCATTGCGTATGTTTGTAAAATCATCATTTGATAGTGAAATTGATCTCTTGAATAACACAACTAGTCTGCTCAAAATGATTTATGACTGTGGCTCTAGATTTTTATGAGAACTTCGCTCCTATGTCATGCATTATAATGCATTATGAAGATGTTAATGTGAAGAGATACTTGGTATGATATAATGAACAGAGATACATCCAATTTAGGTGAATAATGTGTTTCTCTCAAGCCCACCCATTGCTCTTTTGTTAACGTGGTGTGTATACATGTCAATGATTAAGAATGTGTGATCTGAGCAGGTCTTTGTAGCATTTCATTACTACCTCAGATCTCAGAACAAGGCTTGTTAAGGTTACTGAAGTGGAACGTCTGGACTGCTCTGACTCTCCATTATACAAAAAGTAAGGATGAGGAGTGTTTCCATTGTAATAAGAAAATAGAATTGAGCATAATAGTTATCATAAAAAACACAGGATCTCTCCCAGACATCACTTCATCACGGTTGAATCTCAGAATGTGATCCGTAATAAATTTAAACCCATGGCATATTCACATAGCCTCTAATTTCAATGGATTCTATGTTGCTGCGTGTTTTGCATTGATAGAGGACCATTATAATTATGATAAGAGATATGAAAAGTATCCATTATACTATGCTTCAAATCAACAGGATAACATCTCAGCTCCCCTGATACTGTAGCATCACCAGTGCTGGCTCAATCAGATGAAACATATATTGTGCGGAGGTATGCAGACTATGAATGAGTAACTAAAGTACAGCAGTGCCAACTCTATCTCATTGAGAGACCCTATCTATTACCCTGATGTGACTGGCCTCATCCAGACCCATGACTCTACATAGGCCTGGACCCTGCCCTCCCTCCCTCTGTCAGAGTGTTTAAGCTATCAGGCTGCATCTCAGATCCAATAGACCAATGTTCGCTGAGTTAGCCTCCCAGTGGAGCACAATCCTCAAATCAATTACCACCCTGTAACCATAACCCCAAATCCCATTTCTCTGTGTCACGCCCAATAAAAGCTATTCCCTCTCTCTCTGTCTTTCTGTCTCTCTGTCTCTCTGTCTCTCCCTCTCCAATCTCTCTCTCTCTATTCTCTATCTTTTATCTTTCTCTCTTTGCTGTACTCTCTCTCTCTGTCTCTCCCTCTCCAATCTCACTCTCTCTATTCTCTATCTTTTATCTTTCTCTCTTTGCTGTACTCTCTCTCTGTCTCTCTCCGCAGACTTTCTGTGCTCTTTATATAACCAACTCTCCATTTGTCCCATATATGTGTCGATGTTGCATGTACTGCACAAACCCATAGCCCATGCCACTAGATCAAGAAGTGTATTACTCTGAGCCATCAGTTGACTAAAGGCTTACCACCTGTTACACTCTATGACCTCCCTTTGACCTGACCTGCTCTCAGCAGCTGATAGTCATCAACGGTAAGATATCAAAATCAAATCACATTTTATTGGTCACATATACATGGTTAGCAGATGTTAATGCGAGTGTAGCAATGCTTGTGCTTCTAGTTCCGACAGCGCTGTAACATCTAACAAGTAATCTAACAATTCCCCAATAACTACCTACTGTAATACACACAAATCTAAAGGGGTGGATGAGAATATGTACATATAAGTATATGGATGAGCGATGGCAGAGCGGCATAGGCAAGGCGCAAAATATGGTATAAAATATAGTATATACATGTGATATGAGTAATGTAAGATTTGTAAACATTATTAAAGTGGCATTATTTAAAGTGGCATTGTGTAATGTGACTACTATAAATGTGACATTTATTAAATTGTCCAGTGATTGTGATGTGTATCTAGGCAGCAGCCTCTCTGAGTTAGTGATTGCTGTTTAGCAGTTTGATGGCCTTGAGAAAGAAGCTGTTTTTCAATCTCTCAGTGCCATCTTTGATGCACCTGCACTGACCTCGCCTTCTGGATGATAGCAGTGTGAACAGGCAGTGGCTCGGGTGGTTGTTTTCCTTGATGATCTTTTTGGCCTTCCTGTGACATCGGGTGCTGTAAGTGTCACGGAGGGCAGGTAGTTTGCCCCCGGTGATACGTTGTGCAGACCACACCACCCTCTGGAGAGCCTTGCGGTTGAGGGCAATGCAGTTGCTGTATCAGGCTGTGATACAGCCGGGCAGGATGCTCTCGATTGTGCATCTGTAAAAGTTTGTCAGGGTTTTGGGTGACAAGCCAAATTTCTTCAGCCTCCTGAGGTTGAAGAGGCGCTGTTGCGCCTTCTTCACCACACTGTCTGTGTGGGTGGACCATTTCAATTTGTCTGTGATGTGTACGCCCAGGAACTTAAAACTTTCCACCTTCTCCACTGCTGTCCCTTCGATGTGGATAGGAGGGTGCTCCCTCTGCTGTTTCCTGAAGTTCACAATCATCTCCTTTGTTTTGTTGACGTTGAGGTTGTTTTTCTGACACCACACTCCGAGTGCCCTCACGGCACCTATCTAACATGTACCAGTATGAGCCTGGATGTGATACCATATTCCCAAATAGTATTCCCACATTCTTAACCCTATAGAAGACGAGTGCTAAAACATTGGTTCATCTATGCGTTGAGTATTTGGGAGTAGTGTGGGGCTTTTTTAACATTCTGAAGCCGACCAACCACCCTACAAGACCAGATAACACCCAGATACTGAAACAGTTCAGTTCGCAGGGATTGTTATGTCAAACTAACTTCAACTACCTTCCTCTGCTACACTTTTACACAGAAGCCAAAGTAGCAACAGCAGTTCTGAACAAAGTAAGTATATTCCCATTAATGTTTACGTAGAGATTCTGTATTCTTTTATCAGATAGTGTCCCAAGTGGCATGGGACTCGGTGTGTGTTTTAAGATGACTGTCCTCCTTTCACAGCTTTGAGTATTGAGCATTATTAAATACCGATTCCGTGGACTGTTGAGTCATCTTTACTTCATAACACATCCCCACTGTTAATGCTTGCTGGTGTGAGACTCTCAGACACTTCTTTATGAAAGGAAGATCGAAAAGCAGCATCACCAGACACACAAGCACACACACAGGGCTGACAGGAGTTGGCATGGTATCAGATCCACTGCTATAGCTGAGTGTCTGTGGGGGATTGAGGCGCGAGTTCTGTGTTTTTATAAAGAAAACCTAGTTAACATCTACCTGCAGCATGCTGATAACACTGAGCGTCTCATTCCCTGGTGAAATGGAGGGAAACGTACCTCACATTCATGCCTTTGTCGTCAACAAAATAGAAAACGACTTCGCTAGGGATTAAGTTGTGAATTTGGAAAACAGATTGTGTTGGGACGTACAGTGGGTTTCATTGACTGGGGGGATTACTGCTAGACACCCAAACACAATACAGTCCCATGGGAACAGAGGCGAGGTGGGGTGTTCCATTTTACATTGACTACAACAGAAGCAGACATAAAGGCATTCAGTCAGAGATGACTGGTAATTGGGCACCATGGGGTGTATCTCAATAGTCTAAATAAAGGCTACTTCTCAATAAGATATGAAGCACTTCTTCCCCTCATCTCTCTTCCTTCATCAAGCACCGGCTCTACAGGTGGCAAAGCCGGGCATGGACCCCCCCCAGATAGAATTTGTGCCCTACATAACAAATGGTATATGAATTACTATACCCGGGTTTTGCCAATGTAGCGCCTCTGGGCCTCCCAGTAGTGCAGACCGGGACAGAGGCTACATGCCGGTGTGCGCTCATGATCTGAGAAGGGGGGATGTAATAATTTCATATTTTGTAGTTAAAATCCCAAAATGCATTCTGATTGGGCACTTAGCCATGCAATGTCCTAAGGCACTGCCTTCATTACCTTGTTTAAGATGCTCATTGACACCCCAGGGTGGGATCAATTGGAAGAAAAGAATTATCTCACAGAGAGGGAAAAAGGTTCGCTTTTGCAGGTAGCTACAGATAGCTTTGTTAAGTTTTGGTAGTGGTGCACTGAATAATTATAGCTAGTTGGCTAAGCTTTGAACAGCATGGATTCTGAAAATGTCTGGGCACTATTAATAGCAACAAAACTGAGGACCAGCATGTCAAGGCCAACGCAGAGCTCACCGAGCAGCCTGCTAGCCTAGTAGCAAATACCTGCCCATCCCCTACACCGCCTCTGACCAACAACAATCGAAATGAGCCAATGGACCAGCAGCATGAGGGTAACATCACAACAAGCACCTGCACCTCCGTTACCCCAGCCACTAGCACCTGACACCTCTGTGATTAGGAGCCAGCACACATTTGTCTCGACACTTACCTGAGCCGCATTTTCAGTGGGAGAAAGTGGACCTTTTGTAATGTCTGGTTCAAGGTCTGCATTTGGTTGTAGTGCACGCTATGTCTTCTAAAGAGGCGATAGAGGACTTTTTCATATGTAGCTCCCTGTACAATTTCTTTAGGAAACCCATGGTGGCTGCACAGTACACTGGGGAAAAACTGAGAAGACTTCTTGATTAGTGATGGACTGGCCACCTCGCCACAATGTCAGTCATTTTTAAATCAATTGACAACATCACAGAGATGCACGGGGAAATGTAATATACTCCTGCATATGGCACAGATGTGAGACTTGAGGCCACAGGCTTATTGAAAGCAGTGACAGATCCAAGCTTTAAGTTTATTGTTAATATGAATCACAAAATTCTAGAACTCCTCCACTGTCCTAACCAGTTACTGCAGTCTGAAGCTACTGATCTGCACTCCTGTGTCAAACTTGTCCAAAGTATTGGTGTGTTGAAAAACTGAGATGTGATGCTAAATTTGAGAGAAAAAAACTTTAGGAGGCATGCCAGGAGGGCATGAGCACACCAGCTCCAAGCAAAAAAAGTAAGTAAGTAAAACTCTGCAAGAGTATGTAGTTGTATAAGGAGTGACGCCGGACAGAAGAAGGAGTCAAACATTTAATCAGGAATGGACATAGAACATGACAGGAACAGCATCAGCACACAGAAAAACAAGGACATGTGACAAACATCAATCCCGAAGCAGGGAACAGAGCTAGGGAACAGACAGATATAGGAAAGGCAATAACACAAGTAATAAGAGTTCAGCTGAGTCCAATGAGTGCAGATGCGCGTGACGGGGAAAAGGCAGGTGTGCATACTGATGGTGGCTTGATTGCATAATCCTGGAGAGCCTGGCGCCCTCGAGAGCCAGGGGGAGGAAGAGCAGGAACAGGCGTGACAGTACCCCCTCTCTAGGGGCGCCACCCGGCGTCCCACCTGGGCGAGCCAGGCCAAGACATGGGTGCTGGGCAAGCAGGCTGGGAGAGGGGGAGGAAGAGCGGGAGCAGGCGTGACAAGTTGAACTCACAGTGGGTCAGCATGATAATGGAGACAAGAGGAAGTATAAACAACTGTTTTTCAGCACCTTGGATGTCGTGCTGGGGGAAATGTCCTCACGATTTAGCGAAGGAAATATTCAAATGGCGGAAACTCTGTGCACCATGGATCCCAAGAGCCCAAACTTTTTGTATGTGAACAAGGTCAAGCTACTGTTGAATCTAACCAAAACTGAACCAGTGGAGGCGGAGTTTATTGTGGCTGGCACATTCTTGCAAATGGACCCCACTCAGTGTTCTTCAAAGATCGGCATTGTTGCCTTTGTCAACAATGCCGACTGTGCTGTTGGCACTGAAACATGGATTAACATTTGGGGCATCTAAAGCAATGTACGAAAGTTCCTTCTCCACCCTGAAGAACGTATTCAGTGAACACAGACTATCATAGAATTGCAGTACTGAGAGAGACTTGGTTATTTCTTCAAACAATCATCTTTATTTAATATTGATTAATTATTGCAATAATTAGGCTGGTCAACCCTCCACCCTTGACTGTTGGACCGAGTAACCTAACCTTTACACAAATGCAGAGTACGATATATAGCTGACACTAACAATGCTCAGTCATAGTGGTTCAACCCCCCTCATGCGGACCAAGGAGCATCATAAGCCACTCTGGGTTCATCCTGTCGTTATCTGCACGTGGGTTGTTGTCTTAACCCCACCCTGGCTTAGTTTCCCAGATGCAAGGATGATTTTGAGACAATGAGGGATTGTTCTACTCCTAAGATATCTCTAGTAAAACACATTATTGTCTATGTAATGCAGTCTTTAACACATTTGTCAGCTCAAGCCATCTCTGGTGACCATACGCCCAGATTAGCTGCAGGGAACTAGAGTGGAGCCCATGAAAACACATAAATAAACAGAGCATAAATGTCCTATTTGTTAAGTATTAATTGCTAACTATTAATATCAAACAAACCAGGTAAATATGTCATTTTTCTATTACAAGACGCAGCATGCTACATCAATGAAATCCCAGTTTGTCCAGCTGGCATTTGAGATGGACCTGACAAGTACATTTCACCACGAAGGAGAATGGAATCAGAAACTTCACATGAGGTTCAACACTCATCGAGGAGGCTTCAGGTCTTCTAAATGGTAAGCTTTATGGCCCTGGCCGCTGTGCCAGAATAATTCATTCATTGGTTTTCCCTCCTATAAGCCTGTTTTTTTGGCAGATGTTTTATTGTAATGTATAGTTACTTTAGGCCTTTGCTTTTTACTTCAATGCATGTTAGATTTATCTGTGATTGTTAATGTCATTGCTTGCTTTTGTGGGTCTAATTGCTATTGATAAATATAGAGCTTTGCATTATTTGATGGGTATAGGGACAATGACCAATGTAGCCTGTTGGTTGTCCTCTGAGGTGAGCCCTGGCCTGGTGCATCTTGGGCTACCAGTCTTAGTGTGGCTTCTCTTCAATGTTGTATTGCTCTCTGAATTCACTCTTATTCATGGCAGATTCAAATTGGCTACTGTTATAGAGGACATTTCACATCAGCTATGAATATAGAATATGCACTTAGTTTGACTTAGTTTGCTTTTCTGAAACTCTCCAACAGAAAATATTTTGCACCTGGAGAAGTGGCGGATTGGCTTACGTTGAAGTTTAAGTGTTGAAGTTTATGCTAAGTGTTGAAGTTTACGCTATGGAGCCTGTAAGAATCTTTGATAGCCTAGTGGTGCTCATCATGTCAAGCTGATCTGTGCATGTTGGTAAGTGCAAATTATGTATAGGCCTATGGCAGATATGGCTGCATTTCAGATACACTTGTACAGTACCTTTAGAAAGTATACACAAAACTTCACTTTTTCCACATTTTGTTGTGTTACAAAATACTTTGTCATATATCTTGATTAGATAAGTATTCAACCCCCTGAGTCAATGCATGTTAGAATCACCTTTGGCAGTGATTACAGGTGTCTTTCTGGGTAAGTCTTTAAGAGCTTTGCACACCTGTATTGTACAATATTTGTCAGTTATTCTTTTAAAAAGTCTTCAAACTCTGTCAAGTTGGTTGTTGATCATTGGTAGACAGGCATTTTCAAGTGTTGCCATAGATTCTCAAGCCGATTTACAGAACCAGTCAAGATTTGGACACACCTACTCATTCAAATAGTTTTTCTTTGTTTTTACTATTATCTACAATGTATAATAATAGCGAAGACATCAAAACTATGAAAAAACACATATAGAATCAAGTAGTAACCAAAAAAGTGTTTTTTATTTGATTTATTTCACCTTTATTTAACCAGGTAGGCAAGTTGAGAACAAGTTCTCATTTACAATTGCGACCTGGCCAAGATAAAGCAAAGCAGTTCGACACATACAACGACACATGGAGTAAAACAAACATACAGTCAATAATACAGTATAAACAAGTCTATATACGATGTGAGCAAATGAGGTGAGATAAGGGAGGTAAAGGCAAAAAAAAAGGCCATGGTGGCAAGTAAATACAATATAGCAAGTAAAACAATGGAATGGTAGATTTGCAGTGGAAGAATGTGCAAAGTAGAAATGCAAAGGAGCAAAATAAATACAGTAGGGAAAGAGGTAGTTGTTTGGGCTAAATTATAGGTTGGCTATGTACAGGTGCAGTAATCTGTGAGCTGCTCTGACAGTTGGTGCTTAAAGCTAGTGAGGGAGATAAGTGTTTCCAGTTTCAGAGATTTTTGTAGTTCGTTCCAGTCATTGGCAGCAGAGAACTGGAAGGAGAGGCGGCCAAAGAAAGAATTGGTTTTGGGGGTGACCAGAGAGATATACCTGCTGGAGCGCGTGCTACAGGTGGGTGATGCTATGGTGACTAGCGAGCTGAGATAAGGGGAGACTTTACCTAGCAGGGTCTTGTAGATGACATGGAGCCAGTGGGTTTGGCGACGAGTATGATGCGAGGGCCAGCCAACGAGAGCGTACAGGTCGCAATGGTGGGTAGTATATGGGGCTTTGGTGACAAAACGGATTGCACTGTGATAGACTGCATCCAATTTATTGAGTAGGGTATTGGAGGCTATTTTGTAAATGACATCGCCGAAGTCGAGGATTGGTAGGATGGTCAGTTTTACAAGGGTATGTTTGGCAGCATGAGTGAAGGATGCTTTGTTGCGAAATAGGAAGCCAATTCTAGATTTAACTTTAGATTGGAGATGTTTGATGTGGGTCTGGAAGGAGAGTTTACAGTCTAACCAGACACCTAGGTATTTGTAGTTGTCCACGTATTCTAAGTCAGAGCCGTCCAGAGTAGTGATGTTGGACAGGCGGGCAGGCGCAGGCAGCGATCGGTTGAAGAGCATGCATTTAGTTTTACTTGTATTTAAGATAATTTGGAGGCCACGGAAGGAGAGTTGTATGGCATTGAAGCTTGCCTGGAGGGTTGTTAACACAGTGTCCAAAGAAGGGCCAGAAGTATATAGAATGGTGTCGTCTGCGTAGAGGTGGATCAGAGACTCACCAGCAGCAAGAGCGACATCATTGATGTATACAGAGAAGAGTGTCGGTCCAAGAATTGAACCCTGGGGCATCTCCATAGAGACTGCCAGAGGTCAGGACAGCAGACCCTCCGATTTGACACACTGAACTCTATCAGAGAAGTAGTTGGTGAACCAGGCGAGGCAATCATTTGAGAAACCAAGGCTGTCGAGTCTGCTGATGAGGATGTGGTGATTGACAGAGTCGAAAGCCTTGGCCAGATCAATGAATATGGCTGCACAGTAATGTTTCTTATCGATGGCGTTTAGGACCTTGAGCGTGGCTGAGGTGCACCCATGACCAGCTCTGAAATCAGATTGCATAGCAGAGAAGGTATGGTGAGATTCGAAATGGTTGGTAATCTGTTTGTTGACTTGGCTTTCAAAGACCTTAGAAAGGCAAGGTAGGATAGATATAGGTCTGTAGCAGTTTGGGTCAAGAGTGTCCCCGTCTTTGAAGAGGGGGATGACCGCAGCTACTTTCCAATCTTTGGGAATCTCAGACGACACGAAAGAGAGGTTGAATAGGCTAGTAATAGGGGTGGCAACAATTTCGGCAGATCATTTTAGAAAGAAAGGGTCCAGATTGTCTAGCCCGACTGATTTGTAGGGGTCCAGATTTTGCAGCTCTTTCAGAACATCAGCTGACTGGATTTGGGAGAAGGAGAATTGGGGAAGGCTAGGGCGAGTTGCTGTGGGGGGTGCAGTGCTATTGACCGGGGTAGGAGTAGCCAGGTGGAAAGCATGGCCGGCTGTAGAAAAATGCTTATTGAAATTCTCAATTATGGTGGATTTATCAGTGGTGACAGTGTTTCCTATCTTCAGTGCAGTGGGCAGCTGGGAGGAGGTGTTCTTATTCTCCATGGACTTTACAATGTCGCAGAACTTTTTTGAGTTAGTGTTGCAGGAAGCAAATGTCTGCTTGACAAAGCTAGCCTTGGCTTTTCTAACTGCCTGTGTATAATGGTTTCTAGCTACCCTGAACAGCTGCATATCACGGGGGCTGTTCGATGCTAATGCAGAACACAATAGGATGTTTTTGTGTTGGTTAAGGGCAGTCAGGTCTGGGGAGAACCAAGGGCTATATCTGTTCCTGGTTCTAAATTTCTTGAATGGGGCATGCTTATTTAAGATGGTTAGGAAGGCATTTAAAAAAAATACCCAGGCATCCTCTACTGACGGGATGAGATCAATATCCTTCCAGGATACCCCGGCCAGGTCGATTAGAAAGGCCTGCTCGCTGAAGTGTTTCAGGGAGCGTTTGACAGTGATGAGTGTAGGTCGTTTGACCGCTGACCCATTACGGATGCAGGCAATGAGGCAGTGATCGCTGAGATCTTGGTTGAAGACAGCAGAGGTGTATTTAGAGGGCAAGTTGGTTAGGATGATATCTATGAGGGTGCCCATGTTTAAGGCTTTGGGGAGGTACCTGGTAGGTTCATTGATAATTTGTGTGAGATTGAAGGCATCAAGCTTAGATTGTAGGATGGGGTGTTAAGCATGTTCCAGTTTAGGTTGCCTAGCAGCACGAGCTCTGAAGATAGATGGGGGGGCAATCAGTTCACATATGGTGTCCAGAGCACAGCTGGGGGCAGAGGGTGGTCTATAGCAGGCGGCAACGGTGAGAGACTTGTTTTTAGAGAGGTGGATTTTTAAAAGTAGAAGTTCAAATTGTTTGGGTACAGACCTGGATAGTAGGACAGAACTCTGCAGGCTATCGTTGCAGTAGATTGCAACACCGCCCCCCTTGGCAGTTCTATCTTGTCTGAAAATGTTGTAGTTTGGGATGAAAATGTCAGAATTTTTGGTGGTCTTCCTAAGCCAGGATTCAGACACAGCTAGAACATGTTTAACAAATCCAAATACATACTTAATATATACTTAATACTTATCTTCTGTTGTCACCTCAGTGCAGAAGGACATTTCTTGCCTTTAGCATGGGTTTAACGCAATTCAAAACTTAATTGCTGATCATAGTGTTAAACTTAAAGAGAATGGTTTTCTGAACGTTTTGTAATATTGACCTTAAGGACCTGCATAATGGACATGCATATTGGCACATCACATTGATCAATATTTGATATATACAACTTGTGCTTGTTTTGATTTAATTAATTGTATTCTATTTTGGTAGTTCTATGGAATGTTCACATTGAGGGCTTCATTTTAAATGAGACTAAGATTTCATGACTCAACTTTTAAGAAAAGTCATCAGTGCTAAAGTTGATAGACCACCTTTAAATGAACCTCCATACAAATGAATTAACTACATATTGCATTTAAGTTATTTACATGAAGGGCATCTGTACTTGAAAGTATTTAAAACATCATATCAGGTGTTAAAAAAAAACATCTTACAAGAGTCATGCAAAATGTCACATATACTGTTCTTCCACAAACTGAGATCATCACTGGAGATATACTGTTCTTCCACAAACTGAGATCATCACTGGAGATATACTGTTCTTCCACAAACTGAGATCATCACTGGAGATATACTGTTCTTCCACAAACTGAGATCATCACTGGAGATATACTGTTCTTCCACAAACTGAGATCATCACTGGAGTTATACTGTTCTTCCACACATTGAAATAATCACTGGAGATATACTGTTCTTCTACAAACTGAAATCATCACTGGAGATATACTGTTCTTCCACAAACTGAAATCATCACTGGAGATATACTGTTCTTCCACAAACTGAGATCATCACTGGAGATATACTGTTCTTCCACAGACTGAGATCATCACTGGAGTTATACTGTTCTTCCACACATTGAAATAATCACTGGAGATATACTGTTCTTCTACAAACTGAAATCATCACTGGAGATATACTGTTCTTCCACAAACTGAAATCATCACTGGAGATATACTGTTCTTCTACAAACTGAGATCATCACTGGAGATATACTGTTCTTCCACAAACTGAGATCATCACTGGAGATATACTGTTCTTCCACAAACTGAGATCATCACTGGAGATATACTGTTCTTCTACAAACTGAGATCATCACTGGAGATATACTGTTCTTCCACAAACTGAGATCATCACTGGAGATATACTGTTCTCCCACAAACTGAAATCATCACTGGAGATAAACTGTTCTTCCACAAACTGAGATCATCACTGGAGATATACTGTTCTTCCACAAACTGAGATCATCACTGGAGTTATACTGTTCTTCCACACACTGAAATCATCACTGGAGATATATTGTTCTTCTACAAACTGAAATCATCACTGGAGATATACTGTTCTTCCACAAACTGAAATCATCACTGGAGATATACTGTTCTTCTACAAACTGAAATCATCACTGGAGATATACTGTTCTTCCACAAACTGAAATCATCACTGGAGATATACTGTTCTTCTACAAACTGAGATCATCACTGGAGATATACTGTTCTTCCACAAACTGAAATCATCACTGGAGATATACTGTTCTTCCACAAACTGAGATCATCACTGGAGATATACTGTTCTTCCACAAACTGAGATCATCACTGGAGATATACTGTTCTTCCACAAACTGAGATCATCACTGGAGATATACTGTTCTTCCACAAACTGAGATCATCACTGGAGATATACTGTTCTTCCACAAACTGAGATCATCACTGGAGATATACTGTTCTTCCACAAACTGAGATCATCACTGGAGATATACTGTTCTTCCACAAACTGAGATCATCACTGGAGATATACTGTTCTTCCACAAACTGAGATCATCACTGGAGATATACTGTTCTTCCACAAACTGAAATCATCACTGGAGATATACTGTTCTTCCACAAACTGAGATCATCACTGGAGATATACTGTTCTTCCACATTCTAAAACTTTTTGAAATAACAAAAAAATATCAATAGTTGTTGGAAGATATGGGTATGGTGAATTATTTGTCAACCATAAAGCACCTAATGTGGTACACACAATTAATAATATAAAAATAACTGATTATCTTAAAATGGAAAAACTGTCACATATATGGTTCTTCGTCTGTAGTATTCACTTGTTGGCTGCTTTTCCTTCACTCTGCGGTCTAACTCATCCCAAACTATCTCAATTGGGTTGAGGTCGGGTGATTGTGGAGTCTAGATCATCTGATGCAGCACTCCATCACTGTTGGGTCATTGTCCTGTTGAAAAACAAATGATAGTCCCACTAAGCGCAAACCAGATGGGATGGTGTATTGCTGCAAAATGCTGTGGTAGCCATGGTGGTTAAGTGTGCCTTGAATTCTAAATAAATCACTGACAGTGTCCCCAGCAAAGCACCCCCACACAATCACACCTCGTCCATGCTTCACGGTGGAAACAACACATGCGGAGATCATCAAAATCATCAAATCAAATGTTATTTGTCACATGTGCCATATAGAACAGGTGTAGACCTTACAGTGAAATGCTTACTTACAAGCCCTTAACCAACAATGCAGTTCACCTACTCTGCGTCTCACAAAGACACAGTGGTTAGATCCAAAAATCTCAAATTTGGACTCATCAGACCAAAGGACAGATTTCCACCGGTCTAATGTCCATTGCTTGTGTTTCTTGGGCCAAGCAAGTCTCTTCTTAGTATTGGTGTCCTTCAGTAGTGGTTTCTTTGCAACATTTCGCCCATGAAGGCCTGATTCACACAGTCTCAGTTGATGTTGAGATGTGTCTGTTACTGGTAATAAGGAACTTAACCTCTGCAACAGAGGTAACTCTGGGTCTTCCTTTCCTGTGGCGGTCCTCATGAGAGGCAGTTTCATCATAGCGCTTGATGGTTTTTGCAGCTGCACTTGAAGAAACTTTCGAAGTTCTTTAAATTTTACGTATTGACAGAACTTCATGTCTTAATGTGACAATAGACTGTCATTCTCTTTGCTTATTTGAGCTGTTCTTGCCATAATATGGACTTGATATTTTAACAAATAGGGCATTCTTCTGCATACCACCTCTACATTGTCACAACACAACTGATTGGCTCAAATGCAATATGAAGGAAAGACATTCCACAAATTAACAAGGCACACCCATTAATTGAAATGCATTCCAGGTGACTACCTCATGAAGCTGGTTGAGAGAATGCCAAGAGTGTGCAAAGTTGTCATCAAGGCAAAGGGTGGCTACTTTTAAGAATCTCAGATATAAAATATATTTTGACTTGTTATTAAAACTTCTTAAGGATAGGCCCCTTTTTTCTCCATTCCTGTCTGAATGACGTGCCCAAAGTAAACTGCCTGTAGCTCAGGCCCTGAAGCCAGGATATGCATATTAGAAAATATATAGTGGGGAGAACAATTATTTGATACACTGCCGATTTTGCAGGTTTTCCTACTTACAAAGCATGTAGAGGTCTGTAATTTTTATCATAGGTACACTTCAACTGTGATAGACAGAATCTAAAAAAATCCAGAAAATCACATTTAATGATTTTTAAGTAATTAATTTGCATTTTATTGCATGACATAAGTATTTGATCACCTACCAACCAGTAAGAATTACGGCTCTCACAGACCTGTTCGTTTTTCTTTAAGAAGCCCTCCTGTTCTCCACTCATTACCTGTATTAACTGCACCTGTTTGAACTCGTTACCTGTATAAAAGACACCTGTCCACACACTCAATCAAACAGACTCCAACATCTCCACAAAAGGCCAAGACCAGAGAGCTGTGTAAGGACATCAGGGTTAAATTGTAGACCTGCACAAGGCTGGGATGGGCTACAGGACAATAGGCAAGCAGCTTGGTGAGAAGGCGACAACTGTTGGCGCAATTATTCGAAAATGGAAGAAGTTCAAGATGATGGTCAATCACCCTCGGTCTGGGGCTCCATGCAAGATCTCACCTCATGGGGCATCAATGATCATGAGGAAGGTGAGGGATCAGCCCAGAACTACACGGCAGGACCTGGTTAATGACCTGAAAAGAGCTGGGACCACAGTCTCAAAGAAAACCATTAGTAACACACATGGATTAAAATCCTGCAGCGCACGCAAGGTCCCCTTGCTCAAGCCAGCGCATGTCCAAGCCCGTCTGAAGTTTGCTAATGACCATCTGGATGATCCAGAGGAGGAATGGGAGAAGGTCATGTGGTCTGATGAGACAAAAATAGAGCTTTTTGGTCTAAACTCCACTCACCGTGTTTGGAGGAAGAAGAAGGATGAGTACAACCCCAAGAACACCAACCCAACCGTGAAGCATGGAGGTTGAAACATCATTGTTTGGGGATGCTTTTCTGCAAAGGGGACAGGACGACAGCACCGTATTGAGGGGAGGATGGATGGGGCCATGTATCGCGAGATCTTGGCTACCAACCTCCTTCCCTCAGTAAGAGCATTGAAGATAAGTCGTGGCTGGGTCTTCCAGCATGACGACGACCGGAAACACACAGCCAGGGCAACTAAGGAGTGGCTCCGCTCCATAAGAAGCATCTCAAGGTCCTGGAGTGGCCCAGCCAGTCTCCAGACCTGAACCCAATAGAAAATCTTTGGAGGGAGCTGAAAGTCCGTATTGCCCAGCGACAGCCCCGAAACCTGAAGGATCTGGAGAAGGTCTGTATGGAGGAGTGGGCCAAAATCCCTGGTGCAGTGTGTGCAAACCTGGTCAAGAACTACAGGAAACATATGATCTCTGTAATTGCAAACAAATGTTTCTGTACCAAATATTAAGTTCTGCTTTTCTGATGTATCAAATACTTATGTCATGCAATAAAATGCTAATTAATTACTTAAAAATATACAATGTGATTACAATGTGATTTTACAATACAATGTGATTTTACATACAATGTGATTTTCTGGATTTTTGTTTTAGATTCCGTCTCTCACAGTTGAAGTGTACCTATGATAAAAATTACAGACCTCTACATGCTTTGCAAGTAGGAAAACCTGCTAAATCGGCAGTGTATCAAATACTTGTTCTCCCCACTGTATAAGGATATGCATTGGAAAGAAAACACTTTTAAGTTTGTAGAAATGTTAAAATAATGTAGGAGAATATAATACAATAGATATGGTAAGCGAAAATCCAAAGAAAAACCAACCTGTTTGAGAGAGACCACCCTCTTAGAAATACAAGAGAAAGGTCATGTTGTAAATTAGCTTCCTGGATGCAATTCCTATGGCTTCCACGTGGTGTCAGCAGTCTATGTTCAAGGTTTCTGGCTTGTAACTTCAAAAACGAATAAGAAATAACAGTTTCAGTAGAAGGACAGTCTTGGAAATTCATGTTTGTGGGCACCTTGAAGAAATGACGCACCTGCTAAAATCTGTTCCCTATTGAACATACTTCTTTCAGAAATAAATATTATAGTTTGATTACATTTTAGGGTATCTGAAGAGTAAATAGACATTTATTTTAACTTGTTGAAAGAAAGTTTATGCTTAGATTTTCAGATTCCTTTCTCTGCAAGTTGAACGAGTGGATTACTCAAATTGATGGCGCCAACTAAACAGACTTTTTGGGATATGAGAAAGGATTTTATCTAACAAAAACGACACTACATGTTGTAGCTGGGACCCTTTTTGATGACAAATCAGAGGAAGATTTTCAAAAAGTAAGTGAATATTTAATCATTATATGTGAATGTATGAAACCTGCGCCGGTGGAAAAATATTTTGATGTGGGGCACCGTCCTCAAACAATCGCATGGCATGTTTCCGCTGTAATAGCTGCTGTAAATCGGACAGTGCAGTTAGATTAACAAGAATTTAAGCTTTCAGCACATATAAGACACTTATATGTACCTAAATGTTTAAAATCCATAATATTTATGATAATTTATTTGAATTGCGCTCCCTCCAGTTTCACTGGAAGTTGTTCAGCTAGCGGGACACCGATCCTTAAGAATTAACACTTTTTTGGTTACTACAGTCGTTGCCAAACATTTTGAGAATGACTGACATAAATATACATTTTCACAAAGTCTGCTGCCTCAGATTGGATGATGTCAATTTGCATATACTCCAGAATGTTATGAAGAGTGATCAGATGAATTGCAATGAATTGCAAAGTCCCTCTTTGCCATGCAAATGAACTGAATCCCCCCAAAATATTTCCACTGCATTTCAGCCCTGCCACAAAAGGACCAGCTGACATCATGTCAGTGATTCTCTTGTTAACCTCCCTGCGCACGAACCCGCTAGCGGGCTGAAATTCCACAACATACAGTTCTCGCTACATAAATAGTGATATTAAACATTCATGAAAATACACGTGTCTCACATGTATCAAAAGACTAGAATCTTGCTAATCCAACTGCATTGTCAGATTTTAAAAAGGATTTACTGCGAAAGAATACGATGCGATTATCTGAGCATAGAGCCCCATAAAAAAAAAAAAAAATTAACCAGCACAGGCGTAACATAATCACAAACTGCATAAAAAAATTGTTTACCTTTGACGATCTTCGTCTGTTTGCAATTACAATGCTCATTGTTACACAATGAATGATCTTTTGTTTGATAAAGTCCGTTTTTGTAGCCTAACACAAAACATTTTGTGAACTGCTTGTGTCGTGAATTCCGTCTCATTCCATTTTCGACGACACATTCCAGGTAAATAACCCACACAGAACGTGATTTTTCCAGTCATGTTTGGTTTCACTGCAATCAACTGGTTTGTTTGTAACACAATCAAACGTGATGGGCCATTTCGCAGGACGTATTGACTGAAAGAAACCGATTTGAAGACAACAAGTCATGACATCATTGTGCACCAATGATTTGCCCGCTGTTTTGTTGATTGACTGTCTTTTAACCCAATGATCACTGATCGTCTTGAAATCTAGCTGGGTAGATAGCCAATGAGCTGAGATAAACGGCAATACGCCATGTTTATGTGTTGCAAGACCAACCCATGTAGTAAGCTTCAGCGTAAAGTGAGTCATTCGCTATTGAAGTTTCATACCGGAAGGAGAAACAAATATTACGCACTGCATTGTTTGGTGAACGCACAGATTCAGCTGTTTATATATCAATCATTATGGCGACTAAGTCAGGGAAAGCTAAATCTAAGTCTAGATATACAGATGTACACACAATTTAGAATAAATTGATTGGGAAGGTGAGACAGAGATTGTTGTAGGACGATTCATTTAGCAATTGTGGAGGAATATTTTTTGAATGGGAGAGGACATCGTTTTGCCTGGTAAGTTCTTATCATGCTAATGCTCTTGTTTGAAATTAATAATGTAAAATATTATTTGTGATTTTTTATTTATTTTAGAAGCAATATATAAACATGTAATGTCATGAAATGTGAGATGCGTGTGTCTGCCGCCCCACCCCAACCCACATGAAATAGCCTATGTGAGGCTGTTGAGGAGAGGGCAGGACCACATCAATGGCCAAAGTGAAATGGAGACAGTAGATACAGCTGGTCTGTTGTAATATAATAAAGACAGTAGATCTAGCTGAAATGTCATAATATTAAAGAGACAGTAGATCTAGCAGGTCATAATAATGTATTCAACCTTATGTTCCCTGTACTCTCTCTATATATATCTGTTTATTATACCTGTTGATACAGGGCTCATATGTGAAACTATTCTAACTGAACATTTTCTTTCACAGTGACACTGACTCCGAATGGGAGTCTTATCCGGTGTCCTGTGTGAATTTAAGTATGCTCTCTCTAATTCTCTCTTTCTCTCTCTCGGAGGACCTGAGCCCTAGGACCATGCGTCAGGACTACCTGGCATGATGACTTCTTGCTGTCCCCAGTCCACCTGGCCTTGCCGCTGTTCCAGTTCCAACTGTTCTGCCTGCGGCTATGGAACCCTAAACTGTTCATTTTTACTCTTGAGGTGCTGTCCTGTTGCACCCTCTACAACCACTGTGATCTCCACCCGGCACAGCCAGAAGAGGACTGCCACCCCTCATAGCCTGGTTCCTCTCTAAGTTTCTTCCTAGGTTTTTGCCTTTCTAGGGAGTTTTTCCTAGCCACCGTGCTTCTACACCTGCATTGCTTGCTGTTTGGGGTTTTAGGCTGGGGCTATA
The DNA here is from genome assembly GCF_045791955.1 of Oncorhynchus clarkii lewisi. Taxonomy (NCBI): domain Eukaryota; kingdom Metazoa; phylum Chordata; class Actinopteri; order Salmoniformes; family Salmonidae; genus Oncorhynchus; species Oncorhynchus clarkii. Next base: position 69,693,352 of record NC_092148.1, read on the forward strand.
TAAATTGATTTGATTTGATAGAGGACTGAGGGTCTTCCAAATATTGAAAGTGTGTAAATAGTTACCCAAGTTATTTTGTAAACGTATATATATATATATTTTTTCATATATTTTTTAATCAATAATTATTATTTTTTTCATTTTTCTTCCATTTTTTTCTCAATTCTTTGGGGGGGGGGTGTGTTAGAATACCATTTTGGTATTTTGTATATAGTTATTTGTTTCAAAATGTATACCTTCACCAATTTGACCACTTGGGTACATTTGGGCTACTTGTGTGGAACACCTCGGTGACTTCATGATAAATGTAATGTAGCACACTCATTTTGGAGGTTATCATTCTGAAACTTTGCACAAGTACTGTTGCCCTCTTATATATTTCATTGAAATTGTCCCCATCATCCTATCTGAATGTTTGTTTTATCTTGTTCATTTTAAAGATGATGATATAAAAATAAAAACGGTTTTCTTCATTGTTTTATCTAAACCAGATATATTGTGTTGTATTCTCCTACATTCAATTCACATGTACACAAACTTCAGAGTGTTTTCTTTCAAATGGTACCAAGAATATGCATATCCTTGGTTCTGTGCCTGAGCTACAGGCTGTTAGATTTGGGTATGTCTACAGGCGGAAATTGCACAAAGTAGGGGGGAGCTGTAAGAGGTTATTAATCCCATTGAGATCTTGTGGTCAAACATCAAGAGGCAGGTGGACAAACTAAAACCCACAAATTCTGACAAACTCCAAGCATTGATTGGCCTTGTGCGGAAAGGTGAAGTTGTCTCCCAGTGTCTGGTGGAAAGCAGACTGAACCAGGTTTTCCTCTTGAATTTTGCATGTGCTTAGCTCTATTCTGTTTCTTTGTATCTCAAAAACTCCCTAGTCCTTGCTGATGACAAACATACCCATAATATGACGCAGCCACCACCATTCTTCAAAATATGAAGAGTGGTACTCAGTGATATGCTGGATTTTCCCCAAACATAATGCTTTGTATTCAGGACAAAAAGTTAATTCACAGCAAATTAACTCTGTAACTGTTTTAAAGTCAACATTGGCCTCATGCTGAAATCCTTGAACGGTTTTCTTCCTCTCCGGCAACTGAGTTAGGAAGGATGCCTGTATCTTTGTAGTGACTGCGTGTATTGATACACCATCCAAAGTGGGATTAATAACTGCACCATGCTCAAAGGGATGTTTTAATGTCTGCTTTTTTTTACCCATCTACAATTAGGTGCCCGCCCTTCTTTGCAAACAGTTAACCGTCTGTGCTTGAAATTCACTGCTCGACTGAGGGACGTGTGGGGTACAGAGATAGAGTAGTCATTTAAAAATCATGTTAACACTATTATTGCACTCTGTGAGTCCATACAACTTATTATGCAACTTGTTAACATTTCAGCTTTTCTTTTTTTACGAATTTGTATACATTTGTAAAAACATAATTCCACTTTGACATTATGGGGTATTGTGTGTGTGTGTGTGTGTGTGTGTGTGTGTGTGTGTGTGTGTGTGTGTGTGTGTGTGTGTGTGTGTGTGTGTGTGTGTGTGTGTGTGTGTGTGTGTGTGTGTGTGTGTGTGTGTGTGTGTGTGTGTGTGTACTGTAGGACCAATCTACCTTGTTTTATTAAGGCTCTAAACCAATACTAGTTGTGCCCCCCATTGGATTTAAAATCCCCCCTCAGGCATTTCATTCTGGAGCTGGGCCTGGCTGCTGGTACGTACAGCAAGAAAGTGAAAGATATTCAAAACACCATTACATTATGAAACAACAAATGAGGTGCAAGAAAGCATAGGACTGATGTTTCCAAACCTGGGGGTAAGTTGAAAATCCTACTTGGAGAAGAATGTTGAGGAAGATCCATGTGTATCTACTCTCCCTAGCAAAGCTGGCCAGTATATTACATCAGGCTTGTCCTCAGCTGCCATTCATAGATACATTTTGACTCAATTTGGGATCAGTTTGAGGCTTGAGAGGTTTGAGAGAGGCTAAATACCCAGAATCCTCATTGACATGAGTGAGACACGCTATCCTTTCTATAGCAGAAGGGATGTGAGGAGAATAGCTGTGTAGAATGTTCTGTGTGTGCGCTTCTGAACACAAATCTCAATATCAAACACAGGAGTTAGGGGTTTCTACACACACACACACACACTTCTCTATTGTTAATGCTGGTGTGGATTACCTCTAATTAAAGGGAGTGTTTACCCAAACACCAGACACACAGGTACGCACTCATGCACACACACAACCTCCCTGCTGCTGACAGGAGGCCTCCCCTAGTCTTGCTGGCAGGACACAGTGTGGGTATTCTATATTATAAACCTGGTGGTTCAAGCCCTGGATCCTGATTGGCTGAAAGCCGTGGTATTTCAGACCGTATAACATTGGTATGACAAAAAACAACTATTTATTGGTTTACTTACGTTGGTAACCAGTTTTTAATAGCAATAAGGTACCTCAGGGTTTTGTAGTATATGGCCAATATACCATTGCTAAGGGCTGTTCTTACGCACAACGCAAAGCAGAGTGCCTGGATTCCACTCCTGCTCGGGCCTTAATGCTTAATTTTACCCCAATCCCCACCTCTGCTAGCCTGTCTGAGTCTAGTTGAGCTGAGCTCAGACCTGGCCAGCCTGCTTGATTGAACAGGTATTGTTTCCCAGCTTCATATCCCCTTACAGCTTTTCCACAGGAGACAAAGACAGGCCGACATACCTCCCTCTCACACACACACGCACACACATGAGAACAGACTGACCTGTGTGTGTCATCATTCCGTCCCAGGTCTAGGATGGCAGTAGGAGTGTATAGCATTCTCCTCAGAAAGCAAGACAGAGTGTCTGTAAATAAGGTACGTAGAATGCATCTGTTTTCACGTCTGTCCTCTCAATCTGTGAAAATATTTGAGGATGTGAATTGTTGACCCCCAGTGCCCAGTACTGTACCTCTGTCTCCTCTTTTCATCGCTTCCACCCCAGAGGCTCCTTCTCATCCCTCCTCTCCCCTTTCTAACTCTCCATCCTTCAATTAGTATGAGTGCATGGCGGGCTGGAGAGGCAGGCTACAGTGGGAAACATCACTGTGTTCTCACCGCACAGCGCTGACAACAGAGAGGACTCTATCACTGTGCATTTAATGTGACTGACAGTATAGGGCTATTTCACTGTATCCTATTGAAAGGTAATGTTGTCCCCTACAATTATTATTCAAACTTTTATTTTGATATAGCTGGCCAGAGGTATGACAATTTGAATTTGGACAGTGTTTTAGGGGGGTTGATTCCGCAGAGGGATCTTAGAGTGGACTTGGTCAAATCACTTTAGAGTGTTTTATATTTTGGAATACATTTTCCACTGAGGTATATTGTTGCGTTATTGTTTTACCATGTCTATGTTGGTGTGTATAATTATAAACCAAAACAAATCTATCATCTGAGTTTAGCAGAGCTGGTATAAGAAAATATGATAATCAAGAACTGTAGCTAGTTAGAATGGTACGGCCCATTTCCCTTGAAACTACCAGTTGCATTTCCCACTTGACCTTTTATTTATTTTGGCTCCTTTCAGAGAAAGTATGCTAATTATGTGATTCAAACTTAAACTAGTGAAATATGCTCCTTGTAAACTTTATTCATACATTGATTCGGATCTACAGTGTTTAGCTAGAATGTTATCTTTGTACACAAGCTGAATGGAATGTTGGCCATGAGCGTGAGCTGCTAGCTCTCCTGTTGTTTTTAGCATTTGCTAAGAACCTCACTAGTAATGCAGCTAAGGATGTTAGCATTTTAGCCAGCTATTACCCTTGATAAAATAAATTCACTTGGCAGGAACTGAGGGTTTACTTCTATCAGCGAGTTGTTTTCTCTATGCAGGTAGTCCTACTATCTTAATTTGATCATAAAAAATGGTTTTATATTTTTATGTCATTGTATTTTATGATGTAGCTAATATACCTTGTGGTATCATATGTGCGTGTGGAGATTCAAACAGTGGCAGTCGGTGACGTTTAAAATTAGGGAGGACGATTATTATTTAAATGAGCATGGTCTTATTTCTATTACAGCATATTGGATGACTGTCATTCATATTTCATTCATCCAGCTCATTGTAAAATCGATAGGTTTAGTCTACTACATGATACTCAAATTGTCCTATACCCATCATGAGGTTGCTATAACCTTGCCTATGAATGAAAGTTTACAACGTCGGTTCCCAGGTCGAGATAAATATTAGAGTAATCAAGGTGACAGATATTGACACATTCAATACCGCTTGCACACTCTTGCCTGCATCTATCTGATCTAGGGTGTAATCATTAGTCCAACAGTTGCAAACGAGAGTTTCTATTGGACAAATTCAGGTATGTTCTTCCCCGTTTCGTTCCATTTGCTTCCGTTTTAAGGAATGTTTTTCAACAAAATCGGCAGAATGAATACACCCCTGATCACACGCAAACACAGTTGACTTTCATAGCAGCCACATACAAACAGCATAATCATTTTGCTCATGGTGTAATTCCTTCTCCTCCTCTTGCCTTCTCCCTTCGCTTGTGGACTACAGTGCACAACATTACAGCTGTCTGTGACTAGGTGAAAAAATCTTTCCAAGTCAAACTTTATATCACAACGGCTAACTGCTATGCATAGCCTACGTTGTTGTCACCATATTAGCTAACGTCATAGTCAACATACAGTGGGGCAAAAAAGTATTTAGTCAGCCACCAATTGTTCAAGTTCTCCCACTTAAAAAGATGAGAGAGGCCTGTAATTTTCATCATAGGTACATTTAAACTATGACAGACAAAATGAGAAAAAAAAATCCAGAAAATCACATTGTAGGATTTTTAATGCATTTATTTGCAAATTATGGTGGAAAATAAGTATTTGGTCACCTACAAACAAGCAAGATTTCTGGCTCTCACAGACCTGTAACTTCTTCTTTAAGAGGCTCCCCGGTCCTCCACTCGTTACCTGTATTAAGGGCACCTGTTTGAACTTGTTATCAGTATAAAAGACACCTGTCCACAACCTCAAACAGTCACACTCCAAACTCCACTATGGCCAAGACCAAAGAGCTGTCAAAACACACCATAAACAAAATTGTAGACCTGCACCAGGCTGGGAAGACTGAATCTGCAATAGGTAAGCAGCTTGGTTTGAAGAAATCAACTGTGGGAGCAATTATTAGGAAATGGAAGACATACAAGACCACTGATAATATTCCTCGATCTGGGGCTCCACGCAAGATCTCACCCTGTGGGGTCAAAATGATCACAAGAATGGTGAGCAAAAATCCCAGAACCACACGGGGGGACCTAGTGAATGACCTGCAGAGAGCTGGGACCAAAGTAACAAAGCCTACCATCAGTAACACACTACGCCGCCAGGGACTCAAATCCTGCAGTGCCAGACGTGTCCCCCTGCTTAAGCCAGTACATGTCCAGGCCCGTCTGAAGTTTGCTAGAGAGCATTTGGATGATCCAGAAGAAGATTGGGAGAATGTCATATGGTCAGATGAAACCAAAATATAACTTTTTGGTAAAAACTCAACTCGTCGTGTTTGGAGGACAAAGAATGCTGAGTTGCATCCAAAGAACACCATACCCACTGTGAAGCATGGGGGTGGATACATCATGCTTTGGGGCTGTTTTTCTGCAAAGGGACCAGGACGACTGATCTGTGTAAAGGAAAGAATGAATGGGGCCATGTATCGTGAGATTTTGAGTGAAAACTTCCTTCCATCAGCAAGGGCATGGAAGATGAAACGTGGCTGGGTCTTTCAGCATGACAATGATCCCAAACACACCGCCCGGGCAACGAAGGAGTGGCTTCATAAGAAGCATTTCAAGGTCCTGGAGTGGCCTAGCCAGTCTCCAGATCTCAACCCCATAGAACATCTTTGGAGGGAGTTGAAAGTCCGTGTTGCCCAGCAACAGCCCCAAAACATCACTGCTCTAGAGGAGATCTGCATGGAGGAATGGGCCAAAATACCAGCAACAGTGTGTGAAAACCTTGTGAAGACTTACAGAAAACGTTTGACCTCTGTCATTGCCAACAAAGGGTATATACCAAAGTATTGAGATAAACTTATGTTATTGACCAAATACTTATTTTCCACCATAATTTGCAAATAAATTCATAAAAAATCCTACAATGTGATTTTCTTGATTTTTTTTTCTCATTTTGTCTGTCATAGAAGTGTACCTATGATGAAAATGACAGGCCTCTCTCATCTTTTTAAGTGGGAGAACTTGCACAATTGGTGGCTGACTAAATACTTTTTTGCCCCATTGTAGCTAATAGAACTAACGCATTAGTAAACCCGCTACAATCATGTAGTACAGTCAGCAAGCAGTTTATCAGTTACACCGGTGGGTCCCGGTGGAAATAAATTAATCAAATTGAAAGTGAAAGTGAAAAAAACAAATCGATCTCTGTCATTCTCTCTATCACTTCTCCTTCATTTTAAAAGAAATGAATTTGTTCAAAACTGTTCAACTTTTATTTTCTCTCTCTTTGAGTCAACCACATTTTATGCACTGTAGTGTTAGGTAGTTGTCACTTATGCTTTCAGTACTAGATTCATTTTCTGATCCTTTGATCGGGTGGACAACATGTCAGTTCATGCTGCAAGAGCACTGATAGGTTAGAGGACATCCTCCGGAAGTTGTCATAATTACTGTGTGAGTCTATGGAAGGGGGTAAGAACCATGAGCCTCCTAGGTTTTGAATTGAAGTCAATTTACCCAGAGGGGGACAGAAACTAGCTGTCCTCCGGCTACACCATGGTGCTACCCTACAGAGTGCTATTGAGGCTATTGTAGATCTCATTAATTACAAAACTGTGTGTTTTAATAAATTATTTGGTGACGTGAATATATTTACTATAGTTTCATCTGAAAAGGATAATCTTTTTAATGTTTAACTATTTAAATTTATGTCTGAAATTCACTGGGGAGGATTGGCCTTCCCTTCCTCCTCTGAGGAGCCTCCACTGTATTCAATATACTCTTTCCTTCTGGCCACAAACACACACTACACCAATCAATCAATCAAATGTATTTATAAAGCCTATTTATAAAGCTTTTTACATCAGTACGATCGTGTGTATGAGGAAGTGCATACTATTCTCTGTATTATCATTTTCCCTTTCCCTCTCCTCCATCTCCCCCCTCTCTCTCACTCACTCACTCACTCACTCACTCACTCACTCACTCACTCACTCACTCACTCACTCACTCACTCACTCACTCACTCACTCACTCAGTCTGTTCCCTTCTTCCCTATTCTGCTCTCTCTGCAATTCCAGCTCTACTGCACACACACACACACAAACACCTTTGATTAAGGTGCCTGTCTTCTAGAAGAAAGCAAACCAACTTTCCACTGTGTTGTGGTGACTTGTTAGCCAGTGTCTAATCTTTTGTCCAAGCAAGGCAAGCAGCGTTTGAGATTTACCGAAACAGTTATATTTCACCTCTCTCTGGTCTCAATTTATTGTACTTTAAACAGATGGATTTTTTTGTAGATCGTAATGGATGTAGGTCATGAACATGTGTGTGAATGTGGAAGCATGCATCTGTGTGTGAATGTGGATGCATGCATCTGTGTGTGAATGTGGAAGCATGCATCTGTGTGTGAATGTGGAAGCATGCATCTGTGTGTGAATGTGGAAGCATGCATCTGTGTGTGAATGTGGAAGCATGCATCTGTGTGTGAATGTGGATGCATGCATCTGTGTGTGAATGTGGAAGCATGCATCTGTGTGTGAATGTGGAAGCATGCATCTGTGTGTGAATGTGGAAGCATGCATCTGTGTGTGAATGTGGAAGCATGCATCTGTGTGTGAATGTGGAAGCATGCATCTGTGTGTGAATGTGGAAGCATGCATCTGTGTGTGAATGTGGAAGCATGCATCTGTGTGTGAATGTGGAAGCATGCATCTGTGTGTGAATGTGGAAGCATGCATCTGTGTGTGAATGTGGAAGCATGCATCTGTGTGTGAATGTGGAAGCATGCATCTGTGTGTGAATGTGGAAGCATGCATCTGTGTGTGAATGTGTATCATGTTTGTTTGAAGGTTCCATCTGTGTAAGAGCTTAATATGTTTTTTTATTGTAATTAGACAGTGAGATAAGCTGAGCTGTGGCTGTAGAGTAGTACAGTACGGAAAGTGAAGGGTGTGTCTTAGGTTTGGATGATATTATAATACTACTGATTGTATATCAACAAAGGTTAAATTGCCTCCCACCACCCATGCTACAGGTGGTCTGCTCATTGTTCCAGACCCCTTTTGGAAGGTGACTGTTTCAAGTTTCAAAGTTTATTTTCCAAGTACAGGATACAACAGGTGTAAATCAGTACAGTGCAATTATTACCTTGAGAGCTCTTTCCAACAATGCAGTGATAGTAATAATTATATATACTGAACAAAAATATTAATGCAACATGTTAGCAGTTGATCCCAGAACCCATAATCTTTCTATACGCACAAAAACATATTTCTTTCAAATTTTGCGCACAAATTTGTTTACATCACTGTAAGAGAGCATTTCTCCTTTGCCAAAATAATCCATCTACCATAAGCTGCCTCCAACATCGTTTTAGAGAATTTGGCAGCACGTTCAACCGGCCTCACAAGCGCAGACCACGTGTAACCACGCCAGCCCAGGACCTCCACAGCCGGCTTCTTCATCTGCGGGATCAACTGAGACCAGACACCCGGACAGCTGTTGAAACTGAGGAGTATTTCTGAATGTAATAACGCCTTTTTCTTTTTGTAAGAAAAAACTAATTCTGATTGGTTGGGCCTGGCTCCCCCAGCTGTGCCCCTGCCCAGCCCCGGCCCAGTCAAATCCATAGATTAGGGTTTAATTAATTGACTGATTTCTTTCTATGAACTGTAACTCAGTCAAATCTTTGAAACTGTTGCATGTTGCGTTTTATATTTTTGTTCAGTATAGATAATAGAATAAAAAATAACGGTTACATTTAAAGTCACACAAGAACTACGATGGGTGTTAAAGAAACACGAGAATGCAGGTTTATATACCGGTCAGGGCCAGTATCTTTTTCAATGGAATGGTTGAGGTGGGTTTATACCTAAAAAAGTGCTAGTAGGATATACAGTTGAAGTCAGAAGTTTACATACACCTTAGCCAAATACATTTAAACTCAGTTTTTCACTATTCCTGACATTTAATCAAAGTAAAAATTCCCTGTCTTAGGTCAGGATCACCACTTTATTTTAAGAATGTGAAATGTCAGAATAATAGTAGAGAGAATTATTTATTTTAGCTTTTATTTCTTTCATCACATTCCCAGTGGGTCAGATGTTTACATACACTCAATTCGTATTTGGTAGCTTTGCCTTTAAATTGTTTAACTTGGGTCAAACGTTTCGGGTAACCTTCCACAAGCTTCCCAGAATAAGTTGGGTGAATTTTGGCCCATTCCTCCTGACAGCTGGTGTAACTGAGTCAGGTTTGTAGGCCTCCTTGCTCGCACAAGCTTTTTCAGTTCTACACACACATTTTCTAGAGGATTGAGGTCAGAGCTTTGTGATGGCCACTCCAATACTTGACTTTGTTGTCCATAAGCCATTTTGCCACAACTTTGGAAGTATGCTTGGGGGTCATTGTCCATTTGGAAGACCCATTTGCTACCAAACTTTAACTTCCTGACTGATGTCTTGAGATGTTGCTTCAATATATCCACATAATTTTCCTACCTCATGATGGCATCTATTTTGTGAAGTGCACCAGTCCCTTCTGCAGCAAGGCACCCCACAACATGATGCTGCCACCCCCGTGCTTCACGGTTGGGATGGTGTTCTTTGGCTTGAAAGCCTCCCCCTTTTTCCTCCAAACGTAACGATGGTTATTATGGCCAAACAGTTCTATTTTTGTTTCATCAGACCAGAGGACATTTCTCCAAGAAGTACGATATTTGTCCCCATGTGCAGTTGCAAACCGTAGTCTGGCTTTTTTATGGTGGTTTTGGAGCAGTGGCTTCTTCCTTGCTGAGCGGCCTTTCAGGTTATGTCGATCTAGGACTCGTTTTACTGTGGATATAGATACTTTTGCATCTAGCATCTTCACAAGGTCCTTTGCTGTTGTTCTGGGATTGATTTGCACTTTTCACACCAAAGTACGTTCATCTCTGGGAGACAGAACACGTCTCCTTCCTGAGCGGTGTGCCGGCTGCGTGGTCCCATGTTGTTTATATTTGCATACTATTGTTTGTACAGATGAACGTGGTACCTTCAGGCGTTTGAAAATTGCTCCCAATGATGAACCAGACTTGTGGAGGTCTACAATTTTTTTCTGAGGTCTTGGCTGATTTCTTTTGATTTTCCTCTGATGTCAAGCAAAGAGGTCTTGAGTTTGAAGGTAGGCCTTGAAATACACCCACAGGTAACCTCCAATTGACTCAAATTATGTATTTTAGCCTATCAGAAGTTTCTAAAGCCATGACATAATTTTCTGGAATTTTCCAAGCTGTTTTAAAGGTACAGTCAACTTAGTGTATGTAAACTTCTGACCCACTGGAATGTTGATACAGTGAATTAGAAGTGAAATAAATTGTCTGTAAACAATTGTTTGAAAAGTTACTTGTGTCATGCACAAAGTAGATTTCCAAACCGACATGCCAAAACTATAGTTTGTTAATAATACATTTGTGGAGTGGTTGAAAAACCAGTTTTAATGACTCCAACCTAATGGTATGTAAACTTCTGACTTCAACTGTACATGTACAGTAAACAGGGCTGAAAATGTATTCGTAGCAGGAATATATAAATACTTATGGTAATGTAGTAATGGTAATATTTACTTGTGAACAGGAGTAAAAGGAGGATAAATAGATAAACACTAATGGTAATGTACTAATGGTAATATGTACTTGTAAACAGGAGTAAAAGTGACCAGTAGCAGGATAAATAGATAAATACTAATGGTAATATTTACTTGTAAAAGTGACCAGTAGCAGGATAAATAGATAAATACTAATGGTAATATTTACTTGTAAAAGTGACCAGTAGCAGGATAAATAGATAAATACTAATGGTAATATTTACTTGTAAAAGTGACCAGTAGCAGGATAAATAGATAAACACTAACGGTAATGTACTAATGGTAATATGTACTTGTAAACAGGAGTAAAAGTGACCAGTAGCAGGATAAATAGATAAATACTAATGGTAATATTTACTTGTAAAAGTGACCAGTACCAGGATAAATAGATAAATACTAATGGTAATGTACTAATGGTAATGTACTAATGGTAATGTACATGTATGTCCTGGATGACTCGGAGCTCACTCCCAGTGATGCGCTTGCCCGTCCGGACCACCCTTTGTACAGCCTTCCAGTCATGGGCGGTGTAGTTGCTATACCAGACAGTGATACAACCAGTCAGTGATACATATTGTCAATGGTGCAGCTGTAAAAGTTCCTGATGATCTGAGGGTCCATGCAAAATGATTTCAGCCTTCTGAGGGAGAAGAGGCATTGCCGTGCCTTCTTCACGACAGTTCTGGTGTGAGAGGACCATGTTAAGTCATCAGTGATGACACTGAGGAACTTGAAGCTCTTGCTCCACTGTTGTTCTGCCTTCCGGAACAGATATTTGACAGTCTGCACACACCCACACAGGAACAGGCTTTCTCTAGCAAAATGCTGGATTCTATTAATCTGTTCATATAACAAAACTCCTAGCTATTGTGGCTGTCTGTATCCAGGGTAGCGATCAAAGCTCCTCAGCAGCCCATCTGTGTTCCTCTGCATCTATTACTAGTTTCTTCCAGCCTCCTACCACCTCAGGGTTGGGTGTAACCTCCCTGTCCTGGTGCTCATATCAAACAGACCCATTCTCACACAACAATTGGCCTAATGAGCTGGAATGACAGTCGGGTTGGCGAATGCCGCGATCCCATTATCTTTCTCTGGTTATGAGTGGCAGTGGAAGTGACACGGGCTGAACTGTAGCAGAGGCTCCTCTGTCTCCCCCTGTCAGGACTGTGTGATATGCTAATTAGTTCCAGAAAGGTCCCGAAAAATATGATGACGGAGAGAGAGAGTGGAAGAGAGAGAGAGGTGTGGGAGAGAGACAGAGAAAGAAAGGTGGGGAAAGAGATATAGAGAGATAGTAATGATAGTGCCTTTCTAGTCCTGGATAGGTAGGCCTGTTAGAACAGCTTGTTAGAAGCCAAGGCAGAATAACAAGTTGTTTTAAGTCTGTTCAGTGACAACTCCACAAGGGAAAATGTCAGCCATTAGTCTGAGTCAGTGTGAGATGACAAGTGAAAAACAGAAGCACAGCTTACTGACAGTGTCAACAGTAGACCTTCGCCATTGGACAGCTTCATACAAGCACTTGTGCTGCCATCGACAGATAAACTAGTAGGCTAGTATATGACTTCTGCTCTGGTGTCAAACATTATAAACACAAAAGGCCAATCTTTAAGAGGGAAAAGTGAATGAATCCAAAGTAGAATATCATGTGGGAGTCAAGTGTGAGTCGACCGTATAAACTCTATGAAGAGTATAGCACATTTTCAGCATATTATGCACCTTCCTAATATTAAGTTGCACCCCCTTTTCTAATATTAAGTTGCACCCCCTTTCAATTAATCAAGCTTCGTCGAAAGCGTTCCCCAGGGATGCTGGCCCATGTTGACTCCAATACTTCCAAAAGTTGTGTCAAGTCGGCTGAATGTCCTTTGGGAGGTGGATCATTCTATATTCACACAGGAAACTGTTGAGTGTGGAAAAACCCAGCAGCATTGTAATTCTTGACATATTCAACCCTTCTAACAGCGCCTGGCACCTACTAACAAATCCTGTTCAAAGGCACTTAATATTTAGTCTTGCCCATTCACCCTCTGAATGGCACACATACAAAATCCATATCTCAATTGTCTCGAGGCTTAAACATTCATCTTTAACCTGTCTCCTCGCCTTCATCTACACTGATTAAAGTGGATTTAACAAGTGACATCAATAAGGGATCATACATTTCTCCTGGTTCCACCTGATCAGTTTATGTCTTGGAAAGAGCAGGTGTTCCTAATGTTTTGTACACTCAGTGTAAAGCATTAATTCATGTTATAGAGGAATGTTTTGCTGAGTCCTAGACTACTCTATGGCAGGCCTAATGGAAGAAGGGTGAATAATTGGCGGTACTAGCAGCTCTACCATCACTGCCTCTGAGACTCCCACCATGATTAGGGAACTAATTGTGCCCTAGCGTCACACACACACACACACACACACACACACACACACACACACACACACACACACACACACACACACACACACTACAAGCACACTTTACCTCAGTGACTGATTTAGTGATATTGCAGCAGCAACAGGGTGCAATTTTAACATAGCCTTCATAATCATCCAACTGCCTTATTTTCTAATTCAGCATCAGCTTCCCTGAGGAAGTCACGGGTCCTGTGTGGCTCAGTTGGTTGAGTGTGGTGCTTGCAACGCCAGGGTTGAGTGGATTCGATTCCCACAGAGGACCAGTACAACAAAGTATGAAAAATCTATGCCCTCACTACTCTCACTAAGTGGAATTAGATGGTGATAATATTCTCCATTCATTTGGGATGAAGGCCTCCAGATATCTGTTAAAACATGTAACAGGATCTTCACAACATATCACTCAACTTGACTTTAAACCACTTTCAAAGTTAAGAAAAGGTTCATTCTGGAGTGAACTGTCCCTTTGATATTACCACTTCAATTACAGATGTACCCTTATTGTGAAAACAAATACTTTCTGCTAAACTAGACATTTAAGATTCAGTCTTTGGTTATTTTTATATTGTTATGTAATGTAACATACGTTGGCATGGGGAGCTTTGAATTGTTTTCTTTTGGACTATGTTTTTCTTTAGAATAAATCTTTTTTAAACTGATTGTCTTACCTGCACCAAATCAGTAATCAAAAGAAGTAAGCAGCATGTTTCAGAGGTCTCATTCTCAGTGTTGGTGTTTCATGTTTTAACCCACAAAACCCCCATAACTGTTTTTTGTTCCGAAGGGCCATTTAGACTCCGTGAGCAGGGATGGGCAACTGGCTACCTGCTTCCCTTTTTACATTTGATTTGTTATGTTTTTCGGGAACTCAGCCGGGGTCTCAACTTACTGTTGAGAATTAGAATAGTAGAATACACATGGTGCAATTTCGAAATGTGCTTGTGCATCAGCAGTTTTTCTCTTGTTATATTAGTCACGACAGTCACTCAGTTAGCCCATGTCAGCAAAACTTTTTTAGATTGGTAAATTAGTCTAGCGACCCGTCATTCAGGATAAATTCAAGCCCCTTGGGGGCTGCCATAGAGTTAAATTAGAAGTGTCGATCCAAGAAGGCTCAAGGCCATTGGAAACAGATAAAATGACGTCAAATCACGTTATATCTACAGTAGCTTTGATTGGACTGATCATGTCAACATCATACTTTCAAAATCTTAGCTCGCAGTTATCATCATGAATCGAGTTGACAATCTACTGGCAAATCCTTTTCAATCCTTGTCATGTGAAGAGACATTATAGATACTGTAGAACGTATCGGTGCTCATCGGCCATTGGATATAAACATTACACAACAAGTTGGAAATCGCTAATTCAACAACGAGTAGTTTGGAAGGAATCAGTGGTAAACTGCAAGCATTGCAAAGCAATCACTAGCCTGCTATTCAGTGGAGTGGCTGTGTGGTCCAAGTCTGGGTTTAAGGGTCTCTTTTCCAAGCTTAAAAGGATAAACATTCATGCTGTCAATCCAGCATGACTTCTGCCACGTTCAAAATAACTGGAAACTCGTAACTGGAAATCTCAGACTTCAGTGAGTTCAAGACAACTGGCTCCAACTGGGAAAATATGTTTTGAACGGTCATCCGACTCGGAATGAGTCGGGAACTCATTCAACCTTGTTTTTTTTCTGAGTTCCCAGTTGTCTTGAAAGCACCATAAATCCAGAGAATGCCAGACTCATGACAAAGTTTGATGACAGAATTTACCCACACAAACAAGGTGAGTCCAAAAATGTATTGTATGCTGCTGCACAAATTATGTAATATGCCAGGGCGATATGTATACTGGAATGTAGCTAAGAAGGTAATGCTAAGTGTATGTTATGTTGTAAGCTGTTAGTAGCCCATGTACCTCACCCTAATAATTTGGTCCCTTTTCTCCTCATAACTTAGCCTACTGTTCTTACTTGGTGGTGCACATCTAGCCTATAGCCTTTTTTAGAGAAATGTAATCGGCGAATATTGTAAGAGTTTTCATTGTCTGCTTAAATGCCCCCTATATGTATCCTACGGTTCTGACTTGGTGTACAGGGAGAATACTTTAAAAACTGATCATGTTCTGAAATCTGCCAGAGAAGGCTCCACTGATAGCCAGGTGTACCAGTGGTAAGAATTCACTCCATGGTGCTGGAAAAAAAAGCTCTGCTGTTGGGACAGCTTTATGTAGGCCCTCACAGTTTGTGGGCACCGTTTGTCACCGTTATAGTGCAATTAAAGTATTGTTTAATGTTGTGCTGTGTTGTGTAATGGCTTTGCTGGCATGCATCTAAAACATATATTTTTTTGGGCCCGACCAAGATTTAAATGCTAAAGTCGCCACTGCTGTCAGCTATCTAAACTTGTTGTACTCATGGTCGAATTACCAACCAGGGTGTCACGTCCTGACCTTAGTTCCTTTTGTATGTCTCTATTTGAGTTTGGTCAGGGCGTGAGTTGGGGTGGGCATTCTAGGTTTTTGTTCTAGATTTTGAATTTCTGGTTTTGGCCTGGTATGGTTCCCAATCAGAGGTAGCTGTCAATCGTTGCCTCTGATTGAGAACCATACTTACTTAGGCAGCCTGTTTTCCCACTATGATTTGTGGGTAGTTGTTTTCTGTTTTGTGTTGCTGCACCTTACAGGACTGTTTCGTTTTCGTTTCACTCTCTTTGTTATTTTGTTTAGTGTTTCTGTTCCAATAAAATAACATGAACACTTACCACGCTGCGCATTGGTCCAATCCTTCATACTCCTCGTCAGAAGAGGAAGAAAACCGTTACACAGGGGGCCAACATTGACTTTATTATTCACTCTCACTCAGATATCTTATTAAAAACTGCAAACATTTCTCTCCACCCTATGGCAAAATGTTTAGAACGGCAGGAAATTAGCTGTAAAACTACTCAATTTCTCTATTCGTCCCATGGTAAAATGAGTAGAGTTGTTATTCTGTACCCTGTATAGTATGTAAAACTGGTTGTACCTTCTAGAACCCTGTGTGTCCTCCATCCCTTACTGTGAAAGGTGCCTATAGGGGAGAAAAGTTGCTGCCTTGCAGAGTGATTGGCTAGTCATCACCAGTGTTGAGATTAGTTACGTGAAATTAGTCATTACATTTAACAAAAGTAACGTGTTACTTTACAATGTTACTTTGTGTGGCAAGTAACACGTTATATTATTAGTTATATTACTTTGTGTTACTTTCATGAAAATAATCTACACGCGCTATACTAATTCAGGTTTGATGACTAGTAGGCCTATGCTAGTAGGCCTATACAAAGTGCTGCACTATCATATGGGCTGCTTAATTAGTCATATATATACTGTAAGCCAAACATCTGTACAGATTTCCTATCTTTTCATTCAAAATCTTTCTCCTGAGCCGCCAGTTCTGGTTATAGACCGCACATACATGGACCAATATAGATGTATAGAGGGCACACATGTCACTAGACGGTAAAGCCCTCTAAGGGCTTTACAGATGCCATCAATAGCAAAGATCAGAGGTGTGAACTCTATACTTTTCTATAAACAGCAGCTGTCATGACATTTCTCCAAACAGCCTTTCTTTGCTTGCTCGAGGGCTAAATGAGGTATCAAGTCGATATCAGATCAAGGAAACGCCCACGGTAGAGATATGATTCTGAAACAAGGTTCTAACGACTGGTGAAATCTAGTGGAAATCTAGTGGAAGCCTTAGGAAGTGCAATATGACCCCATAGACACTGTGTATTCGATAGGGAATGAGTTGAATAACAACAAACCTCAGATTTCCCACTTTCTGGTTGGATTTTCTTCTCAGGTTTTTGCCTGCCATATGAGTTCTGTTATACTCACAGACATAATTCAAACAGTTTTACAAACTTCAGAGTGTTTTCCATCCAAATCTACTAATAATATGCATATATTAGCAACTGGGCCTGAGTAGCAGGCGGTTTACTCTGGGCACCTTATTCATCCAAGCTACTCAATACTGCCCCCCAGTCCCAAAGAAATTAAGGAAAAATAAATTGAACTACTACTAAGAATGTAAGCCTATAAAACTGGTGAGGTTTGGCAAAATAGCACTTTTTGAGATTGTTTTATAAATCCATGTTATGTACAACATAATGCACCCAATTTGTACTTGTATTTGAATGTGAAATAAAAAATACCATTTAAAAAAATAATAATCATCTGTACTTATTTTACTCCACTACATTCCTAAAGAAAATAATGTGCTTTTTATTCCATAAATTCTTTCCTAACACCCAAAAGTACTCGTTACCTTTCGAATGCTTAGCAAGACAGGAAAAAGAGAACATCCCTGGTCATCTCTACTGCCTCTGATCTGGCGGACTCACTAAACACAAATGCTTCATTTGTAAATGATGTCTGAGTGTTGGAGTGTATCTCTTGTTATCCATAAATGTAAAAAATATTTACACTTTTCAAATAATTTACACTTTTACTTTTGATACTATTTTAGTACTTACATTTACTTTAGATTCTTAAGTATATTTAAAATCAAATACTGTACTGTTAGACTCAAGTAGTATTTTACTGAGTGACTTTTACTTGAGTCATTTTCCATTAAGGTATCTTTACTTTTACTCAAGTATGACAATTGGGTACTTTTTTCCACCACTGGACAGAGACATGGTAGTGGCATTGTCACACCCTGATCTGTTTCAGCTGTTCCTGTGATTGTCTCCACCCCCTCCAGGTGTCACTTATTTTCCCCATTGTATTTATCCCTGTGTTTCCCGTCTCTCTGTGCCAGTTCGTCTTGTATGTTAGTCAAGTCAACCAGCGTGTTTTTCCCGTTCTCCTTTTGATATTCTCTTTTTGCTAGTCTTCCCGGTTTTGACCCCTACCTGACTCTAGACTACTTTCCCGCCTGCCTGATCATCCTGCCTGCCCTGATCTTGATTCTGCCTGCCCTTCGGTACCTTTTGGACTCTGAACTGGTTTTGACCCTTTTGTCTGCCCACGACCATTCTCTTGCCTACCCCTTTGGATTAATAAACATTTTAAGACTCTAACCATCTGCCTCCTGTGTTTGCATCTGGTTCTCACCTTCAATAACTTAAGCAAGTGACTACCTAAGATAGTGTTTCAATTAGAAGTAAACCCTTTATGACCACATATTATTCATTTCATATTATTCATTTCATAAGGCCTTTAGTTATTTCCTAGTTATCCTCAACATTGTGGTCTAAAAGTCCTGGCTCATGGGCCACAGACCTGCAAGTCACAATACGCTGGTTTGTGAAGTGATTACTATCAGAAACCAGCCAGAGGGAGGATATCCAAGAATTTGAATATTTTATCACCCACAATCTGCACTCAGAATGACTGCTATGGTAAAGGATTTACCAAACAATACCTAAAACATCTAAACTGGAAATATCTTAGTAATGGGTGCAATAAGTCCAACCCCTTGCAGATTGGATTAGTTTAGAAACATTTAAGCTATTTATCTTTGCATAGTAAAAGATACATTAATCAATCAATGTGTATGAGGAAACATAGATATTAAAATAAACTATTCAAAAAAATGGACCTACAACTAAGCGTGCTGGGAAATATGATAAGGAGGCCCCTCACGTATTTTCACTCTGATACAGTTAACTGAACTGAACTCAACTCATTTGAGTAAAGACAACACCATACAGTTTGAAAATATATAATGTTCAGTGCTGAAATGTAGGTAAGGTGACAGACATTCCTAATACTGATCTGAATAAAAGGCATGGAAAGTCACAGCAATTTCCAGTGACTAAATGCACTCTAAACAGGACGACAGGAAAGTAAACACTAGTGTTTAAAATCTGAACACGTAGTAGATATAGGTGTTCTCCTGGTTGGAAACTGACTCGAAAAAGCTAACTATCATGTTGCATTCTAAACGCCTGTGTTTACAATCTATTGGCAAATCTCAATGGCAATAAAGTAAGTTTTAAACACGGATGTTTAGGTTTTAAACGTGTCACGGTTTCATGGTTTTATAGTGTAGTGTAAAAGTAATCTGATTACGTAACACATTACTTTTGTAACACGTTACTCCCAATACTGGTCATCACAAACAGCCTATCACACAATACATGAACTGCAGGGCAGAAGCTGAATGCATCCTTCACTCCCATGTTCTTTGCTGCTGTGTAGATTTCACAACCTAGGGGTCTGAAACCTGACTCTGAATAAGCTGTTCTCATTAGACCATTTCACTCAGGGGTCAGTGAACTATGTGTGTGTCTGTCCACACTGGCGCTTGATGGCAGAAGTTTGAAATCATAACTTTTTGAGGGGTTGGATTTAGCAATAACAACAGGACAAATGTAATTGAAAATAACTAAATACACTTGGATATGTCTACACACCAGAAGTAAATCCCAGTCTTCTGCCAAAACAAAAGTCCAGAACAGTCTGTATTTGGTCTTATCAATCCCCTGCTGTTTTAGCCGTTATCATCACTCTAAAACAAACAGAGCAATATGCACTTTGACTGAAACGCTGTATTTTGAACCTGTGAATATGATGCAGTCCATGTCAGGAACAGGAAGAGTGATGAGATGTACAGTACATTCAGCATACACTAGACTGTCCTTTTCTCTCTGCACCTCATTTGGTGTCACTGAACTTTTCAACCTCCTAAATGTCAAACCGGTACCTAGAGGGAATAGGAGTGAATATGTCACTCAGTGATGGAGAGTTTAGCATGTTTAGGAGCCTTTCATGACAGTTTGTGCTTTAGCTTACTGCTAGATGGTCAGCATGTGTGGTGGTCATCAAATGAATGTGAATTAGTGGTAGCTGTATAGTGAGTTTTGGGGTAATCAAATATAGCTCTGTGCTGTGGTATTAGTGGTTAGCATATATTTGCATTTAGTGCCTGTGCTCCCCAGTTCACCCTGCCTGCTATTCTAATAGCTGCTGTAATGACAGTGTTGACAGCTGTCTCTCTCACTCTCTCTCTCTTACCTTCATCCATTTATCCTCTGGGGTTGATTTAGCACTGACCAAGCCTGAAGTCATAAACACTTTGTAATAAAGCTGCTCCACTCAACATGTACAACCTGTTAACACATTCTCTCTCTACTCTCTCTCCCTCTCTGTCTCTCCTACACTCCATCTTCAATGGCCTGAGGCATGGTCACTCACTGTGTGCGTGACTAGGATCAGTAAATTAATATGAGAGAGCAGAAGCATGTATGTTTTGTTCGGTAAAGTTCATATTTATATCCAAAACTCTGAGTTTACATTGGCGTGTTATGTTCAGTAGTTCCAAAACATGTGGTGATTTTTGCAGAGAGCCGCATCAAATTACAGAAATACTCATAATAAACATTGATAAAGATACGACTATTATACATGGAACTTTAGATAAACTTCTCCTTAATGCAACCGCTGTGTCAGATTAAAAAAAAACGTTATGGAAAAAGCAAACTATGCAATAATCTGAGTACAGCGTTCAGACGACAAAATAAAGCCAAATTGATATCCGCCATGTTGGAGTCAACATTAGTCAGAAATAGCATTATAAATATTCACTTACCTTTGATGATCTTCATCAGAATGCCCTCCCAGGAATCCCAGTTCCACATTTAAATGTTTGTTTAGTTCTATAATGTCCATAATTTATGTCCAAATAGATCTTTCTGTTAGCGCGTTTGGTAAACAAATCCACACTCACGAAGCACGTCCACCAGTTGCAGACGAAATATCCAAAAGTTCCGTTACGGTCCATAGAAACCTGTCAAACTAATTATATAATCAATCTTTAGAATGTTTTTAACATAAATCTTCAATAATAGTCCAACCAGATAATTCCTTTGTCTGTAGAGAAGCAATGGAACAGGGCTCGCTCTCACGGGAGCACGAGAGACTGATCACAAGGCTGCTGGCAGACACCTGACTCATTCCCCTCTCAGTCAGCCATATTTCACAGTAGAGGCATCAAACAAGTTTCTAAAGACTGTTGACATCTAGTGAAAGTCTTAGCAAGTGCAACATAACCAATATCCCACTGTAAATTCAATAGAGATTTTTGCCTGCCATATGAGTTCTGTTATACTCACAGACATCATTCAAACCGTTTTAGAAACTTCAGAGTGTTTTCTATCCAAATCTACTCATTTTATGCATATTCTAGAGTAGCAGGCAGTTTAATTTGGGCATGCGTTTCATCCAAAATTCCCAATGCTGCCCCCTACCCTAGAGAAGTTAAAGCCAACCTCTATTATTTGCATTGTCAAATTGATGATTGCATCGACTGTGTGTGTTGTCAATATTTCACATAATCCTCAGGGCTGGATCCGATATCTTGAAATTAATTCCTTTGTTTCCACTTAAAGATTGTATACATGTTGATCAGTGGTACAAGGGTTTTAATCGGTTTCAGGAGTCAATTTGTAGTTTAGTGCAAACCAGTGTAACTCTGTCCTCCCATTCAACTTTAGTTCATCCCAGGGGGAGGTTTCAGACCTTCTTAAGATGGCCACCAGTGCCTCAGTTATGGGCTTCCTCTGGGTAGCACCTATCACTGTTCTAAATGAGACCCAGATGTTGTCATGCTGAACAATCAATACCTCTGTCTGTCTGCACAGGGTGTGTGCGTGTGTGCGTGCGTGTGTTTCTGTTTGGTACTGTTTGGTACCCTGATGAAGACAGCTTGGCTGTCGAAACATTGGTTATAAAATTATTGCATCTGAGCTCCTAAAGTGTGCGGCTCTCCTTTTATTTTTCATCTGTTCGGTATATTGACATTAGGACTTCCTTGAAAAAAAACTATTCTCTGAGGATAATGTTGGTATGTCACTTAAAATAAATAATTTTCATTAGAGCCTACATTCCTTCTGTAAGTCCCTTGAGAATAGACCAGGAATACTGTGTAGCTAGGCTACAGTCCTGTGGGCCCATGTTTTCCATCCATATCTTCCTTAATCAGAACACAATCTTTCATCATGGATTTCTTACAAAACACTTTATATTTTAAGGGAGGCGAGGTGACTCACACTCACCATTTTAAAACCTGAATACTGAAGGTATGATATGAAGTCTAATCTTCAAAGATCACACTTAATTTACATCCAGTGTTCTGTGTACACACTGTACCGCACTGTACCGTACACACCGTACTGTACTGTTCTACAGGTCATCTGGTAATCTGCCACAAATGTTTACAGCAGCTGTCATATTTGTAAGAGCATAATGTACCTGCTATTACTGACAGTCTCAAGTCCAGATTTTCTTGTACCAAAATAGCTTGACAAGTTCCTGACAAACTTAGGTAATGTTTAGTGAGAGATCAGAATTTACACAATAGTTACCCGGAGGAAAATGGGGGAGGGTGAGGCTTTTTCAATTTCAGTCAAGGAGAGGGTTTAGTATATGTTTTTTCATTAGTCCAGGGTAGGGTCATGTCATTTGTAATCCATTAAATGTCATGTATTGCTCATGGTTTGAGAATTAGTTGCTTTTTATAGTATCTTATGTGCCTGATGATGCCCCTCATCCCTGTTTCTCTGGTAGGCATGCAACATGAGGTGTGCCTAGTGTGGTCTTAATAAATTATCCATAGCCTATACTTGGCTATTAGAAGAGCATGCTCGGAGAAGAACAGGGCAAAGTTATATTTCTAAGAAAATGTACTTCCTTCCTGAGTTTTTGCGCTGCTGCAAGGATGGTGTATATAAAACTATGCTACACTGCATTACACACAGACATTACACACTGCCCTGCTCTTGCTGATGTAAACTATTTTGTGCTGCCTAACCAATGACTGTGCTGTGTATGGTGACACTTCAGGCGGCAAGTCAATTTGTCCAAAAATGCAATATGTGAGCACGGACTAGGCTTACTGATGTCCTGTTCAGTTTGAGAGGGAGAGTGTGAAAATGAGAAAGAAGACCAGTGTTCTTTTTTTATTTTATTCCAGATCCCCATTAGCTGCTGCCAAGGCAGCACCTACTTTCCTGGGGTCCAAAGCTTGCTACTGCTATAATAGATTTTAATACAAATTAAATGGACCTAGTTTAATATAATTATATACAATAGTGCTTTATGCTAGGAACAAGCTGTAGAGTGCTGGGGAAAGACGTGACTCCGATGCATATGGACTATCTTTGGTTTGTCTGTATGACATTGAGGCTGCGCTACAACCTTCTACAGCTGAGGAGCAGTGCTATTTTAGTGCTATTAGTAGTGCACATTTTTTAGGTGATCTGTTACACCGAACAGAAATATAAACGCAACATGCAACAATTTCAAAGATTTTACTGAATTACAGTTCAATTTAAATAAATTCATTAGGCCTAATCTTTGGATTTCACATGACTGGGAATGCAAATATGCATCTTAAAAAAGGTAGGGGCGTGGATCAGAAAACCAGTCAGTATCTGGTGGGACCACCATTTGCCTCATGCAGCGTGACACATCTCCTTCACATAGAGTTGATCAGGCTGTTGATTGTGGACTGTGGAATGTTGACCCATTCCTCTTCAATGGCTGTGCACAGTTGCTGGATATTGGCGAGAACTGGAACACTGTCATACACATTGATCCAGAGCATCCCAAACATGCTCAATGGATGACATGTCTGGTGAGTATGCAGGCCAACTTTTTAGCTTCCAGGAATTGTGTACAGATCCTTGCAGCATGGGGCCGTGCATTATCATGCTGAAACACAAGGTGATGGTGGCGGATTAATGGCACGACAATGAGCCTCAGGATCTTATTACGGTTTCTCTGTGCATTCAATTTGCCATTGATAAAATGCACTTGTGTTCGTTGTCCGTAGCTTATGCCTGCCCATACCACAACCCCACTACCACCATGGGGCACTCAGTTCACAGCTTTGATATCAGCAAACCGTTTGCCCACACGACATCCGGTACAGTTGAAATGGGGATTAATCCGTGAAGAGCACACTTCTCCAGTGTGCCAGTGGCCATTGAAGGTGAGCATTTGCCCACAAGTCGGTCACAACGCCGAAATGTAGTCAGGTGAAGACTGGTGAGGACAACGAGCACACTGATTTTTTAAAATTGATTTATTTCACCTTATTTTACCAGGTAGGCTAGTTGAGAACAAGTTCTCATTTGCGAGAAATCCTTTGTTTGCGTAAACCCACAGTTTCATCAGCTGTCCGGGTGGCTGGTCTCAGATGATCCCGCAGGTGAAGAAACCAGACTGCGGTTGTGAGGCAGGTTGTGAGGCAGGTTGTGAGGCAGGTTGTGAGGCAGGCTGTGAGGCAGGTTGTGAGGCAGGTTGTGAGGCAGGCTCATAGCCCATAACAAAGAGGAATACAAAAAGAGATAAATAATAAAAAACATATTTATTAAATAAAGTAAACTATATGCTAGCAACATTGGTGTGTGTAGTCAGTAGTGTAAGTGAGTGGATGCAGATGGTGATAATGAGGGGCGTTGAGAGGTGCTAAAACTAACTAACACAAAGAAGCCCTGAAATGCCACAACCAAAAACAACAGTGTGTCTCCATGGAGAGAGTCTCCTTAATATATGGGGGAAAGGTGTATAAATTCCCAAGATACACCCCCGAGCCCAGGTGTGCCCCATTTTGTTGACGACCCTCCAGGCTCGAGAGAGAAATGGCAGACAGAGTGGGCCCCCCCCCCCCCCCCCCATAAAACCGGGGACCACCAAGGACCCCGAACATCACACCAACCAAACATACACAAACTTAAACAAAATACTGCGCTGGTAAATGCTACCCCACGGCCCCAGCCCACCTCATCCTCCTCAGACCTCAGCAACCTTTGCACACAGGACGCAACCTTTAAGAGGACATTTTTTTAAACGAAGGCAGCAGGGAACAGGAGAGACAGAACACAAAACATATACGCATATACTCGGGGGCACAAATCAAATCAATCAAATCAAATTTTATTTGTCACATACACATGGTTAGCAGATGTTAATGCGAGTGTAGCGAAATGCTTGTGCTTCTAGTTCCGACAATGCAGTAATAACAAGTAATCTAACTAACAATTCCAAAACTACTGTCTAATACACAGTGTAAGGGGATAAAGAATATATACATAAGGATATATAAATGAGTGATGGTACAGAGCAGCATAGGCAAGATACAGTAGATGGTATTGAGTACAGTATGTAGAAATGAGATGAGTATGTAAACAAAGTGGCATAGTTTAAAGTGGCTAGTGATACATGTATTACATAAGGATACAGTCGATGATATAGAGTACAGTATATACGTATGCATATGAGATATGAGAATAATGTAGGGTAAGTAACATTATATAAGGTAGCATTGTTTAAAGTGGCTAGTGATATATTTACATCATTTCCCATCAATTCCCATTATTAAAGTGGCTGGAGTTGTGTCAGTGTGTTGGCAGCAGCCACTCAGTGTTAGTGGTGGCTGTTTAACAGTCTGATGGCCTTGAGATAGAAGCTGTTTTTCAGTCTCTCGGTCCCAGCTTTGATGCACCTGTACTGACCTCGCCTTCTGGATGATAGCGGGGTGAACAGGCAGTGGCTCGGGTGGTTGATGTCCTTGATGATCTTTATGGCCTTCCTGTGACATCGGGTGGTGTAGGTGTCCTGGAGGGCAGGTAGTTTGCCCCCGGTGATGCGTTGTGCAGACCTCACTACCCTATGGAGAGCCTTACGGTTGAGGGCGGTGCAGTTGCCATACCAGGCGGTGATACAGCCCGCCAGGATGCTCTCGATTGTGCATCTGTAGAAGTTTGTGAGTGCTTTTGGTGACAAGCCAAATTTCTTCAGCCTCCTGAGGTTGAAGAGGCGCTGCTGCGCCTTCTTCACAATGCTGTCTGTGTGAGTGGACCAATTCAGTTTGTCTGTGATGTGTATGCCGAGGAACTTAAAACTTGCTACCCTCTCCACTACTGTTCCATCGATGTGGATAGGGGGGTGTTCCCTCTGCTGTTTCCTGAAGTCCACAATCATCTCCTTAGTTTTGTTGACGTTGAGTGTGAGGTTATTTTCCTGACACCACACTCCGAGGGCCCTCACCTCCTCCCTGTAGGCCGTCTCGTCGTTGTTGGTAATCAAGCCTACCACTGTTGTGTCGTCCGCAAACTTGATGATTGAGTTGGAGGCGTGCGTGGCCACGCAGTCGTGGGTGAACAGGGAGTACAGGAGAGGGCTCAGAACGCACCCTTGTGGGGCCCCAGTGTTGAGGATCAGCGGGGAGGAGATGTTGTTGCCTACCCTCACCACCTGGGGGCGGCCCGTCAGGAAGTCCAGTACCCAGTTGCACAGGGCGGGGTCGAGACCCAGGGTCTCGAGCTTGATGACGAGCTTGGAGGGTACTATGGTGTTGAATGCCGAGCTGTAGTCGATGAACAGCATTCTCACATAGGTATTCCTCTTGTCCAGATGGGTTAGGGCAGTGTGCAGTGTGGTTGAGATTGCATCGTCTGTGGACCTATTTGGGTGGTAAGCAAATTGGAGTGGGTCTAGGGTGTCAGGTAGGGTGGAGGTGATATGGTCCTTGACTAGTCTCTCAAAGCACTTCATGATGACGGATGTGAGTGCTACGGGGCGGTAGTCGTTTAGCTCAGTTACCTTAGCTTTCTTGGGAACAGGAACAATGGTGGCCCTCTTGAAGCATGTGGGAACAGCAGACTGGTATAGGGATTGATTGAATATGTCCGTAAACACACCGGCCAGCTGGTCTGCGCATGCTCTGAGGGCGCGGCTGAGGATGCCGTCTGGGCCTGCAGCCTTGCGAGGGTTAACACGTTTAAATGTCTTACTCACCTCGGCTGCAGTGAAGGAGAGACCGCATGTTTTCGTTGCAACGTGTATGAGAACGCGTGTCCACCGAGCAATAGGACCAGACATGTTCAGGAACAGGGAGCAAGAGAAAGCGCATCAGCAACAACATTATCAGTCCCCCTAATGTGCCGCACATCGAGATGGAATGCCTGTAAAAACAAGCGCCGTCTCATTATCCTCTGGTTAGGAGACATCATAGATCTGAAGAAGGTGGGAGGATTATGGTATGTGTAGACCACAATAGGTACTACACCCAACCCCTCAAAGTGTCGTATCGCCTCGGCAAAGGCTGCCCCAGTGGTACCTACGAGTGTACCACACTCCATCAGATTGGTCTTCAATATCTATCTAACATCATTTTAGACGTTTATCACTAAATTCTAAACCTGTTTTTGATTTGTCATTATGGGGTATTGTGTGTAGATTGATGAGAATGTATTTTTTTGAAATCAATTTTAGAATAAGACTGTAACGTAACAAAATGTGGAAAAAGTCAAGTCTGAATACCTTCCCGAATGCACTGTACAGTGTGTGCATAAAATGCATCCTTCAATTGCAACATCTGCCTATTTGCACACACATCTTGTCCTGAGAAAATGTTATATTTTTAATACCTTCAAACACCAAGTTAGGCATATCTCATTTCAAAGTAGGCCATTATAATGGTCAATCTTGTATAATAATTATTCACGTTTTACCGGTGAAATGTCCAAACTGCATGGCAAACATTTGATCTCAATCAGTTTCATGAGAATATGCATTTAGAACGTCTTGAATAACAGTTTTGCGAGCTAATTGAAGCAGATGGTTAACAAACCAGTCACATTTCTTGTAGGCCTATTTTGTTTCTAGCAAAGTAAAGTTGAGCTTTGGCCGCATGAGGAACATATTTGACTATTCAGCTTCAGGTAAGAAATTACTGACAAGGTGTTTTTAGTGTAACATATTATAGGCTTGCTATGTATGCTACAGTAGGCTTATATGGTATTATATTCAGATCTGCTATGTAAAATACTAGTTCATCATTATGTGATCTTTTGAAATATCGATTCAGCTTTGATCTCACTTTACTAGACGAGCACCATTGTGAGAAGTGATAAGCTTCTATTTGTAATAATAATAATAACTGATGAGTAGGACTACTCTTGGAGAGGGTTATTTAGATCTATTTGAGCGCCCTGAGCAAGGGGGTCGGTGGAGTTTTATGAACATCATGGCAGACACGCTGTAAATTTAGATCCTAGATCTCATTGGTGTGATGATAAGATTTATGCAGTGGATTAGTTTGTCTGCATATGCAATAGACGTGGTACGTTTCTGTAAGCCAACCACTCAGACAGTAGGGCGGGTTCAAGTGCGTCGTACAAGCCTGTTTTGAAGACCACCATTTTAGTTTTCTGTATGTCGCTGTTCTTGTTATGTCAGATATGTTACGCTCAAAGGGGTCATGCGTCTGCACACACGCCTACAGTTCATCATTAGTGCCCCACCATAGAGAAAGAATACCGGGAAGAAATCACAACTTAGGCTACCTACCTATAGGCTGCTATAGCCTAAACATTTATTTAGTTTATCATTCTATCATTTTCATGTGATTTTAGTGGTAATTATGGGTAAACATATATATAACACATATAACATATATTTTTACATAATTTATCAGAATACATTTTCTATAAATAATTTTACCATGCAGTCTGGTGTATTCTCAAATTGAAAAAAGCGAGGTAGCGCTGCAACAGGCTATTATTAAACAACATGCCAACTCTAAATCCGTCACGAGCAAGCCAGGTAGCCTAAAATAAATGATATGAGGCTATATTATTATTTTTATTTCAAGGCTAGCCTGCCATTTAAGAAATCATTTGTGAAGCATTTATGAAACTCTACAGGCTGGCAGGAACGCTCAGCATTTCAACAACATGTCTATACATTTAGCATTTAGGCTGTATAAAATGACATTAAAAAAAATAATTCTTAAATGAAATAATAATAAAATAAAAAATGCATTTAAGCTCTACAGTCATTCTACAGTGCCTTTGAAGTCACTTTTAGAAACAGGAGTATGGCCAGTCTTTGGTTTGAGGATCATGTTGTGAGCTATGCATGCCTAGTTTGTTCATTTAGCCTAGCAGATGCTTTTATAGTCCCATGTCTTAATCACAGTCAACACACATCTATTTTGTGACAACAATATCATAGAATAAAATAGAATAAATTAGAAAATTATAGTTTCCCAAATGTTTTGTGCATATAAGCCTACCTCAAATCAAATCAAATACATTTTTATTTGTCACATGAGCCGAAAGAAGAAATACAACTTAATGATGGTGTTGGAGTCGTGCCTGGCCATGCAGTCATGGGTGAACAGGGAGTACAGGAGGGGACTGAGCACCACCCCTGAGGGGCCCCCGTGTTGAGGATAAGCGTGGCAGATGTGTTGTTACCTACCCTTACCACATGGGGGCAGCCTGTCAGGAAGTCCAGGATCCAGTTGCAGAGGGAGAGTGTTTAGTCCCAGGGTCCTTAGCTTAGTGATGAGCTTTGAGGGCACTATGGTGTTGAACGCTGAGCTGTAGTCAATGAATAGCATTCTCACATAGGTGTCCCTTTTGTCCAGGTGGGAAAGGGCAGTGTGGAGTGCAATAGAGATTGCATCATCTGTGGATCTGTTGGGGCGGTATGCGAATTGGAGTGGGTCTAGGGTTTCTGGGATAATAGTGTTGATGTGAGCCATGACCATCTTTTCAAAGCATGGGGCTGATGTCATTTAGTCAGGTTACCTTAGTGTTCCTGGGCACAGAGACTATGGTCATCTGCTTGTAACATGTTGGTGTTACAGACTCAGTCAAGGACAGGTTGAAAATGTCAGTGAAGACACTTTCCAGTTGGTCAGCACATGCTCGGAGTACACGTCCTGGTAATTCGTCTGGCCCTGTGGCCTTGTGAATGTTGACCTGTTTAAAGGTCTGACTCACATTGGCTGCTGAGAACGCGATTACACAGTCGTCCAGAACAGCGGATGCTTTCATGTTTCAGTATTACTTGCCTCGAAGCGAGCATAGAAGTGATTTAGCTCATTTGATAGGCTCGTGTCACTGGGAAGCTCTCACCAGTGCTTCCCTTTGTAGTCTATGACATTTAGCATATTCTGACACATCCAACGAGCATTGGAGCTGGTGTAGTATGATTAGATCTTAGTCCTGTATTGAGGCTTTGCCTGTTTGATGGTTCGTCGAGGGCATAGCGGGATTTCTTCCAAGCTTCCTGGTTAGAGTCCCGCTCCTTGAAAGCGGCAGCTCTACCCTTTCGCTCAGTGCGGATGTTGCATGTAATCCATGGCTTCTGGTTGGGGTATGTACGTACAGCCACTGTGGGTACGACGTCATCGATACACTTACTGAGAAAGCCAGTGACTGATGGGGTGTACTCCTCAGTGCCATAGGAAGAATCCCGGAACATATTCCAGTCTGTGCTAGATAAACAATCCTGTAGCTTAGCGTCTGCTTCATCTGACCACTTTTTTATTGACAGAGTCACTGGTGCCTTCTGCTTGAATTTGAGCTTGTAAGCAGAAATCAGGAGGATATAATTATGGTCAGATTGGAGGGTGAGGGAGAGCTTTGTAGCGTCTCTGTGTGTGGAGTAAAGCTAGTCTAGAGTTTTTATATATACCTGAAGATATTTGGCTACTGTGTTAAATAATTAATGGGTTTTTTCTCAAATGCATTGATGATCAGATACTTCAGTTGTAACTGGTTTTGTTGCCTTAACTTTAGCACGGTTCCAAACTTAGACTATCCTCTTTTTTACAATAGCCTTTATAGAAATCAAAATGTCTCCGTTGCTGCAGCATGCGCTCATTGGTTGTCATGCTCTGTTGTGGTATTAAAAAAGATTCTGCTTGGCTCCAGTGATGTGAAATGACACAAAATTGCATGAAATATGTTCATTAAAGACAATTTCTTTCAGACTGAATTTAAGATGATAGATTAATGCAGTGCTTTTATTATAAATGCTATATTTTGGGGTATAGGGGAGTGTCACTTGTTGTTTCTCAAGTGTTCAGGGAGGTCAGAGAGATGAGATTTGCTCCAGGTATCCCTCAGTATAAATAATGTACAGTCCCTTACCGTCTTTTCTTGCTCTTCTAATCTTGCAATCAGTTTCATTATTATTTCTTTATCTCTGATTCCAGCAGGGTTCCACTCTGAGGTGCTGAGCCCCAGTATAGTAACAAATAATGGCAGAAACTGTAATGGAGGTTTTGAGCCGTCATGGAGCTGATGGAGGAGAGAGTTTCAGGGTTAACCTGCTGGTTTGCATGCAAGAGAAGTCAATAGCTGCACTTCGGTGGGGCTCGGACAGTGATTGAGGTGTTGCTATTCTCATGCTGCAGAGAACAGGAGGAAAGGTTCCTGTCTGAATCTCACAGTCAACTGACTCCTGGGTTTTTACGCTAATACAAATAGAGTGCTTTCTGTTGCATGCAGACAGAGACAGGCAGACAGAGACAGGCAGGCAGGCAGACAGAGACAGGCAGGCAGGCAGACAGACAGGCAGGTATAGACAGAGACACACACACACACACACACACACATACACACACACACACACACACACATACACACACACACACACACACACACACACACACACACACATATACACACGCACACACAGAGAAAAATCATTCATAGACAAACACTTCTCAATGTAATTATATCTAACCATGGGGGGGCAGATATAAAGGCATGGTTGTTACCGTTTCAATATGAACAATATCAACAACGCCTAGGCGTCACGAATAGAAGATAACGACAGAGATAATGCAGTTTAGATTACCCTCCAATCCCCTCTCTCTGAGTTAATGGAACTACTGATTGAATTATTGTTTAATTTTAATATTAAAAAATGCTTGTCCTAATGACCAAGCTGATGCTGCCGTAAGCCTCAGGCTATCCTTCCAAAATAGTTTGAAAAACTTTTCATTGAAACTAGCAGTGCTTGACTTGGGATTAAAGAAATGCAGGAGCTGTCTTTTTCCAAGTTGGTCCATTAGACTATGTTCACCAAAATTCACAAATGACATTATGCTATAGAGACCTCTGATTATTCACTGTAAAGGGTTTATTTATACACATTCTCCATGGCTTTTAACCAAATGTTCATGACTATTATTACAGCCTACATGAAAAAAGTATGAATTATTGACACTGGAAGGCTGCTGTGTCTACCGTTGTGCCCTTGATCAAGGCACTTAACCCCCACAAAGTAGAACTGTACTGTTAGCCACATGTTGTCAACATGTGGTCAACCCTCCATCTGGAGAGCTCCTGGGTTTGCAGGCTTGGCTTTTGATCCAGCCCTTAAACACCAAAGTCTGCTTATCAAGGTCCTGTTGAGCAGCTGATGTTTAGGCTACAATGTGGTTAGACGAGGACAAAAGCCTGCGAACCCATGCAGTAGCTATCCTGGAGGATGTTGCCACCTTCGATACAAAATATTGCAACATTGCAACCAAATACTTTGGTCTTTATAAAATGATTCCCTCATTCACTGAATCGGCGATCAAATGGATAAGGTAGGCTACTTCAAAGCAAGGTATATAACTAGACATGTTTATACATAAGACTCAAATTTTCATTTTTCAGGGGAGATCTATGCACAGCAAGTTTCTTTTCATTTAGGCTATTCATGGAATATTTTATGCATTGTCTCAATTACTGGACCAGGTCTCTCTTGGAAAAGAGATGTTATCTCAATGAGACAAAACCTGTATAAATAAAGATACAATTAAAATAAAACATGGCTACTGTTTAGATGGCCAATAGAGGGGAACCGTTTTCCAACGGTGCAGATTTATTTAGGCTCTACAGTGTCGGTGGAAAGGTGACAACAACATTAAGATTTTTGAATTGGCCATCTAGTTAATCTGTTGTCTGTCATTATTTTATACCTGCTGCTCGCTCTTCTTGGGTAACGGCCCACTCGCACTGCCACACACCCAGCACACACAGACATGCACTGATTTAAAAGTGTGCCTTCATGAATACCATTAAAACTAATTATGAAACTAATTTCCATTACTTTTGATGACCTTACAAACCCTCATTTGACCATTTGGAACAGCGCATCATGTACATTCAAACTGGCACATTTTCAATCTGCGCAATCTTGAATGGCCTACTGTCACGCACAGTTTCACAGACTAGCAGGAAATAGATTTGAACAAAGCGGAATCAAGGAATGAATGCACACTCTCCATTGCTATTCAATGCAGATCCTGCCTTAATTCCTATTTGATCAGCCTTTTTTTGCCTCGGTGTGTGAATCTGGGCCGGTGATAGAGTACGTTGTCACAGTTTCTAAACCCAGAGGCGCAGCATCGCGAGACTCCTGGGAACGCTTGCGAAACAGACCACGCTGAGCAGGCTGGGGCTTGGGGTTTGAGAACTCAATGAGAGAAGTGAAAAATTCTTCCTTAGTTGTTAATTTTCTCTAAATCTGAAGGCACAACCTAGATTCGAGCGAATGTCTTAAGTACTTGAACAAGTTATAACTCCAACTTTGTGAAAGTGAAAAACTGACATGTTTTAATTTTCATAAAAACGACTTTATATGGAAGGAGTGCCTTTGATTTGACGGCCTGCACATGTGCAGTTCGGTGCGAGACTCCCATTAGACCTGATGATCCTTTTCAACGCATGAGCTTAGCCAGCCAACGTCGTGATGACATCGCCTATAAGTGTGGAGAAGCAGTTTCTGCCTATCTTCATACTGTACTTTCTTTGACTTTGTTTTCCTAGAGGAGCCAGTATGGCAACTCCCCAAAAATTGGAAGCCCCGGTATGGCACTCCGGCCCAAGTCAAGCATTGGTCATCTTGCCAAAATGTTATTTTCTGAAAATGTGTTCTCTTAGTACTCTGTCTCTGTATTCAGCTGACACTGTTAAGTAGTGATTCTGCTGTAAACCACACAAAAGAACACATAGCAAATCATTACGGCAGTAACACTGACGGCCTTCTGGTCAGGTCAGCAGAATAATGGAGCGAGGGAGATAGAAATCTGAGAAACGTCAAAGTTGGTGTGTGAGTGTTTGAGTGGATAAATGGAGATACTGTACATAGCCCCCTCCCCTGTCTTTGTTTACCATGGAGGGGCAGACCTCCTTGTCAATTTGTTTGTGTAAGCATCTGATTGTGTTCAAAACATTATCCAATCCATACATTTTCACTGTCTGATATGAGCTAATGTGGTATCCACTGTGTGTGCTGGTGCTAATCATTAAAGTGGGTTGAGACACTGAGTGGGTGGTTGGGTTTGTGGTGTTTGTGATTGCTATGTATAAGGGCCCCTCACCAGGGATAGGACCGTAGTAATTGGTCTGCAGTGTGTATGTCCCTCCTCCCTCTGTCTGCTGGTGACTCCTCACCACAGTCCTCTGCAGTAGCTTTAGTATTCAGTGAGAGAAGCAGGTGATGCATCATCTCACACACACACACACACACACACACACATGGATGCACGCACACACACACACACAAGCACCCACACACACACACACACACAGACTCTGTGCAGCTCAATATCCTGAAGCTTTATTAGGAACACCAGTGGCCAAACAAAACAGTGGAGGAATACAGAGAGGAGGATTCACCTTGACTGACCGGGCCAGGCACAGAGGGCTGTGTTGACATGATACACACACCTCATTTGAATTGTAGTGTAATCATGCATTGATGTAATCTGTTTATGACAGTCAGTGTGTTCATATGAGTTCATATGAGTTCATCCTGGTCTGTGTGCTTGTTTGTTTCAATCAATTGGGTTGGGTCAAGTTGACGTCGTACTGTAGTGGCTTGGGACTGTGGTGAATGTGTGGACTAACCAGAATATACTGGGACTAGTGAACTGCACTAAACCAAAATGTGTACGTATCGATGTGCAGTTGTGCACTTTCATATATCTTAACTGTACTGCACAAAGTGCACTTTTTTAATGTGCCCTCATCAGATGTCGAATGAATCCCCAGATGGGGTAGGCTACACACTATTTCAGTGGCCTCAAAGTCAGCTCCTAGAAGGTCACAGCGCTGATAGTTCTTCCTCTTTACTTTAATGTCTGATTTGTCCCTGGGAATCCAGGTGTGTGGACTCCCTAGCCAATCATTGTCATTAAGTGATCAGTCACGTGCCAGGGAGAAACAGTTAGGCTATGGTCTGTTCCCTGCTGTGGTGCTGTAGCAGACAGTAGCAGACCCCCGATATTCATCTGGTCCCTGGACCCCAGAAACCCAGGTAAGTAGAACATCTCTTCAGTACCATTGTCAAGTGGTTCTACTCCCCAAGCAGCTAAAGCCATTACATTCATTAACACTAGTCATTAAACGCTATACATTGGGTGTGTGATTGATTGATAACCTGTATATTTTGCCTATTCTCTGTGTGTGTGATTAACTATACTTTCCTGCTGTGAGTGACAGTGAAAGGTGAGGTAAAATTGAGTGGGCACTGCGTGCATGCCTTTCTGTTTGTGTGTGAGATCAATAATCTGTAAAAGTACAGTATCTGAAAAGGCACAGAGTAAATGAAATCAAGGTTTATTGGTTGTGTATAAAGTTTAGCAGATGTTATTGTCACGACTTCCGCCGAAGTTGGCTCCCCCGCCTGTTCGGGCGGTGCTCGGTGGTCGTCGTCACCGGCCTACTAGCCGCCACCGATCCCTTTTTTCGTTGTCTGTTTGTTTTGTCTTATTAGTTTCACCTGTGTCCTGTTGTATGTGCTTGATGGGCTTCCTTATTTAAAGTATGTGTACCCGCCCTTGTTTTGTGCGGGATTGTATTTTTGTTACGTGTGTGCGTTAGGTAGAGGTGTACGTGTTCTGGACCTGGCACCCTGTGTTTTGGGTGGTCCACATTATTGTCCGCGCTGTGTTGTGGGCTTGTTATTTTGTGCCGCATTAAAGTGCACCTTTTCCCTGTGGAACTCTCTGCGCCTGACTCCTTCCTCACCCACCTAGTCCCACGTGACAGTTATAGCGGGTGCAACGAAATGCTTATGTTACTAGTTCCTAACAGTGCAGTAAAATGTCAAACAGGTACACAAATAATCAATAAAAACGAAATAAAAACAGAAAGAACAACAAAAAAAATCAAGAAATGTCAGAACAAATCCAATTAACAACCCAAATAGCACTGTAACAGTAATCCAAATGGAATCTTAATCAAATCAAACTTTATTTGTCACATGCGCCGAATACAACAAGTGTAGACCGTGAAATGTTTAATTACAAGCCCTTAACCAACAGAGCAGTTCAAGAAGAGTTAAGAAAATATTTACTAAATAAACTAAAGTAAAAAATAATAAAAAGTAACACAATAAAATAACAATAGTGAGACTATATACAGGGGGTACCGTATCTACACCGTATCTACACCGGCTGTGTAACGGTTTTCCTCCTCTTCTGAGGAGGAGTAGGAAAGATCGGACCAATGCGCAGCGTGGATAAAAAAGAACAAGATAAATAAATGAAAACCGAAACAGTTCTGTATGGTAAAACACAGAAAACAACTACCCACACCCCATAGTGGGAAAACAGGCTGCCTAAGTATGGTTCTCAATCAGAGACAACGATCGACAGCTGCCTCTGATTGAGAACCATACCAGGCCAAACACAGAAATACATAACCTCGAATACACAACATAGAATGCCCACCCCAACTCACGCCCTGACCAAACTAAAACAGAGACATAAAAAAGGAACTAAGGTCAGGACGTGACAAGCTGAATTTACACAAGATATACTAGTGATGATATGTACAGCAGTAGATATATTACAGTGAGCTATGTCAAGAATCCAGTATATACTGTAAATATGCGGTGTGTATAAACGGTGTAACTAAAATGCAATGTACAGTAGTCACAACAGAATAAGCTTTGTCGAGAATACAGTATATAAATACGCAGTACAAAACCCCATAGCAAAATGGATAGAATTGCAGGAAATTAGCTTCCGGACCTGAGTCTGGAATATAAATAATATACACTGAACAAAAATATAAACACAACATGTAAAGTGTTGGTCTCAATTTTCACGAGCTGTAATTAAAGATCCCAGAAATGTTCCATAGGCACAACAATCTTATTTCTCTCAAATTGTGTACACAAATGTGTTTACATACCTGTTAATGAGCATTTCTCCTTTGCCAAAATAATCCATCCACCTGACCGGCATATCAAGAAGGTGATTAAACAGCATAATCATTACACAGGTGCACCTTCTGCTGGGGACCATAAAAGGAAACTCTAAATGTGCAGTTTTGTCACACAACACAATGCCACAGATGTCTCAAGTTGAGGGAGCGTGCAATTGGCATGTTGACTGCAGTAATGTCTTGCCAGATGATTTAATGTTCATTTTTCTACCATAAGCCACTTCCAACGGTGTTTTAGAGAATTTGGCAGTATGTTCAACCGGCCTCACAACCACAGTGTGTTCTGGCGTTGGGATTATGGTATGGGGAGGCATAAGCTATGAACAATGAACACAATTCCATTTTATTGATACATTTAGAATGCACAGAGATAACATGATGAGATCCTGAAGCCCATTGTCGTGCCATTCATCCACCTCCATCACCTCATGTTTCAACATGATAAAGCACAGCCCCATGTTGCAAGGTTATGTACTGTACACTTCCTGAAAGCTGAAAATGTCCCAGTTCGTCTTCCATGGCCTGCATACTCTTCAGACTTGTCACCCGTTGAGCATGTTTGGGATGCTCTGGATTGACGTTTACTACAGCGTGTTCCAGTTCCCACCAATGTCCAGCAACTTTGCACAGCCATTGAAGAGGAGTGGGACAATATTCCACAGGCCACAATCAACAGCCTGATCAACTCTATGCGAAAGAGATGTGTCACGCTGCATGAGGCAAGTGGTGGTCACACCAGATACTGACAGATTTTCTGATCCACTCCCCTAACTTTTTTTAAATCTATAGATTAGGGCCTTGTAGAATTGCGGACCCAGAGTACCCAAGGGAGTGATAGGTGGGAATGAGGAGGACCCATAATTGTACAAAAACAATACTTGAATTTATTACAGGGGCAGGATTTGTGAGTACATGTGGATTAGGGTGAGGGAACTCTCTACATTAACCATGAGTAAAACCCAAACAAACTTCGACAGATGACAATTTCGACAGATGACAATGCGTTCTGGTTGTGTTTCAAGTTTGTCCCAGTCTTTCTGTACCAGGCCTTAATCAGAGCAGTGACTGAGAAGCCTATGACTAGGCAGGTGCACCTGCCAAGACAGTTGAAAAGATATGAAAGTGAAATGTCTGTATAGTTCCATTGTAGTTCTTTGTTATGTGTCTGTTAATTGGTAGTGTTTGATGGGCTGGGCTGTTGGACTGTGAAGACCATACACTTTCGTTTATTCAGGCTTAGAGACCAGCATGGACACTCCGTTTCATAGCCAGATATGCACACAGAGCCTTGGAGAACTATCAAAGGATAAGCTTATCAGTCTGTGACAGGCGTCTAGTGGTATTATTCAGAGCACAGTGTGTCTCTAGTGTAGGGCCACACCATACATTCGCTCTTCATCTTTCCTGGATCTGGGGTCCTTCATAGACTTGTGATGGCATCTATGAGAAAGTGATTATTGGTTGTCCTTTAAGAGGCTTTTACTTTCGGTTGGTTAACCAAGTCTTTAGATGTCATTGATGCTAAGCCTTCTCTCGGGAGCACTCACACACACATGTCAAAAACAGGTACTAAGATCTCAGGCCACCACACAGACAAAGTTATACAGGTTGGGTTTTTTAATAAAAAATCAATGATATCAGGTCCACATCATCCATAGGTTCAGTCCCAGAGGTAGTCCATGCTGCTGGCGTGGTCTCGGTGACGGCAGCGGTGGTGAATAATTAGTTGTGGTCCTCCTCGTCTTCTGTAAAGTTTAATGGCGGTTGGCATGTTGACGGCTGGAATGTCCACCAGAGCTGTTGCCAGAGAATTAAATGTTCATTTCTCTACCAATGTTGTTTTACAGATTTTCGCAGTGCGTCCAACCAGACCCAAAACCACAGACCATATGTAACCACGCCAGCGCAGGGCCTCCACATCCAGTTTCTTTACCTGCGGGATCATCTGAGACCAGCCACTCGGACAGCTGATGAAACTGAGGACTATTTCTGTCTGTAAAAAAGCCCTTTTGTGGGGTAAAAACTCATTCTTATTGGCTGGGCCTGGCTCCCCAGTGGGTGGGCCTGGCTCCAAAATGGGTGGGCCTGACTCCTTAGTGGGTGGGCCTATGCCCTCACAGGCCCCTGCCCAGTCGTGTGTAATCCATATAGGGTCTAATGAATTTATTTCAATTGAGTGATTTCCTTATATGAACTGTAACTCAGTAAAATCGTTGAAATTGTTCACTATATAATAAAGGTCACTGCAAACTAGAAATAAGTAAACATACACAAAATGGTCTGGTCTCCAATTTGGGGAAAATACTGGATAAGGTAGGGCAACCTGTGTAACACACATGCACACTCATGCAGGCACGTAGACAGGCGCGCGCACACACACATACACACACACACACACACACACACACATAGTGACGTCACTCACCATGATTGGCAGTATAGAGATTAATCAGTGTGTACTTTGGCATGATAGTGTAAAGAGAGGCTGGAGTAGCTGCTCAACATCAATCCTACAGTAAATACTCACTGTCTGCTGCCCTGTTTGTGTGTACATGTTTGTGCGTGTGTGTGTGAGAGAGAAAGAGAATGCAAGCCAACGTTTTATGGCGGTTATCAGGTGCCTGTAGAGCAGGGCTGACTCACAGAAGACAGTTCCTGCCCCAACCCTGTTGCTTCCTCTTTGGCTGTTATACTGCTACTGTAGACCCAACATTTGGGACTTATCTCTAAAGTTTGTAAGTGTTGGAGTGTTTGAATATTTTCTTAATCTCCACTCCAATGGTAGGATTGGCTGGAGGAAGGGGAGAAGGGGAGAGGGTGGATAGGAGAGAAGGAGGAGAGGGAATTGTTCTGAAGGCTGCTGTGTGAATGCAGTATAAAACAAATTGACCAGACCATTGAATGACTGTTGATCTGAGAAATACATAATTTTCAGGTACTCCCCATTTCTCTCTGTCTTTACCATACAAGCACGAACAGATCTTGGTCTGTGTGTGTGCGTGTGCGTGTGTGTGTTTACTCACTGGACAGCCTGTGAAATAGATTAAGGGTTTGCCTCTGAAATCTCTTTTGTCTTCCTTCCTTCTGGAAGTTCCTTCCCTGTACATGGGTTTCCATGGAGACGCCTCAAACAACATGCTGTATGTAGTCTCTTAGTGTGTGTGTGTGTGTGTTGTCTGCTGCTGTAAGCCGTGTTCAAAGCTCTTATCCCAACTCTCTGTCTCTCTCTCTGTCCAGGCCAGCAATGCTGCCTAATCTCTATGGTTACCTATGGCCAAGTCTCTTTCGTGTCTCCACTGAAACACTTCATCCTTCTCTGAGGGTAAGTTACACAAAACCTACATTTTCTTTCTTCTTGATTTTCTCATGTATTTATCATTGAAATCTCATCAAGTTTTTATAGATTTAATGTCCTAAGGACACACAGCTGTGCTGTGCATACGGACTTTTTCATAAATTTTTCAGAAATAGTATTTGTTATGTATTTCTTATTAAACCCCTCTTGGTAAACTGCTCTTTTGTTCCTGCTAATGATCTTTTAATCTGTCTGCAGCACATTGTGGAGTTCTGTGGCACTCTCACTGTGACATGCATTTCTGATTTCCGAGTGTGCTGTTTCTTTGCTGGGAATATAGAAATATAATTTTCGAAGATTTATTTCAGTAAGAGGGAGCACAGGTATAGTCTGACATTTGTCACCATGAGGAGATCACAAGATCTGATATACGTGTGCATTTCTGTGGAAGACCACACGGCAGAAGGCACAAACCTCTAGGCACTAATTGGAGGACAAGGTTGACATGTTGTAGATAGGCAGGCCCTAATGTGTGTTTGTGTAAAGCCTCTGCTGTGCAGGACCATTAACCCAATGAGTCATGCCACAAAGCCAACGCGATTTGGACTTCTAACCCCTTTTAGCCTTTACTGCAGTGGGCTAAATCAGAGTCACTCAGAGTGAATATTGGTATTCGTATAAAAGAAAAGTAGACACCTCACACACATTTTGGGCTTAAAAAGAAGATGACACCTGTGCCATGTCAGATATTATCACGTTTAGGTAAGACCCAGATGCAGACAGTGTAGAAGTAACGATTTTATTACAAACCACAGGAGCAGGCAAATGACAGGTCAAGGCAGGCCGGGGTACAAAATGGCAGGCAGTCTCAGGGTCAGGGCAGGCAGAACGGTCAAAACCGGGAAAGACTAGAAAACAGGAGCAGGAAAACAGGCAGGAGCAGGGAAACAAACCCTTGTAGGTTTTACGAACAAAATGAGAGAAAACAGAGAACACAGGTATAAATACCCAGGGGATAATGGGGAAGATGGGCGACACATGGAGGGGGGTGGAGTCAAGCACAAAGACAGGTGAAACAGATCAGCGTTTGACAGATATAGAGTTTAAATGTATTACATTTTGAGTTTGCGTCCCAATATTACACTTTATATACATGACAGACGACTGAAATATAGCAAAACTGTTTGACATAGACACACCAGATTTTCAGCATTTAAAAACAATCTATGTTTGTTCATGATAAAATCATGAAAAAATAGGAATAACATTCCACCCATGAGGCCACTAGGTCATTTGACTGCGGGAAAGGGCTACACATTGTGTGTTTGTGCTACAGACTTCTGGGTGTGCCATTGGATTTGTCCATTTTTTTCTGCATCCGTTGTTACCAAGTTTATGTGATTAACTTGTTATGGCTGCAATCCCGTTAACGGGATAAGTGTCATCAACAACCGCTGAATAGCATAGCGCTACATTCAATTAATATTACTAAAAATATTTATATTCATGAAATCACAAGTGCAAATAGGAAAACACAGCTTAGCCTTTTGTTAATCCACCTGTCGTGTCAGATGTTTTAATTATGCTTTACAGCGAAAGCAATCCAAGCGTTTGTGTAAGTTTATCGATCGCACTTGGTCACAAAAATCAGAAAAGCAATCAAATTAATAATTTACCTTTGGTGATCTTCAGATGTTTTCACTCACGAGACTCCCAGTTACAGAACAAATGTTCCTTTTGTTCCATAAAGATTATTTTTATATCCAAAATACCTCCGTTTGTTTGGCGCGTTATGTTCAGAAATCCACAGGAAAGAGCGGTCACGACAACGCAGACAAATTCCAAATAGTTTCCATAATGTCCACAGAAATATGTCAAATGTTTTTTATAATCAATCCTCAGGTTGTTTTTAAAATATATAATCGATAATA
This sequence comes from Oncorhynchus clarkii lewisi, assembly GCF_045791955.1. NCBI lineage: Eukaryota > Metazoa > Chordata > Actinopteri > Salmoniformes > Salmonidae > Oncorhynchus > Oncorhynchus clarkii. The sequence goes on from NC_092148.1 coordinate 69,735,872, forward strand.
TATCAACCACAAATGTCTTTCACAGTAGGAGAGGGAAAAGCAATAGCTGTCCAAACTCTGTTGCGCGAGCAAAACTCATGTGACCACTTGATGCGATGTTATCTTTCTGGCTCATTTTTCAAAATAAAAGCCTGAAACTATGTCTGAAGACTGTTGACACCTTGAGGGAGCGAAAGGAAAAGGAATCTGGTTGATATCCCTTTAAATGGAGCAAAGGGAGGCTATGGGACATGGAGTTTTCAAAATAGAAGCCACTTCCTGTTTTGATTTTCTTCAGGGTTTTGCCTACAATATCAGTTCTGTTATACTCACAGACAATATTTTGACAGTTTTGGAAACTTTAGAGTGTTTTCTATCCAATACTAATAATAATATGCATATATTAGCAACTGAGACTGAGGAGCTGGCCGTTTACAATGGGCACCTTTTCATCCAAGCTACTAAATACTGCCCCTGCAGCCATATGAAGTTAATGTGTGCTGAACGAGAGCAGTGTTTGTGAGGCAAGAGCAGATACAGAAAACAAGTTTGTAAGAGTCTGTAAGAGTCCTAATGGTTTGAGCTACAAACTATTAAAAGCTATCTACTCTCACAAACACTCACATGCAACATGTGTTGCTCTGTGATGCTTAGAAGCCACGCAAGAGTCGTTAGAAGGTAAGGGGTTCTTCTACATAGAAAATCATAGGAAAGCCAAGAACATAGTGTTTATAAAACTGCAATAAACTCACATAGTTGCTGTCATCAACTCCAAACTCCACACAGTTGTTTTTGACTAGTTGAATATTAATTTCCCACTTAGCAAACAATTTGTGACTCGTTTCAGGGAACTAGGCTTATGTTGCGCGTCACTACTTCACAGGAGAGCCGTTTGAATGTAAACTTAAAAATATATATTTTTCTCAGAAATGCCTTCTGGAACATGTGAACTTTCATGTGCTTTAATAACAGACTTGTATGCCATCTTTAAATACAATTAAAATGGTTAAATTACGAGCCTAGGTGGTTTAGACACGGGAAAAAGACAGGAAACTTCCCACTAGCCATGATTGGATGAGCTGGATATGCCCACAAATGTGTTGAGATTGGTCTGCCATGTAGCACGTTTCTGTCTATAACATGAGCCGATCAGTACGTGTAGGTAATCCTTTATAATGCTGCTTTTTTGAAAGATATCACGTAGTAGAACTGCAAAAGTGTTGCTCTGCACTTCCTGGAGGACTGAGTTTTGAAATCAGTGGAATGCCTGGTGGAATTAGAGTATGATAGCTATGGAGATGGAGAAAATGCTGGCGTTTGATTGCAAATATGCAGAGGGAGTCGAAAAGAGAACCCACAGAAGGCTAAAAACACTTGTCTCCAGATTACATCTTCAAACTAAGGGCAACCATGGCATCCGTGACAGAGAGGGAGAAGCGTCCATCCATGTATATGGGTAAGATGGTCTAGCTAGCTACATTTTCAGATAATACACGTTTCTAATTTTGTCAGAAAGTCGTTTTCATGTGAAGTTAAAGCGTACTGTTAGTTAGCTAGCTAACGTTAGCTGTCTGGCTCTGTGTAGTATTATAATTTGTATCTCAGAGCCATTTGCATTGCTAGTTATAACCTAATGTTAGCTAGCCAGCTAACATTGAACCTGGTTGGTTAGCTACCTGCAGATTCATGCAGGGTAGTAACATTATGAGTTGGGATTATAGTTAATTGTTTAGCTAGCTTGCTAGCTACATGTCTAAACAAAAGACTCCACTATGCAAGTAACCATTTCAATAGAATGTTCATGATGTCACTGCGACAACTGTTGATGGATTTATCAGGTAAATTCGCTCTGGCTCGCCTACTCCGATTTCAGAGCAAAAATGGTCAAAGTGAGTTGTTCTCTCATTTGTGTCTGGAAGTTGCTAGCAAGCTAGCCAACGTTAGATTGGGTGCTTGACTGCTGTTGTTAGGTCAGAACGTTCGGATCAACCCTACTCCTCGGCCAGAGCATCCAGTGTGGGCTCTGAACACTCCGAGAGTGAAACACTCTAAATTTATGAACTGACAATCTGACAGTGCTCTGAGTTTACGAACACAGTTTACGTGCACTCTGGCACTCCAGATTGAATTTCCAAACACACATGTAGTATAAACTAGCCTTTAGTCTTGAAATCATTGGTTGTTTAGAACATGGCCTCACATGTAAATCCTTAAAGAGATGGGTGGGGCTAAGGCTTCAGAGGGTGTGAACAATGTTGAATGGGTGTAGACAAGGAAGAGCTATCCGTTAGGTTTAACAAAACATTCAAGGCCAATTTTCTCAAAAGTTGATCAACTTTTAAAGCAGAATTACTTTCCCATTGTTCCTCAACTGTAGTGTATGATATACAATTTTCTAGCTATGAATCTTTACTTTTATCCTATGTAAAAAAAAAAAAAAACATTTCAAATGACAGAATCGAGCCGGTCGTTCATATTTCTTTATAAAAAATGTAATTAAATGGTGTGTAATTTTTACCCCCCTTTTTCTCCCCAATTTCGTGATTAATAATCTTGTCTCATCGCTGCAACTCCACAACGGGCTCGGGAGAGGCGAAGGTCGAGTCATGCGACCTCCGAAACAAAACTCGTCAAACTGCGCTTCTTAACACCCGCTCGTTTAACCCGGAAGCCAGCTGCACCAATATGTCAGAGGAAACACCATTCAACTGACGACCATAGTCAGCCTGCAGGCGCCCAGCCTGCCACAAGGAGTTGCTAGAGCGCGATGAGCCAAGTAAAGCCCCTCCTGCCAAACCCTCCCCTAACCTGGACGATGCTGTGCCAAATGTGCTCCTCCCTATGGGACTCCCGGTCAAGCCCGGTAATGACACAGCCTGGGATCAAACCACAGGCTGCAGTGATGGCACAACACTGATGCAGTGCCTTAGACCGCTGCACCACTCGGGAGGCTGGCCGGTCACATTTCTGTACTTACAGCATGCATATAAATTCATTTGTATTAGGTTTCTGCTTTGGCTGACTTTATTTATTTAAATTGAAATTTGTCAATATAGCTCATGAATTCAACTGTTTATGTCAAATTGTTTTGTGTTCTACTTGTAGCCTTGGTTGTCCTGAAAAGAAAACGGTAACAACTACATTGTGAGGCTAAATATAAGGGCTGGACATGCAGATACTGTATATGAAAGTCAGATAAATGAAAATCTTATTTTTGCTGGGGCCTCGGGACTGATAGGGTTAACAGACAACTGGAAGGCATTTCTTCTCATTAGCCCACAATGACAAAGAAATCATCTTAGATGAATTAACAAATGTTGGGAAACCTTGAACTGTCGGCACGGCGCCAGACACGCACGCACGCACGCACACACGCACACACACACACACACACACACAGACACACACACACACACACACACACACACACACACACACACAGAGAAAGAGAAAGAGAGGGAGCAGAGAATAATTGGCAGCTATTGTTTTCTGAGCGAGTGTTTGTTTGTGTGTTAATTAGCTAAAGGCTTCAGTCTTACAAGGCTAAAGAGCAACCGTCTGATATGACAATCCCTAAGATTAGAGATAACACTTTCAACTCTGTTAATAGTGTCACGTTCTGACCCTAGTTCTTTTGTTATGTCTTTGTTTTAGGAGGGTCAGGGCGTGAGTTGGGTGGGCAGTCTATGTTATTTTTTCTATGATTTGGTATTTCTGTGTTTGGCCTGGTATGGTTCTCAATCAGAGGCAGCTGTCAATCGTTGTCCTTGATTGAGAACCATACTTAGGCAGCCTGTTTTCACCCTTCAGTCGTGGGTGATTATACTTTCTGTTTAGTGTGGTTTGCACCTGACGGAGCTGTTTCGGCTGTGCTTTTTTTTTGTTTCTTTGTTTGATGTTGTTCAGTTTAAATAAATAACATGAACAAGTACCACGCTGCGCATTGGTCCTCACCTTCTTCCACCGACGACCGTTACAAATAGTCACACACACAGTAACAGCGAGACGCAGACAAATATAAACATACAGTCTGTCTAAGCTTTTTGCTTGCAATTCATATTAGGGAGACAGTTATCTTATTTAGCTAAAATTCTGTATAAAACTTGTTTTATTCTACTGCTTGTGTTTTTCTGAGTTGTGCATATTTGCAGAGAGTTTCACAGTCTTTTGGCTTCCTGAAGAGAGAGGCTACATTCAACAAGTGGAAAGGGGGCAGAGCATCACACTGTACATTCTGTAGCTGTGGGGGTTAGACCTTTAGTTGATTAGTTAAATGAATAATCAGCTCAGTAATCATGATAATAATAACAATCATAGCCTGTCTGATTAGGAACATACAGTTGAATTCAGAAGTGTACATTTATTCCTAGTAAAAATGCCCTGTCTTAGGTCAGTCACGATCACCACTTTATTATAAGAATGTGAAATGTCAGAATAATAGTAGAGGATGATTTATTTCAGATTTTATTTCTTTCATCACATTCCCAGTGGGTCAGAAGTTTACATACACTCAATAAGTATTTGGTAGCATTGCCTTTAAATTGTTTAACTTGGGTCAAACGTTTCGGGTAGCCTTCCACAAGCTTCCCAGAATAAGTTGGGTGAATTTTGGCCCATTCCTCCAGACAGAGCTGGTGTAACTGAGTCAGGTTTGTAGGCCTCAATGCTCACACATGCTTTTTCAGTTCTGCACACAAATATTCTAGAGGATTGAGGTCAGGGCTTTGTGATGGCCACTCCAATACCTTGATTTTGTTGTCCATAAGCCATTTTGCCACAACTTCAGAAGTATGCTTGGGGACATTGTCCCCATTTGAAGACCCATTTGCGACCAAGCTTTAACTTCCTGACGGATGTCTTGAGATGTTGCTTCAATATATCCACATCATTTTCCTACCTCATGATGGCATCTATTTTGTGAAGTGCACCAGTCCCTCCTGCAGCAAAGCACCCCCACAACATGATGTTGTCACCCCCTTGCTTTAGTTATATTTTTGTTTCATCAGACCAGAGGACAATTCTCCAAAAAGTACAGTAATAGTTCCCATGTGCAGTTGCAAACCGTAATCTGGCTTTTTAATGGAGGTTTTGGAGCAGTGGCTTCTTCCATGCTGATTGGCCTTTCAGGTTATGTCGATATAGGACTCGTTTTACTGTTGATATAGATACTTTTGTACCTGTTTCCTCCAGCATCTTCACAAGGTCCTTTGCTGTTGTTCTGGGATTGATTTGCACTTTTCTGCAACAAAGTACATTCATCTCTAGGAAACAGAACACATCTCCTTCCTGAGCGGTATGACGGCTGCATGGTCACATGGTGTTTATACTTGCGTACTGTTGTGTGTACAGATGAACGTGGTACCTTCAGGCGTTTGGAAATTGCTCCCAACGGTGAACCAGACGTGTGGAGGTCTACATTTTTTTCTGAGGTCTTATGTGATTTCTTTTGATTTTCCCATGATGTCAAGCAAAGAGGAACTGAGTTTGAAGGTAGGCCTTGAAATACATCCACAGGTACACCTCCATTTGACTCAAATTATACCTATCAGACGCCTCTAAAGCCATGACATAATTTTCTGGAATTTTCCAAGCTGTTTAAAGACACAGTCAATTTAGTGTATGTAAACTTCTGACCCACTGGAATTGTGATACAGTGAATTATAAGTGAAGTAATCTGTCTGCAAACAATTGTTGGAAAAATTACTTGTGTCATGCATAAAGTAGATGTCCTAACCGACTTGCCAAAACTATGGCTTGTTAACAAGAGGGGTTGAAAAACTGTTTTTAACTATTTTTAATGACTAAGTGTATGTACATTTCTGACTTCAACTGTATGTTATTATTTTCTCTCGTTCAGTTTCTCTCTTTTCTCACTCAATCTTTCTCTCTTGCTCTTTTTCTCTTTGCCACGCTCATTCTCCCTTTCTCTCTTTATCTGTCTCTTCCTTCCTTCCTTCCTCTCTCTCTCTCTCTCTCTCTCTCTCTCTCTCTCTCTCTCTCTCTCTCACACCTTTATCTTTAGCTCCCCCTCTTTCTCTCTCTCTCTCACTGTCAGTCTATTCTACCATACAATGATATTCTTATGTGTACGGTACATTCGGAAAACTTTTTCCAAATTTTGTTAAGTTACAGCCTTATTCTAAAATGTATTACATTATATTTTTTCCTCATCAATCTACACAGAATGCCCCATTATGACAAAGCACAAACAGGTTTTTAGAAATGTTTGCTAATTTATAAAAATAGATAACAGAAATTCCTTATTTACATAAGTATTCAGACCCTTTGCTATGAGACTCAAATCAAATCAAATCAAATCAAATGTTATTTGTCACATACACATGGTTAGCAGATGTTAATGCGAGTGTAGCGAAATGCTTGTGCTTCTAGTTCCGACAATGCAGTAAAAACCAACAAGTAATCTAACTAACAATTCCAAAACTACTGTCTTATACAAGGGGATAAAGAATATGTACATAAGGATATATGAATGAGTGATGGTACAGAGCAGCATAGGCAGGATACAGTAGATGGTATCGAGTACAGTATATACATGAGGTGAGTATGTAAACAAAGTGGCATAGTTAAAGTGGCTAGTGATACATGTATTACATAAGGATGCAGTCGATGATATAGAGTACAGTATATACGTATGCATATGAGATGAATAATGTAGGGTAAGTAACATTATATAAGGTAGCATTGTTTAAAGTGGCTAGTGATATATTTACATCATTTCCCATCAATTCCCATTATTAAAGTGGCTGGAGTTGAGTCAGTGTGTTGGCAGCAGCCACTCAATGTTAGTGGTGGCTGTTTAACAGTCTGATGGCCTTGAGATAGAAGCTGTTTTTCAGTCTCTCTCAATATTGAGCTCAGGTGCATCCTGTTTCCATTGATCATCCTTGATATGTTTCTACAGCTTGATTTGTGTCCACCTGTGGTAAATTCAATTGAATGGACATGATTTGGAAAAGCACACACCTGTCTATATAAGGTCCCACAGTTGACAGTTGTCGTGACATTGTATTGATTAATGTGACGACTGCTGTTTGTCGAATGATTAACGGTTCATAATTACGTGATTAAATTAATCAGGCAATTATTAACTCATTAACCTGTGGCACCATGGGAAAGTTTTAGCTTTATTGAGTTTCTATTTCCCAAATTAATTCAAAGAATATCACAATATTGATTTTACAACAGTCACGAATTAATCAATTTCTTCACAGTCTCATTCTGAACATCGCATAATCCGGGAATCTGCACGAACCCGAGTCTCACTAAATAAGTCCGTACCACACCAATTGAGCTGATCATTTATTTGCTAAGAAGCTAAAATGATCATATAAAATACACATATGCAACACACAGTCTAGGCTATTGATTAGAACTTAGTTTGATAAAACAGGTCCCTGGCGGGCCAACACAATATAACACGTGTTACACAAAATGGGGAGAGAGAGAGAGAGAGAGAGAGAGAGAGAGAGAGAGAGAGAGAGAGAGAGAGAGAGAGAGAGAGAGAGAGAGAGAGAGAGAGAGAGAGAGAGAGAGAGAGAGAGAGAGAGAGAGAGAGAGAGAGAGAGAGAGAGAGAGAGAGAGAGAGAGAGAGAGAGAGAGAGAGAGAGAGAGAGAGAGAGAGAGAGAGAGAGACACACTTTGGTGCATGAGAGAAAAACACACTTGGGTGTCAGTTATGCTTATTTTAACCCAACCTTGCCCCGAACTGCCGCTCCTATTGGTCAAATTACAATGATGTAATTAGGTGTTAAAGGTCTGCAATGGGGTGTCTCTGCGTGGACCGGATTCCGACTTTTCTGTTGACGGTCCGTCCTCGGTTACCGGGTGTAACTCTCTGTTTCTCCTCACGATGTTAGTGTTCTTTCTCTTAGTGGTCTGTTTCCTCACCCTTGCTCTGAAAAGGTTTTCGGAGGAGGGCTAATCAGCCGTGTGGATGGTTCCAGCATGGGAAGGAAAACAGTGTAGACACGATTCCTTGGAGAGTGCTGACCGGGTGCTCCTGCTTGAATTCACCTACTTTAGATACAGCTACTCGTCCGTAGCATAGGTTGGGGGTTTGCTGACCACTCAGACCTTGGCTGCAGCTCAGGGTCACTTAGTCTGACATGTTAATTCTTAACTCACATGTTTTATACCTTCGGGTCAGAAATGGGCATTTCCGCCTTTAGGGCAATTCTGTGGGCTTTACAATTCTGTCATCTTTACAAAAACATTATCTTTGATCTGGACATTTTCCACACAAGTCCAATATGCAAACATCAGGTACATATTTGGAAAACTCTTCAAGTTTCAATGTTTTCTTTATAACGTCGTCGGTAGCGTCCCACCCGGCCAACATCCGGTGAAATTGCAGAACGTGAAATTATACAGAATTATTGAATAATACATATTTAACTTTCATAAAACCACAAGTGTAAATACATCAAAATAAAGCTTAACTTCTTGTTAATCCAGCCGCTGTGTCAGATTTCAAAAAGGCTTTACGGCGAAAGCACACCATGTGATTATCTGTGGACAGCACCCCGCGTATAAAATCATGAAAAACATATTTCAAGCAGGCAGGTGCGACACGAAAGTCAGAAACAGCGATATAATAAATGTCTTACCTTTGATGATCTTCTTCTGTTGGCACTCCAAAAGGTCCCAGTTACATCACAAATGGTCCTTTTGTTCGATAATGTCCTTCTTTATATCCATAAAATCTCAGTTTAGCTGGCGCGCTTCAGTCGATAATCCACCCAGCTTCCCTCCATCAAAATGCATACAAAATGAATGCCAAACGTTACTAATAAACGCTTCCAAACAAGTCAAACAACATTTATAATCAAACCTTAGGTACCCTAATACGTAAATAAACAATACAATTTAAGACGGAGAATCGTTATTGTCTTTACCGGAGAAAAATACCAAAGAACGTGCTCTCATTCAAGCGCTTGGAAACACTACAGCCAAAATGGAAGCCACATAGAAAAACTACAATTTCTGGCTCAGTTTTCCAAAAACCAGCCTGAAACTCTTTCTAAAGACGTTTGACATCTAGTGGAATCCCTAGGAACTGCAATCTGGGGGGACTTCGCCTTATAATAAAAGTGACAGCCATTGAAAATAGTGCTAGGCTGAATTATTTTGTTTGTCCTCTGGGTTTTGGGTTTTGTCCTCTGTCCTCTGGGTTTTACCTGCGATATCAGTTATGTTATACTCACAGTCATTATATTAACAGTTTTAGAAACTTTAGAGTGTTTTCTATCAAAATCTACACATTCTATGCACATCCTAGCTTCTGGGCCTGAGTAACAGGCAGTTTACTTTGGGAACGCTTTTCATCCAGACGTGAAAATACTGCCCACTACCCAAGAGAGGTTAACTTTGATTAACATAACAAAAATGACATACATTTTCATATTCCATCTATCGTCATTACCACCATTGTTGCTGACAAAACCTATTGTCCCAAAGTCCATTTATTGCATGTTAATGTTCTGAGAACAGCTCCATAATGAGAGGACAAAGGGATTTTCTCTGCTGCCCTCGTCTACATACCTCTCGATCTCTTCCCCACTGCTAGGTGTGAGAGAGCTCTATGTAGGATTCTGGTCCACGGTAACCTGACCCAAGCAGGCCAGTCATGACACAGTGCATGTCAGAGCAAAAACCAAGCCATGAGGTCGAAGGAATTGTCCGTAGAGCCCCGAGACAGGATTGTGTCGAGGCACAGATCTGGGTAAGTGTACCAAAAAATGTCTACAGCATTTAAAGGTCCACAGGAACCTTCAATGGCCTCCATCATTCTTAAACGGAAGAAGTTTGGAACCATCAAGACTCTTCCTAGAGCTTGCCGCCCGGCCAAACTGTACAATCGGGGGAAAAGGGCCTTGGTCAGGGAGGTGACCAAGAACCCGATGGTGACTCTGACAGAGTTCCAGAGTTCTCCTGCGGAGATGGATGGGAGAACCTTCCAGAAGGAGAACCATCTCTGCAGCATTCCACCAATCAGGCCTTTATGGTAGAGTGGCCAGACAGAAGCCACTCCTTAGTAAAAGGCACATGACAGGCCGTTTGGAGTTTTTCCAAAAGGCACCTAAAGGACTCAAAACCCATAAGAAAAAAGATTTTCTGGTCTGATGAAACAAAGATTTAACTCTTTGGCTTGAATGCCAAGCTCCACGTCTGGAAGAAACCTGGCATCACGAAGCATGGTGGTGGCGTCATCATGCTATGGGAATGTTTTTCAGTGTCAGGGACTAGGAGACTAGTCAGGATCAAGGGAAAAATGAATGGAGCAAAGTACAGAGAGATCCTTGATGAAAACCTGTTCCAGAGTGCTCAGGACCTCAGACTGGTGCAAAAGTTCACCCTTCAACAGGACAACAACCCTAAGCACACAGCCAAGACAACGCAGGAGTGACTTCGGGATCTGATTTTTTTTTTAATAAGGCTGTAATGTAACAAAATGTGGAAAAGGTCAAGGGGTCTGAATACTTTCCGAATGCACTGTACTCATGTAAGTTATATTAATCAACTGTTATTACTATACTACAGGATGTGTGGGTGTGATATGGTGCTAGTTTTCTGGGATTCATTGTAGTCGTGACGGTTTGTGTCGGTTGCTGTCTGTTTTTCTCTCCATTTGATTGCTGTTGCTCTGAGTAAGCGTTCTGCAAGAGAACACACATTGACATGACTTAACCTTAATAACACACACACACACACACACACACACACACACACACACACACACACACACACACACACACATACACACACACACACACACACACACACACACACACACACACACACCTTAGATGGCAGGGGTCTAGTTTATTCCCTCTGCCAGCTGTTCACACCAATCAAGCAGGCTGTCAAACCAAGCCCTTGTCACAAACACTGTTACCATAGTAGGAGATGAGACAGGGGAATCACCTCCAGAATTTATTTTACATCTATTAATTCAGCTATCAAACCAATTAAGTAGTCAGTAGTAGTGTATTGTGCAATAACTTTGTTTAGTCACCTCCATATTTGTTCACCGTAATAAAAAAGTAAGAAAACATTTACACACAACAACAAAAACAACTGATCATACATAATTTCTGTACATTGAGATGAGAACATGCATTGATTGAGAACATACAGCCAGTGAGTCTTTAGGGACATGATAGATCTCTCTGTCTCTCCATCCTCTCCACTCCATCACCTAATGTCCCCAACACTCACACAGCTGACCTTCTACATTTCCCAGCACATCTATCTACCACTTTCATCCACCTGCTTTCTCTCTCCTTTGCTATCTTTCTTTCTCCCCTTCTTCCTTTATCTCCCAGCCCTGCTCTCTCTTAATCATTCTCTTGTGCGTCATAGGTGCTCTCTTATTCCTTTATTCATTTTCTTCAGCTCTCTATCTACCTTTCTCCTCGCATGTGCATAGGTGCTCTCTCTCTCCTTCTCCCTCTTACATCTGCATGCTAGTCATCACTTTCATCCTTTATCTTTGTTTCTCTTCATTATTTCTCCCTCTCTCTTGCTCTCTCTTTCTTCCTCTGTTCCAATCAGTCACTCTTTTCCTCCCAGTGTTTGGGTAAAATCACCTTGAAAGGAAGCCATGAAAAAAATGCCACACGTGACCCACCATCTATATTCGGTCCTATGTACTGTAGCAAAATCTGATTTAAAACATTTTACTTTGGATAAACGTTGGGAGCTATAAAATAGTATATCATACACTGCAGTTGAGGAACAATGAAAGTTGATGAACTTGTAACCCCACTTTTGAGAAAAATGGCCCATGATTGTTTTGGTACACCTACTGGAGAGCACTTCTTTGTCTACACCCATTCAGCATCATTCACACCCTCTTAAGCCTTAGCCCCACCTCTTTAAGGAGTCATATTTATTAGTATAAATACACTATCTTGTCCTTGGCTTATATCTTAATCTTCGGTGCAGGTCATGTTGTTCTTCACATTACTGTCTCTGGTAAACACAAACTATATCAACGTTTTATTTGTCATGTGCACAGGATACAGAAGGTGTAAACGGTACAGTGAAATGGCTACTTGCATTGTGGAGTCTTTTGTATTAACACGATAGCTAGCCAGCTAGGTAGCTAAACAATGAACCATAAATTAATCCCAACTCATACTACCATGCACCATGCATGAATCTGCAGGTAAAGCTAACCAACTATGTTCAATGTTAGCTAGCTAGTCGGCCATCAATGCAAATGGCATTCTGAGATACTAAAAATAGTACTAGATCATACATATAACGTTAGCTAGCGAGCCAGCCAGCTAACAGTATGCTTTAACTTGAAATGAAAATGACTTTCTGACAAAATTAATAATGTATAATAACTGAAAATGTAGCGAGACTCTTACCCGTGTACATGGATGAACACTGGTTGCCCGTAGTTTGAAGATGTAATCTGGAGACAGGTGTTACAACAACCTTCTGTGTTCTCTTTTCGACTCTCCGCATTTGGCAATCATCTCTCTGCTTCCACCGGGCATTCCACTGATTTCAAGTCTTCTGTCACAACAACACTGTTGTCCCTGTTTCTTCCCCATAGTTGTCATCAGAATATTCTACAATGTCTGGTTCAATTAAAATGTTTTACCTAAATCAGGGATTTCCTCATTGTTTGATATATTTTCAGAGTCAGAGAGAGTGGCACATGGCACAATCATCCTCCAGAAAGTAGTCCATCACAATGTTTTCCCTCTGATCTTTGTCGATTGCGCCTGTTAACATGGTAGACCAATTCAAACTCATCTCTCATGTCCAACCCTTCCATTATCTCAGCCAATCATGGCTAGCGAGAAGGATCCTGTATTTGTATGTGGCTGAACCAACTAAGCTTGTAATTTAACCATTTTGTTAATATTTACAGATGGCATACAAGTTTGATATTAAGGCACATGAAAATTCACGTTGCAGAAGGCATTTCTGCCAAAAACACAAAAATAAACGTTCAAATGCCTCTCTTATGAAGTAGTGATGTGCGACATATGCCTAGCTTCTTGAAACGGGTCACATATTACAATCTATGTGTTGTGATAATTGTGTTTGCTCTATAGCCTGTTAGTTCAACGCCTTCCCCCCTTTGTATATAAGCATAAGCCCAAGACAATAAGAAGACACAGTGGCAGAATAAATTCAACCACACCTTTGTTTCTTCACTAAACTGAAGAGCAACATCTGTCTGGTGAAGTCCACAAACAAACAGTGACATGACCTACTACCGTGCAATTATTTTCCATGGAGGGCCACATTAGAATATATTTTTGCCATTGCGGCCACAATCATATTACAGGATTATACATCATGTGTATGACTGTGTTGACAGATATATCTACTGTAAATCACATCCATGCACAGAAATAAACCACATACATGTTCTCCTTTTAGTAGGTATTTTCATTATTAAACATGCAAAGAACTACCCGGAGTAAAAAGTACACTGTGCATTCAGGACCATAGGCTCTCATGCCTCAGACAGATTACCAGGCACCTCTGCCTCTGTTGGTTCATCAGGCTCTCATGCCTCAGACAGATTACCAGGCTCCTCTGCCTCTGTTGGTTCATCAGGCTCTCATGCCTCAGCCGGATCGCCTAAGGCTTTCATGCCTCAGCCAGATCGCCAGGCTCCCCTGTCTCAGCCGGAATGTCAGGCTTTCATCCCTCCGCATGATTGCCAGGCTCCCCTGCTTCCACCGGCTCGTCAGGCTCTCATGCCTCAGCCGGATCGCCAGTCTCCCCTGCCTCAGCCGGTCTGTCAGGTTCCCACGCCCCAGCCGGCACAACAGCTTCCCGCAGGGGTGACCAGTCTGCTCCCGATCCCCGGGTTCGTCCCCTTTGTCGGAGTCCTGCGGCAGGGGCCGCGCGTCGGGCAGGGGGTACTCTCACGTATACTCCCTATCCGGCCTCTAGGTCATCAGGCTGCTGATTATCCCGCACACCTGTCACCATTGTCAAGCGCACCAGCATCTCATGACACTCACCTGGACTCCATAATCTCCTTGATTATCTTCCCTATATCTGTCACTCCCATTGGTTCTTTCCTCAGGTGTTATTGACTCTGTTTCATGTCGGTGCGTTGTTTGTGTTTCGTGTTTATTGTTTTATTTATTTATTAAAACACTCACTCCCTGTACTTGCTTCCTGACTCTCAGCGCACTCGTTACATCAGGTATAATTTCTGACGTCGCTATGCACAGGATTGGTGAGAGTTGAGTCAGTAAGAGATGACCTGTGCCTTCACTTGTTATATTTAATCACTGAAAATGTCTGTTCTGTCTTGGACTACAATTAGTGTTATATTATCAAATCAATTCTCTAGGTGTAATTATTACATGACTAATCTAATCATGTAAACTTTAATTAACTAGAAAGTCAGGGCACCACAGGAAAATGTTGTTTAAGGAGTTATTATTTCCCGAATTTAACTCTCTTCAGATATTTTCATATCTTATCGATTACAGTCACTTATTAATGTCTTATTTATTACCTTATCAGTCATATTCTGAATGTCGCAAACTCTTGTATATCTGCACAAACCCTAGCATAAATGATGAATCAGCGATATACAAATTGGCTTAATTTTTTATTCACTAACTAAATAATCACACAGAAATGGATAAACACCCACACAGGAAATGTTACACATTGAGTACTACATAATGCAATGAAAAGGCCCTAGTGGACTAAACCAATATGATGGCTTGTTACACCAAATTAAAAGGGGGGAGCAGGTAAGAAAGAGTGTGAGAAAAGGCAAAGGACTCTACTATCGTACACACAGCTGATAACTACGCTCGTGGAAATGCTAATACTTTGCACATGAACAGCCGCTCAATCGAAAATAATTGCAATTTACATATTTATGATTGTATGCCTTTGTCTCTGTTGAAATCGCTGGTCCATCAGCTGGAGAGTCAGTCGACAGAAAGTCTCTGGTCATGTTCCCCAGAATTCACAATGTCTTTCATGGATGTAGCTTGTCCTCTGTTATACTGGATACGTCAGACATACCAATAGTCATTTGATAGGGAATGTTCTCCAGAAAGGATCTTTCAGAGTACATTCGGTCGTTCGATAGGGAAGTGTTCTCCTCTCGTCTTCGGTCGAGTTTACTAGACTATTTTACATATACAGCTGCAGACTGTGAATGTGTAGTCTCGTCGTTTTCTTAACCATCTCCATGCTCTCTATAGAGCCCTGGCCTTAGTATTCTGTGTTTTCTTTATTATGTTGGTTAGGCCAGGGTGTGACATGGGTGATTTATGTGTCTTGTTTTGTCTAGGGGTTTTGTAGTCTATGGGGTTGTGTTCAGTTGAATGTTCTAGGTAAGTCTATGGTTGCCTGGAGTGGTTCTCAATCAGAGGCAGGTGTTTATCGTTGTCTCTGATTGGGAACCATATGTAGGCAGCCATATTCTTTTGGTATCTTGTGGGTGATTGTTCCTGTCTCTGTGTTTTGCACCAGTTAGGACTGTTTTGTTTTTTCCACGTTTTCTTATTTTGTATAGTGTTCACGTTTTCATCTTTCATTAAAGATGTTTATAAATAACCATGCTGCATTTTGGTCCTCCTCTCCATCCCAGGAAGAAAACCGTTACAAGTAGCCATTTCAGTGCGGGGACTCCTGTCCCTGTGTTTTCTTGTACATTTGTACATTTTGTCACAGGTGCTATTTAAGCACTCAGGGGAAAACATGGCATGTCCCCCTTTTTCGTAATGTCTATGCTCATGTGGGCTTAGCCACTGACTTTGTTAAGACTTCATATGAAAAACAATTATCTAATTTAGAAGGCTAACATCACATTACATCTTCTCACAAATAGTTTCATATTTATTCATATCTGTTCTCTCACATTTGGATGTGACCTGACAACTGGGAAATATATATACATTCAGAGATACAGTTATGTTGTTATACTGTCCTTCATGAGATCCCCAAACACATCTGATCTGACATAATGTTCTTCGAGCACCCACGGACCACTCCAATCGTTTCGATTTACAGAAATATTGTTTAATTCCGCACTTTAGGATGATAAAGTTTTGGCGAGAAGAATATCTTTGTTCTACAGAGTACATCCTCCTCTCAATACTGCATGTCCAGTGAAGAGAGTTTCTGAAAGGAATTTATGACCGTCATAAAATGGCCAACTTCACCCCTCTTCCCCAGGAGAGAGAGATTATGCTGTAGAGAGGACCCACTGTCACCTGATCCTTCAGATCTGAATAGGAGAGTCATGACATACATAGGTTGACCCAAACAGTACAAACATCTTCGGAGCATGACTCCTAATCTTTGGAAAGTTTTGTTCATCGAAGGATGCATAGAATCTTGTCAGTAACGACATTGTTTTGAATAATTCTCCAATCACTGCGTCAGACTGAAGATCGATAAGCTCAAGTCAAAATGTGAATTTATTGTCAACTAGCCTACTTAGTTAAATTAAGGTGAAATAAATACAAAATAAATAAAAAAGTTGCAGGTCAGTGGGAGAATTATCCACATTGAAGGTGAAAGGAGAGGAAACCAACATCTCATTCGCTTTGGAAACCTAATAAAGTCTGTTTTCCCCAGTATCCTCTGCTCTCTGCATTTGACTCCACACCCACCACTCCAGGCGTTGTGATATATTTCAACCTTAACAAGTCACCAATAGTCTAAGACAGTGACAACAAAGATACCAAAAACAATTTAGTCCAATCAACATAAGCTAAATGTGATATGATATGGCTGACAACTGGTACTGATTTCCCTGTGTGTGTGTGTGTGTGTGTGTGTGTGTGTGTGTGTGTGTGTGTGTGTGTGTGTGTGTGTGTGTGTGTGTGCGCGTGCGTGTGCAGAAGTCACTGTTATAATCATTGGCCAGTACGGAGATTTAAGTAAAACCACACGTCCAAATCCCTATCTCCATCCATGGCTATTTAGGAAAGGGACAATTTTAGCCACCGGAGGACAATGACACAACGAGATGCAACAGTTAAAGTTTTTGCTGTAAATGATGTTTGGCTTGGGATTGGAGTGAAGCCAAATCCAAACTGGCTTCCCTTGACACTTTCTTTTGTTGCGCCAGGACCATTCACAGTTGAGCTCACTTAGTTTAGCTCAACGCTAATTGGCTATTATAAAAAAAAATATCAAGGGAAGCCAAATGCTCGCTGGCTTCCCTTGCATTCAATGTTACAGCAGCAACAATGTTATACTCTTTTTGACCAGACAGCACCAGATAGATGGACTACACATACTAAGACAGAGGGGCACTGTTTCGCTCGCTCTGATGATTTCTCTGGTGAGCTACTGTACATTCAGCCTCTTGCGAATTGAAGGGAATAAATGAAACACAGAAAGACGTAAGATAAATTATTGTATTTTTTCTTGTTCCATTTTTTGGGCCTGGCTTCCCTTTGGCATCCATGAATATACATCACTGCTTTCTCCATATCTTTTTCCTTTATCAGTCTCTCTCTCTTTCTCCTGTGTCTGGTGAATACTGAGCTAAGTGACGGTTCCATTGGAATGTAAAGTGATATTCGTTTCCAACTCCACTTTGATCAATGTCTCAGAAACCTCACTGATGCTGCTTCTATTGACCCAGGGATAGACAGCCCCCTCAACAACAATCTATATACTGTATGACCATGCACCCATCATCTAGAACAGCTCTCTGCTCATATAACTAATCACATCAGCATTTAAAACAGCTTTTTCCCCATGAGAGATCATAACATGATGTATGAGCTCATTCCGAGGTAGGCAGGATACATTGGCCTGTCAACCAGCTAACATAAGTCCTGTCACATTACAAGACATAACTGCATGTGAGGGCAATACTGAGGTGCTTATCATAAAGTAACATGCATTTGTAGTGGCAGGTGTTTAGTCATGTTATGTTTGTAATAGCATCATATACAGGGACCCGCTGAAATGTGTAACTGTGACTGATGATCATTGCCGTAGCAGTCCTTGAGAGTCATAGAGATTGAAAGTTGGAGAGAGAGGTTCATAAAGTGAATGAGAAATACTAAGGGGATAAAGCAAGGGATGAGGCAAAAGAGAAATGGATTGGGATAAAATAACAGAAAGAGAGATGGTGTTTCTGAAAGGGAATAGGTGCTTTTGAACCTATCGCAATGGGAAGAGGATCAGACAATGAGAGCGTCCCAAACCATGGCCTGCCTCTCTGCAGAACCTATCCCCAACTTATAGTCCAATATTATATAATACACTATAGTGTATAACAGCTGATAAATCCCAATTTAAACTAGTCCTAACCCTGCCAGCTCCCTGCTCTAAGCTCTTAGCTCTCTTATACAGATAGACTGGATTCATTAGTTCTATCAGTGTGCTTTTACCCTTACGGTACACTTAATTAAGGCCCCTTAACTCACACCCTACATAGGGTCCCTATCGCTTTGTAAGGCCACCAACTCTCCTGTAATGGCTTCTTACCTCATTGGGGTAACATAACATTCCAAAGATCCATAACTCCTTCCTTAGATAATCTTAGGGCACCAAACACTTCCCATAGAGCCCCTATCTTCACTCCTTAGAGCCCCAAACTGCCCTGATGTGGCCAGTTACATCCTTCTTAGTGTGTTCTTACCCTCCATTTGTAGGACATCCAACACCCCATAGGCACCTTTCACCTTGTCACCAGAAGCACTTTGTCCTTTCCTTAAGGCTATTATTCCCCTCTTTATGGCCACTGGCTTCCTCCGTGCATAGGACCCCTAACACCCTATTACCTCTTCCTTTGAGTCTTAACCTCATCCTCTCCAGCAGGCCTGAACCTGTTCCTCTGGGCAGCACTCCAGCAGAGAGGAACATTTCAGGCACTGCCAGAGAGGGATAGAGATGTTTGTGTGTGAGAGTGTGTGTTTGGGCAGCAGAGTAGCATCCCTGTCCTCTCCAGCCCAAAACAGCCTCCTCCTGCTGCCAGTGCCAGTCCTGATGGAATCTCTCTTTCTCTCTCTGGGCCCAAAACAGCCATCTGCCTCCAGACAGACCAGACCAACCGCTTCAGAGGATTACTGATGCCTGAGTGCGTGTGTGCCTTTTTGTGTGTGTTCCTTTTTGTATGTGTGCCTGCGTGTGTGTGTGTGTGTGTGTGTGTGTGTGCATATGTGTGAGTATCTGTGCACTGAAAGACATACTTTATAGAAGGACTCAATGTCTTAAACCTTGTACTGTGATTCAGTACAAGGTTAGAACCACGGCGTAAACATCATTTTAAACCCGTAAAGTGAAACCCTGAACCCCCTTCTGCTTCTCCTGATTCCATTGTCATACCTATTCTCAAAGGCACTCCCAATGCCTTTTCTACTCATTGTTCTTGGATGTATTTAAGAGCAGCGGTAAGGAAATGGTACATTAAGGGGTACAATAGTGTCTGTCTGGGTATGAATTGGGTGGTGCCACTGATGTTATAATATCTCACAGATATGAATTTACTGTAACCTACTATCGGATTTCTATGGGAAGGAGCCATTGGCAGCTGTAAAACAAGGCTGGACGGTATTCTGTTGTTTATACACTGTGTACAAAACATGATCGTTCTATGACAGACTGACCAGGTGAATCTAAATGAAAGCTATATTCACTTATTGATGTCACTTGTTAAATCCACTTCAATCAGTGTAGATGAAGGGGAGGAGACAAGTTAAAGAAGGATTTTTAAGCCTTGAGACAATTGAGACATGGATTGTGTATGTGTGCCATTCATAGGGTGAATGGGCAAGACACAAGATTGAAGTGCCTTTGACCGGGGTAGGGTAGTAGGTGCCAGGCGCACTGGTTTGAGTTTGTTAAGAACTGCAATGCTGCTGGGTTTTTCACTGTTTCCTGTGTGTGTCAAGAATGGTCCACCAACTGTGGGAAGCATTGGAGTCAACATGGGCCAGCATCCCTGTGGAATGCTTTCGACACCTTGTAGAGTCCATGCCCCGACAAATGTAGGCTTTTCTGAGGGCAAAAGGGGATGCAACTCAATATTAAGAAGGTGTTCCTAATGTTTTGAAAACTCAGTGTATGCCTCTGTTGAATGTACATCATTTGAAGTAATACCATGGCCATAGTTTATCCTTTGTAGCTCAGTTGGTAGAGCATGGTACTTGTAATGCCAGGGTAGCTGGTTTGATTACCGTGAACCCCCATACGTAAAATGTCTGCACGCATGACACACATTAGTTATTTTGTGGTACATTCAAAGTCAAACAAAAGACACCCGAGCCCAGGTGTTTCCCATTTCGCTGACACGCCACCCAGCTCCACCTACCAATATCCTGTTAAAGAAAACAAGAGCAGAGAGGAATCATTTGGCAGACAGATTGGGAGGATCATCACACTAGCTGGTAAAATTATTTACAGTTTCTGATGTTGCACGCTTGCTAACAAGTTACATATGCGAGGTGTGGCGCATAATAAGTTAGCATGCGCCAGGCTAACCAGCTAGCCAACTAACATTTGTTGGTAAACCTAGGTTTGGGTGGCTGGTTGTAGCTTGCTGTTTACTAGCTAGCCATATCATATCATAATCCAGGAAGAATCAGGAATTCCCCTGGGCAGCTGTCTAGGACCATTACTTTTTTCAATCTTTACTAATAACATGCTATTGGCTTTGAGTAAAGCCAGAGTTTCTATGTATGCGGATGACTCAACTCGATACATGTCAGCTACTACAGTGACTGAAATGACTGCAACTTTAGTTTCAGAGTGGGTGGCAAGGAATACGTTTGTCCTAAATATTTCTAGAAATAAAAGCATTCTATTTGGGACAAATCATGCACTAAACCCTAAACCTCAACTAAAACGTGTAATAAATAATGTGGAAATTGAGAAAGTTGAGGTGACTAAACTGCTTGGAGTAACCCTGCATTGTAAACTGTCATTGTTAAAACATGTTGATACAACATTAGCTAAGATGGGGAGAAGTCTGTCTATAATAAAGCACTGCTCTACCTTCTTAACAGCACTATCAATGACTAATGTTCAGTCCTCTTGTCAGGTGCCACAAAAAAAGGACTGCAATTGGCTCAGAACAGGGCAGCATGGCTGGCCCTTGGATGTACACAGAGAGCTAACATCAATAATATGCATGTCAATCTCTCCTGGTTCAAAGTGGAAGAGAGATTGGCTTCATCACTACCTGTTTTTATGAAAGGTATTGACATGTTGAATGCACCGAGTTGTCTGTTTGAACTTCTGGTGCACAGCCCGGACACCCATGCATACCCCACAAGACATGCCACAAGAGGTCTCTTCACAGTCCCCAAGTCCAGAACAGACTTTGGGAGGCGCACAGTACTACATAGAGCCATGACTACATGGAACTCTATTCCACATTAAGTAACTGATGCAAGCAGTAAAATTTAATTAAAAAAAACAGATAAAAATACACCTTATGGAACAGGGGTGACTGTGAAGGAACACAAACATAGCCACAGACACATGCATACACACACACACACACACACGATAACATGCGCACTATACACACACATACACATGGATTTTGTACTGTAGATAAGTGGTAGTGGTGGAGTAGGGGCCTGAGGGCCCACAGTGTGTTGTGGAATCTGTGAATGTATTGTTATGTTTTTAAAATTGTATGAACTGCCTTCATTTTGCTGGACCCCAGGAAGAGTAGCTGCTGCCTTGGCAACAGCTAAAGGGGATCCATAATAAATACAAATACAAATATATATGACTAAAACTAGAAGAGGTTTTACAATCAAGATACAAAAGATTTCCGATTGTATAACCTCTTCTATTTTTAGTCTTAGATATGGCTACCAGTAGTTGTTTAGCTAGCTAACTTAGCTTAGCCAATAGGAACATCCCTGAAAGACGTTTAATTGCTCTATCGAACATGGACAACCATATCTACACTCACAAAAATGTATTGTGTGATTAGTATAACATAGAACCTTGGGGAAATGCCACAAAACAGGACTATATGTGTTTTTAGATCTTGCTCCCCTCCATCAATACACTGGAAGCTGTCATAAGGTGCACGAAACCCTGACCTGCCTTCCTCCTTGGGTAATTATGTGTGAAACATATCTCACTGTCCTAGAAATGCCTTAGACATGATAAAAACAAGCCCAGATTCCCCCAGGGTGAAATTCCCCTTTTAAAAGAACATGGTCCTCTTCTGTCCATCTACTTTGTTTACTACAGAACAAAACGTTTTCACACAAGAATGCATGCTACTCCCACATGTATACACACACACACACACACACACACACACACTGTCACACAGGATTGCATCAGTAAGTCAGGTGTGTGACTTTGGCCAGAGCTCATCTTTGATGGTGACTGCTTGAAAGCCTTGAGAAATAAAAGCACATTGAGACCCATGTTCACTCATCTGACTTACTGGTGCAAGACCGGTGTCACTGTGTGAAAGACAGAGTTATTAAACATTTGCCTGCAAGGAATGTTCAGACACCTGTACATTGATCTTCACTATCTTATTTCATCAGATCCGTGCAGATGAGGTAGACTAGAGGAGGAGGAGAGTGGAGAAATAGATGAGGAGGGGGAGGAGAGGAGGAGAAAGGAGAGGTGAGAAGTAGGAAGATAGAGGACAGGAAGTCATTTTAGACTATTGAGATACACCCTGGCAGTTGCTCCCTCTCTGTCTAAGTGGGTCAGTGCTCTCTCTCTCTCTCTCTCTCTCTCTCTCTCTCTCTCTCTCTCTCTCTCTCTCTCTCTCTCTCTCTCTCTCTCTCTCTCTCTCTCTCTCTCTCTCTCTCTCTCTCTCTCTCTCTCTCTCTCTCTCTCTCTCTCTCTCTCTCTGTGTGTGTGTGATCTCTCCTTCATTTGGTATTCCCTGTGAGTATGGGCTCGTTACGGCATTCCCTGTGAGTACGGGCTCATTATTGCTTTCCTGGGGAGTATGCTGCAGTTTGACAGGGATACAGGATACTGTAATGACTGTGTCATGTGTCAACTGCCTCACACGCCAACAGCCATACACCCTGTCATCAGAGATACATAACCTACTGCTACTGCTCTTTCTCTCTCTTTCAATTAAATTCAAAGGGCTTTATTAACATGGGAAACGTGTTATCATTGCCAAAACAAGTGGAATAGACAATAATCAAAGAGGGAAATAAACAGTCAGAAATTAACATGACATATTTGTGGTTTTTGTGCTCCACTGGTTGCCCAGGTCACACATCTTGCTACTGTGATCGCACACTGTGGTATTTCACCTAATAGATATGAACGTTTATCAGGATTGGATTTGTTTTCTAATTCTTTGAGGGTCTGTGTAATCTGAGGGAAATATGTCTCTAATATGGTCATACATTTGGTAGGAGGTTAGGAAGTGCAGCTCCCAACTCATTTTGTGGGCAGTGTGCAGATAGCCTGTCTTCTCTTGAGAGCCAAGTCTGCTGATGGCGGCCTCTCAATAGCAAGGCTATGCTCACTGAGTCTGTACATAGTCAAAGCTTTCCTTCATTTTGGGTCAGTCACAGTGGTCAAGTATTCTGCCACTGTGTACTCTCTGTTTAGGGCCAAATAGCATTGTAGTTTGCTCTGTTTTTTTGTTTATTCTTTCCAATGTTTCAAGTAATTATCTTTTTGTTTTCTCATGATTTGGTTGGGTCTAATTGTGCTGCTGTCCTGGGGCTCTGTGGGGTGTGTTTGTGTTTGTGAACAGAGCCCCAGGACCAGCTTGCTTAGGGGACTCTTCTCCAGGTTAATCTCTCTGTAGGTGATGGCTTTGTTATGGAAGGTTTGGGAATCGCTTCCTTTTAGGTGGTTGTAGAATTTAACGGCTCTTTTCTGGATTTTGATCATTAGTGGGTATCGGCCTAATTCTGCTCTGCATGCATTATTTGGTGTTCTACGTTATACACGGAGGATATTTTGCAGAATTTTGCATGCAGAGTCTCAATTTGGTGTTTGTCCCATTTTGTGAAATCTTGGTTGGTGAGCGGACCCCAGACCTCACAACCATAAAGGGCACTGGGCTCTATGACTGAGTCAAGTATTTTTTATCCAGATCCTAATTGGTATGTTGAATTTTATGTTCCTTTTAATGGCATAGAATGCCCGTCTTGCCTTGTCTCTCAGAATGTTCACAGCTTTCTCTCTCTCTCTCTCTCTCTCTCTCTCTCTCTCTCTCTCTCTCTCTCTCTCTCTCTCTCTCTCTCTCTCTCTCTCTCTCTCTCTCTCTCTCTCTCTCTCTCTTTCTCTCTCAAACTGTATGGCCATGATAGACAAATGTGATCATTTGGTTCCTTATGTAATATGAATATGATTACCGCCTGTCATACAAGTAGGGGTGTGTTTGTGTATTTGTGTGTGTCAGTTTGTCTGTGTGTGTGACATCTGACATGTTTGGGTTCTGCAGCGCTCTGCTACATTCGGTATAGAGAATGGAGATGAGTTCCGTAGAAGAGAGTCTGAGATAAGGCAGAGCAGTGGTAATAAGGGCTTAAGAGGCCTAGGATACAAAACTCAAATCCCTGTCCCGCCATTCTGGAATAAAGCAATCATACCTGAAATCCTGGGAATAATTTATCATACATGTATATGTCAAGGTCAAGGTAAAACTGAATGTAGTCACATCAATAATCATTTTACTGGACAGCGCTAGCAGTTTCTGGTCCAACTCATATAATATTTGTGCTGCTCCAATTGTAGTACTGTGTGTGTGTGTGATATACAGTCTGACCAGTAACTGGCCCAGTTATACAGGCCACAGAGAGGAGACATTGATTCTCTCTCCAAGCCTCTCGTTTCTCTCTCCTCTCGTCCAGTCGGAAGGACAGAGAGAACATTCCTTCATCTTTTCCTCAGTGAGTTATCTCTGTGTTCTGTCCTAATTCATTTAAAACAATTTCAGTGTTTGTTTTTCAATTGCTCTATTTCTATGTCTAATCTCGTATGGTTGCCAGACCGTTCTGCCAAAATGAGCAAAGAGTCTGGTGGACCAACAAGTCAAACTTGGCCTTTGTTAGCCAATACAGCGCATAGGCATTGGCTTAATCGGCTTAATCTCCCAACAAATCCACTCCCACAACACCTCCCCCTTAACCCTCCCCCGTACACTAGCACACCACAAGTAGAGAGCCACACCTCGCAGCCGTGTGATTCACAAAAATTCAATGATGACAAATATACTGAACAAAAATATAAATGCAACATCCAACAATTTCAACGATTTTACTGAGTTACAGTTCATAAAATAAAATCTGTCAATTTAAATGAATGAATTAGGCCCTAATATATGGATTGCAGCCATGGGGTGCAGCCACTGGTGAGCCAGGCCTAGCTAATAAGAATGAGTTTTCCCCCACAAAAGGGCTTTATTACAGACAGAAATACTACTATTGCCAAATTCTCTAAAACGACGTTGAAAAATTCTCTGGCAACAGCTCTGGTGAACATTCCTGCAGTCAGCATGCCAATTGCACACTCCCTCAAAACTTGAGACATCTGTGGCATTGTGTTGTGTGACAAAACTGCACATTTTAGAGTGGCCTTTTATTGTCCCCGGCACAAGGTGCACCTGTGTAATGAACCTGCTGTTTAATCCGCTTCTTCATATGCAATACCTGTCAGGTGGACGGATTATCTTGGCAAAGGAAAAATGCTCACTAACAGGGATGTAAACAAATTTGTGGACAAAATAAGCTTTTGTGCGTATGGATTTTATTGTCACTCCGACTAAGGCCAACTTTGAGTGGTTGATATCCCAGGCTTTTATGCGCTGTGCGCAATAGCCTGAGGACGAGGTTAGAGGGGACTAAATAGCACAAAGCCAATTTGGACTGTTGCTACTTTGGATTATTGAGATCAGAGCATTGGGTGTTAAATCTATAATTCTCTATCAACATTGTACCAGCTTTTCCCCTTACTTTTTACATGACTGCAATTTTCACCCTTCATGCCCATACTGTATAATGTTAGTATTGTTCCTTTAGTTTGGAGATGCAGAGCTACAAGTGTAGGCCATGACCACCCTGGTGGGATTCTAGGAGTGAACAACTTCCCCAGTCACCTATCTCTAATCTCATCCACTTCCTGGATCATCTATATTAGTGGGATGCACTTTGAACTATGTTCAGTAGAGGTAGCCTATGCTAGATATTAGCAAGCTATATTAGCCTTAGCATTAGCCAGGGGTGTTATATATAGTGTGGGGCTAAGATGGGCAGATGGACAACCATGATCCTATTACCTCTGTATTCACTGTACTACAGTACCAACGCCATACGGACAACAGTGTCATCACATATAGAGTTGTCATAACAGAGACCAGGAAAAGAGGTGGACACTTGGGCTAGTATTTTATTTGGATCCCCATTAGCTGCTGCCAAGGCTGCTAGCCTCGGGTCCACACAGGCTAGAAGACAAGACTCTGAGGTATGTTGGAAATATGTTTCTATGTCTCTGTCTGTGTGTTGTTACTGCAAAGCTGTGGTGTTGTGGTAGGACTATATCCACTGATGTCAGAAAGCAGGCTTCAGTGTGTGTTTGTTTATGTGTGTGTGTGTGCACGTCTGCCTTCTCCTTGCATATCCCTTTTGAATGCTCGATAGAAAGGAAGCATGATTATATGTTATCATGTGCAATGAGAGCCAACTAGAACTGGTCCCAGTAGCTGAATGAGACGATCAGAAGAGTTGTCTCTCCATGTGTAGCCTACTTCCTGCTCTCTGTTACGGCATCATCTGTGTCTGATCCTAATTACCTCATTGTAGTTCATTTATTTTTATTTTTTTACTTTAAGCTTTATTTAACTAGGCAAGTCAGTTAAGAACAAAATATCAAAATAATTAAATAAAAATATAGGACAAAACACACATCACGACAAGAGAGACACCACAATACTACATAAAGAGAGACCTAAGACAACACCATAGCATGGCAGCAGCACGTGACAACACAGCATTGTAGCAGCACAACATGGTAACAGCACAAAACATGGTACAAACATTATTGGGCACAGACAACAGCACAAAGGGCAAGAAGGTAGGCACAACAATATATCAAGCAAAGGAGCCACAACTGTCAGTAAGAGTGTTCATGATTGAGTCTTTGAATGAAGAGATTGAGATAAAACTGCCCAGTTTGAGTTTTTGTTGCAGCTCGTTCCAGTCGCTAGCTGCAGCGAACTGAAACGACGAGCGACCCAGGGATGTGTGTGCTTTGGGGACCTTTAACAGAATGTGACTGGCAGAACGGGTGTTGTATGTGGAGGATGAGGGCTGTAGTAGGTATCTCAGATAGGGGGGAGTGAGGTCTAAGAGGGTTTTATAAATAAGCATCAAACAGTGGGTCTTGCGACAGGTATACAGAGATGACCAGTTTACAGAGGAGTATAGAGTGCAGTGATGTGTCCTATAAGGAGCATTGGTGGCAAATCTGATGGCCGAATGGTAAAGAACATCTAGCCGCTCAAGAGCACCCTTACCTGCCGATCTATTAATTATGTCTCCGTAATCTAGCATAGGTTGGATGGTCATCTGAATCAGGGTTAGTTTGGCAGCTGGGGTGAAAGAGGAGCGATTACGATAGAGGATTACGAAGTCAAGATTTATCTTTGATATGTGCTGAGAGAAGGACAGTGTACTGTCTAGCCATACTCCCAAGTACTTGTATGAGGTGACTACCTCAAGCTCTAAAACCTCAGAGGTAATAATCACACCTGTGGGGAGAGGGGCATTCTTCTTACCAAACCACATTACCTTTGTTTTGGAGGTGTTCAGAACAAGGATAAGGGCAGAGAAAGCTTGTTGGACACAAAGAAAGCTTTGTTGTAGAGCGTTTAACACAAAATTTGGGGAGCGGCCAGTTGAGTATAAGACTGTACCATCTGCATATAAATGGATGAGAGAGCTTCCTACTGCCTGAGCAGTAGTTCAGCCGGATGTGTTTGTGTCTGCGGTGGTGGTGAGTAGGGATGGGCATTTTTACCAATTTCACTATTCGAATACATGTATAGTTTTTTTTTCATACATTTTTAACCTGAGCTGGTTCTACAGCAGGGGGTGGGGGAGCTAGCTAAGTTATTGAGGCTACAATATGCTGCGCTCTTTGTCCTTGTCAACAAATAACAACAACATTCAGAATGAATACAGCCACCCTGTTGGTTGTTCGTTGTAGCCCACTCCTTCTCATTTAGCTAACTTTTAATTCCATAATTGTAATAACATTTTGCATTGATTAGAGATCTCTCACTTCACTTGCTACGCATGGAAACTGTAGTGCAGCTTTGATTGGCCGACAAAAACAAGCAGCTAAGCTCCTGAAACTTGCAGACTACCGATATGTATTTTTTGTGTTGCACACGGCAAAAAAACAACATTTTAAAGTTTGTTGTTTTATTTAATTAAGAGATTCAAATGTCTTTGTATACTGAGTAGAGGTGCTGAGTAGAGCCATTTAAGGTTATTTGGTTTTTCCCTGTAGAGGAACCCTTTCTGGTGATAGGTAGAACAATTTGCAGATGGTTCTAATTAGAACCCTCTATGTAGGGTTCTTCATACAACCCCTTGTAAATGGTACTACCTAGAATCCTCTATGAAGGGTTCTTCCTAGAATCCTTTATATATGGTTATACCAAGATCCCTTTTCTCATCTAAAGGTTCTTCCCAGAACCCTCTATGAAAGGTTTTACCGAGAACCCTTTTATCTTTGAAGGTTTCTTCCTAGAACTATCTATTAATGGTTCCACCAACCTTACTTGATTTTAAATTAAACCCTTTATGACAATATGTTACCTACAGTATATCATAAGGCCTTTTTTTGATGGCCTAGCTATAACCGTAGCACAGTGGTGTTAGGAAAGTCCTGGTTTACAGGACGCATCAGGCCTGCAAGTCACATTATGCTGGCTTGCAAAGTGATGTGTAATACCTATTGGAATCCAACAATTGGAACTTTGAATCACTCACAGCCTGCATTCAGATTGACTGCCAGGGTAAGGTAGGGAAGATTGATAAATGAGACAACCTAAACAATCTAAACTGGAACAACCATCTCATTAATGGGTACAATAAGTCCAACTACTTGCAGATTTGATTAGTTTAGAAAAATGTATGTTCTTTTTTTGTAGCATAAGATCAATCAATCAATGTTCAACAAAAAAAACAGATAAATCAACCTGCCATAGAGCATACTGGGAAATATGATAATGAGGTCGTGGTTTTGATTGATTGCTTTTCTCTACAGAGTAAAAATTACACAACCATACTCACCTCTGGTTATTAACACCGACACTGGGGTTATTTTACTGTGTAGCATACTGGCTACTTTTACCCCTAATTTAGACAACTTTATGCTTATAATTTCCAACATTTGGTTGGCTATATTATAATTGTAGACATGGTAGGCAATTTGTTTGTCAACTATAGTTAGATACAGTGCATTGGGATGGTTTTCAAACCCTTGACTTTTTCCACACTTTGTTACGTTACAGCCTTATTCTAAAATGTTTAAAATAGTTTTTTCCCTCTTCAATCTACACACAATACCCAATAATTACAAAGCAAAAACAGGTTTTTAGAAATATTACATTTACATAAGTAAGTATAAGTATACTTTATTGAAGCACCTTTGGCAGTGATTACAGCCTCGAGTCTTCTTGGGTATGACATTACAAGCTTGGCACACCTGTATTGGTGAGGATCGTTCATTCTTCTCTGTAGATCCTTTCAAGTTCTGTCAGGTTGGATGGGGAGCGTCACTGCACAGCTATTTTTAGGTCTGTCCAAAGATGTTTGATCTGGTTCAAGTCTGGGCTTATGGCTGGGCCACTCAAGAACATTCAGAGACATGTCCCAAAGCCACTCCTGCATTGTCTTGGCTGTGTGCTTAGGGTTGTTGTCCTGTTGGAAGGTGAACATTCAGCCCCAGTCTGAGGTCCTGAGCACTCTGGTGCAGGTTTTCATCACGGATCTCTCTGTAATTTGCTTTGTTCATCTTTCTCTCGATCCTGACTAGTCTCCAGGTCCCTGATGCTGAAAAACATCCCCACAGCATGATGCTGCCACCACAATGCTTTACCGTAGGGATGGTGCCAGGTTTCCTCCAGACGTGACGCTTGGCATTTAGGCCAAAGAGTTCAATCTTGGTTTCATCAGATCAGAGAATCTTGTCTGGAATACTGTGGAAACACAGTCAATGTCACATAGACAATTTAATACATTTTTGACAAAGCCTTTTCATTGTTAAAATAGGCCTATCGTTTATTATTTTTTTAAAGTATTACTCACACAAGTAATTGAATACTAACGTTCGTGGTGGTGAGACTATGCTTTGGATCACACAGTCCTTAGAGTTCTGTTATTAGATAGGCAGACTAATGGTGATCAGCTACAAGTATTTGACAGACCATTGTAGCTGACACACCGAGATGATCAGTGATCTTTTCCCTTGGTTACGTCATCCTGTTGGTTTCCTCTCCATTAATGCTCCCTAGCACAATAGGGACAATTGTTCTAGACCAGTGGTCACCAACCGTTTCTGAATCAAGATAACATTATGAATCAAAATGCACTCCGAAATCTACTGCTCAGACATCACTTAAACACGTAAGCCTGTGTGTTCTGTAGCAATGAGGTTTGTGCAGTAGGCTACAGGCCCAATACATTATCACTTGCTTGAATTGTCAACATGTTTCTTCTCAGATCATTTAAAAAGTATAGGTATATGATCACACTGGTAATACTGTATATCATTTTTGTATTACTTGTGAGGCACAGATAAGTGAGCATAATCATCTGCTTTTTTTTACTGGACTGATGGCCTGCATTTTGTCTGAGGAAAGTGAGGGAGCAGCGAAGAGGTTGCCTCTCACCCGATTCCCTCACTCGGCTAAGAAGAAACGTCAGTCTTCCAGCAGATGGTGAAACTCAAGTCACACTGCATTATTTCTGCCTCATGCACCAATTCATGTTGTTACTCCTATGACGAGAGAAAGTGGAATGCTTTTCTATATATAAAATACACAAGCCAATAATAATAACAGAGCAAAATTATCGGAACACCTTAATATTGATTGCAGCTGCAGTGCTGGTTATAGCGTCAGTGTAAGATGGGAGAATGCGCATTTTATTGCTTATAAAAGTGTAGAACAAAGTGTTGATAGTGTTGAATAACAACTTACTCATAAAAAGTAAGTCAAACATTTTGTTGGTGTTCTTTGCTGTATTTGTTGAGCCTCTCTATAGTCATGGTTATTAAAGGTTAGAAAACTCACAGTATCGACTTTGCTGTGCGTTCAAGCCTCTCTTTTTTACAGTCTATGGCTAGAAAAAACTGTTCAGACATGGTGATCTGAGCTATCTGATTGGCCAGCGGTAGACTTATAGGTGCACTTAATTTGCTCTCTTGGCCTGCCGGGTAGGCAGGGTTCTACCTTCAGACACATGACATGGTTCAAAATTGGAACACTTTCCTTCACGACGCAAGATATGCTGAATCAGGTGCACCTACGCCAGCAGAGTAAAATGAATAAAAAACAAAGGAACGCAAGGTTTTATCACTGGATTTTTTTACAGAAATATTTGATGATCGACCAGGAATTTCTTTGAAATCGACGATCGGCTGATTTGATTGGTGACCACTGTTCTGGACTGATGTGTTAGTATCCAAAAACGTGTTTAACAAATCAAAATATATTTGATATTATTTAAAGTAGCCATCCTTTGCCTTGATGACAGCTTTGTACACTCTTGGCATTCTCTCAACCAGCTTCATGAGGAATGCTTTTCCAACAGTCTTGAAGGAGTTCCCATATGCCGAGCACTTGTTAGCTACTTTTTCTTCACACTGCGGTCCAACTCATGACAAACCATCTCAATTAGGTTGCTGTTGGGTGATTCTGGAGGCCAGGTTATCTGATGCAGCACTCCATAACTCTCCTTCTTGATCAAATAGCCCTTACACAGCCTGGAGGTGTGTTTTGGGTCGTTGTCCTGTTGAAAAACAAATGATAGTCCCTCTAAGCGCAAACTAGATGGGATGGTGTATCGCTGCAGAATGCTGTGGTAGCCATGCTGGTTAAGTGTGCCTTGAATTCTAAGTAAATCACTGACAGTCTCACCAGCAAAGCACCCCAACACCATCACGCCACCTCCTCCATTCTTCATGGTGGGAACCACACATGCGGAGATCATCTGTTCACCAACTCGGCGTCTCACAAAGACACGGCGGATTTCACACACAGATTTCCAATGGTCTAATGTCCATTGCCCGTGTTTCTTGGCCCAATATCTTCTTCCTATTGGTGTTCTTTAGTAGTGAAGGCCTGATTCACGTAGTCTCCTCTGACCAGTTGATGTTGAGATGTGTCTGTTCCTTGAACTCTGTGAAGCATTTATTTGGGCAGCAAATAAGGGTGGTAACTCTAATGTACAGTTGAAGTCGGAAGTTTACATCCACTTAGGTTGGAGTCATTAAAACTCGTTTTTCAACCACTCCACAAATTTCTTGTTAACAAACTATAGTTTTGGCAAGTCGGTTAGGACATCTACTTTGTGCATGACACAATTCATTTTTCCAACAATTGTTTACATACAGATTATTTCACTTATAATTCACTGTATCACAATTCCAGTGGGACAGAAGTTTGCATACACTAAGTTGACTGTGCCTTTAAACAGCTTGGAAAATTCCAGAAAATTATGTCATGGCTTTAGAAGCTTCTGATAGGCTAAATGACATCATTTGAGTCAATTGGAGGTGTACCTGTTGATATATTTCAAGGCCTACCTTCAAACTCAGTGCAACTTTGCTTGACATCATGGGAAAATCAAAAGAAATCAGCCAAGACCTCAGAAAATAATGTAGACCTCCACACGTCTGGTTCATTCTTGGGAGCAATTTCCAAATGCCTGAAAGTACTACGTTCATCTGTACAAACAATAGTACGCAAGTATAAACACCGTGGGACCACGCAGCCGTCATACCACTCAGGAAGGAGACGTGTTCTGTCTCCTAGAGATAAACGTACTTTGGTGTGAAAAGTGCAAATCAATCCCAGAACAACAGCAAAGGACCTTGTGAAGATGCTGGAGGAAACAGGTACAAAAGTATCTATATCCACAGTAAGACAAGTCCTATATCGACATAACCTGAAAGGCCGCTCAGCAAGGAAGAAGCCACTGGTCCAAAACTGCCATTAAAAAGCCAGACTACGGTTTGCAACTGCACATGGGGACAAATATCGTACTTTTTGGAGAAATGTCCTCTGGTCTGATTAAAACAAAAATAGAACTGTTTGGCCATAATGACCATTGTTATGTTTGGAGGAAAAAGGGGGATGCTTGCAAGCCGAAGAACATCATCCCAGCTGTGAAGCACGGGGGTAGCAGCATCATGTTGTGGGAGTGGCGTGCCCATCACAAAGCCTTGACCTCAATCCTATAGAACATTTGTGGGCAGAACTGAAAAAGTGTGTGTGATCAAGGAGGCCTACAAACCTGACTCAGTTATACCAGCTCCGTCAGGAGGAATAGTCCAAAATGAACCCAACCTATTGTGGGAAGCTTGTGGAAGGCTACCCAAAACATTTTAAAGGCAATGCTACCAAATACTAATTGAGTGTATGTAAACTTCTGACCCACTGGTAATGTGATGAAAGATATCAAATCTGAAATAAATAATTCTCTCTACTATTATTCTGACATTTCACATTCTTAAAATAAAGGGGTGATCCTAACTGACCTAAGACAGGGATTTGTTACTAGGATTTAATGTCAGAAAATGTGAAAAACTGAGTTTAATGTATTTGGCTAAGGTGTATGTAAACTTCCGACTTCAACTGTACTTATCCTCTGCATCAGAGGTAACTCTGGGTCTTCTTTTCCTATGGTAGTCCTCATGAGAGCCAGTTTCATCATAGATCTTGATGGTTTTCGCGACTGCACTTGAAGAAATGTTCAAAGTTTATGAAACTTTCCGTATTGACTGACCATCATGTTTTAACGGAATGATGGACAGTTGTTTCTCTTTGCTTATTTTATATTTTATTTTATTTAACCTTTATTTAAATAGGCAAGTCATTTAAGAACAAATTCTTATTTACAATGACGGCCTATAATCAGTTGTGTTGTGACAAAGTAAGGTTGGTATACAGAAGGTAGCCCTATTTGGTAAAAGACCAAGTCCATATAATGGCAAGAACAGCTCAAACAGCTCCTGAGTGGCACAGTGGTCTAACAGGCTGACCACACCGCTCACGGCGAGCGTTGCAAAATTATTGTTGAACTCTATGTTATTCAATTATTGGACCCACACTGCTCGCGAGCACCAACGAGCGTCTGCGTTGCCAGGGGCTAAAATAGAAATCAGTTCTATTTCTGACACAGATCGTGCTGCAAGTCTTGCCTCTCCCATCTCCTCATTGGTTTATAGAAGCAGGTACCCACGTGTCATCTCCTCATTGGTTATACCCACGTGGGTGACTGAAAGACGAACGAGGTCAGTGGCGGTAATGCACCTAATTTCTGAAAGTTGCCAATCGCAATATAAAGTCAAGAGAAGAAAAGGCCTAGAAGGACGAGAGATGACTAGAAACGATTCAGTGTGGATTAATTGGAGGAGTAGAGGACCTTGTGCATTTCAGGTAAAATAACATCTCAATGTTTATATCCCAGTACAAAGTAGCTAGCAACAGCAAGCTAGCTATATAGGACAAGTGCAAGCTAAATAGCTAAATTGCCATAAATGTTTAATGCTTTTCGACCTGTCCCCAAATTAATAAAATTGGTTCAGAGTTTTTCAAAATATATTAACCTGCGTGCCGTGATCGAAGAGTCCCATAGGGTGGCGCACAATTGGCCCAGCGTCGCCCTGGTTATGGTTTGGCCGGGGTAGCCGTCATTGTAAATAAGAATTTGTTCTTGACTGACTTTCCTAATTAAATAAAGGTTAAATTAAAAGAAAAATACAATTGGCTCAAACGCATTAAGAAAGAAAGAAATTCCAGAAATTACCTTTGAACAAGGCACACTAATTTGATTTGTTTAACACTTTTTTTGGTTACTACATGATTCCTTATCTGTTATTTCATGGTTTTGATGTCTTCACTATTATTCTATGCTGTAGAACATAATAAAAATAGAACCCTTGAATGAGTAGGTGTGTCCAATCTTTTGACTGGTGCTGTTTTAATATAAACTCAGCAAAAAAAATAAATGTCCTCTCACTGTCAACTGAGTTAATTTTCATCAAACTTAGCATGTGTAAATATTTGTATGAACATATCAATATTCAACAACTGAGATATAAACTGAACAAATTCCACAGACATGTGACTAACATAAATGGAATAATGTGTCCCTGAACAAAGGTGGGTTATAGTCCGTGTCTGGTGTGGCCACCAGCTGCATTAAGTACTGCAGTGCACCTCCTCCTCATGGACTGCACCAGATTTGCCCATTCTTGCTGTGAGATGTTACCTCACTCTTCCACCAAGGCAAGTTCCCGGGTATTTCTGGGGGGAATGGCCCTAGCCCTCACCCTCCAATCCAACAGGTCCCAGACGTGTTCAATAGGATTGAGATCCGAGCTCTTCGCAGGCCATGGCAGAAAACTGACATTCCTGTCTTGCAGGAAATCCCCCACAGAACGAGCAGTATGACTGGTGGCATTGTCATGCTGGAGGGTCATGTCAGGATGAGCCTGCAGGAAGGGTACCGCATGAGAGAGGAGGATGTCTTCCCTCTAACGCACAGTGTTGAAATTACCTGCAATGACAACAAGCTCAGTCCAATGATGCTGTGACACACCGCCCCAGACCATGACGGACCCTCCACCTCCAAATCGATCCCCCTCCAGAGTACAGGTCTCGGTGTAACACTCATTCCTTTGACGATAAACGCGAATCCGACCATCACCCCTGGTGAGATAAAACCGCGACTCGTCAGTGAAGAGCACTTTTTGCCAGTCCTGTCTGGTCCAGCAATGGTGGGCTTGTGCCCATAGGTGACGTTGTTTCCGGTGATGTCTGGTGAGGACCTGCATTACAACAGGCCTACAAGCCCTCTGTCCTGCCTCTCTCAGCCTATTGCGGACAGTGTGAGCACTGATGGAGGGATTGTGCGTTCCTGGTATAACTCAGGCAGTTGTTGTTGCCATCCTGTACCTGTCCCGCAGGTGTGATGTTCAGATGTACCGAAGCTGTGCAGGTGTTGTTACACATGGTCTGCCACTGCGAGGACGATCAGCTGCCCGTCCTGTCTCCCTGTAGCGCTGTCTTATGCGTCTCACAGTACGAACATTGCCATGTATTGCGCTGGCCACATCTGCAGACCTCATGCCTCCTTGCAGCATGCCTAAGGCACGTTCACACAGATGAGCAGGGACCTTGGGCATCTTTATTTTGGTGTTTTTCAGAGTCAGTAGAAAGGCCTCTTTAGTGTTCTAAGTTTTCATAACTGTGACCTTAATTGCCTACCGTCTGTAAGCTGTTAGTGTCTTAACGACTGTTCCACAGGTGCATGTTCATTAATTGTTTATGGTTCATTGAACAAGCATGGGAAACAGTGTTTAAACCCTTTACAATGAAGATCTGTGTAGTTATTTGGATTTTTACAAATTATCTTTGAAAGACAGGGTCCTGAAAAAGGTATGTTTCTTTTTTTGCTGAGTTCATATATATAAACCAGGGTTCTCAATCTTTTCTTGCCCATGGCACCGGGCCCGGCCCAGGTAAACAGGCGACCTGATATGTTAGCAAAAATTTAATTAAATCTTGTCTTGTCTTATCAGGTGAATGGAACATGAATAGATTTGGTAGACAGTTTGATTATTTTGAACTCCCCACAGGCAGTGTAAACCCTAACATAGTCTATTAGCTACAAAGGTATCTTGGCGGCGTATATAAAATGCTGTTGCAGTTTAAAAGCTAATTTCCATCCATTTTAAACTGTTTGCCATGGAGCTGAGAGACAGTGTTGCAGTTTTAAAGATAATTTCCATCCATTGTAAACTGTTTGGCATGGAGCTGAGAGACAATGTTGCAGTTTTAAAGCTAATTTCCATCCATTGTAAACTGTTTGGCATGGAGCTGAGAGACAATGTTGCAGTTTTAAAGCTAATTTCCATCCATTGTAAACTGTTTGGCATGGAGCTGAGAGACAATGTTGCAGTTTTAAAGCTAATTTCCATCCATTGTAAACTGTTTGGCATGGAGCTGAGAGACAATGTTGCAGTTTTAAAGCTAATTTCCATCCATTTTAAACTGTTTGGCATGGAGCTGAGAGACAATGTTGCAGTTTAAAGCTAATTTCCATCCATTGTAAACTGTTTGGCATGGAGCTGAGAGACAATGTTGCAGTTTTAAAGCTAATTTCCATCCATTGTAAACTGTTTGGCATGGAGCTGAGAGACAATGTTGCAGTTTTAAAGATAATTTCCATCCATTGTAAACTGTTTGTCATGGAGCTGAGAGACAATGTTGCAGTTTTAAAGCTAATTTCCATCCATTGTAAACTGTTTGGCATGGAGCTGAGAGACAATGTTGCAGTTTTAAAGCTAATTTCCATCCATTGTAAACTGTTTGGCATGGAGCTGAGAGACAATGTTGCAGTTTTAAAGCTAATTTCCATCCATTGTAAACTGTTTGGCATGGAGCTGAGAGACAATGTTGCAGTTTTAAAGCTAATTTCCATCCATTGTAAACTGTTTGGCATGGAGCTGAGAGACAATGTTGCAGTTTTAAAGCTAATTTCCATCCATTTTAAACTGTTTGGCATGGAGCTGAGAGACAATGTTGCAGTTTTAAAGCTAATTTCCATCCATTTTAAACTGTTTGGCATGGAGCTGAGAGACAATGTTGCAGTTTTAAAGCTAATTTCCATCCATTGTAAACTGTTTGGCATGGAGCTGAGAGACAATGTTGCAGTTTTAAAGCTTTCATTTCCTGCAATTCTATGCAATGTCAATGGGGGTGTGCCCTGAATGCCCAGTATTTGGTATTTTAGATTCTCCCGGACTGTCTGGCTTTTATTCAATTGTTAGTTCTCAAAGATTATGTTAGAAACAAATGCATAGTTCAATATCTTTACTGGCATCTTTTTATCTGGTTTTGGTCGTTTAAGTTGACACAAACTGACTCATCCTCAAAATATTGTGTAATTAGCTCCAATGACTGTACTTTCCTCCATATTAAAGGGATAGTTTGAGATTTCTTCAATGAAGCCATTTATCTACTTCCTAGCCTGCTAACTGTTCCTGTACACTTCCAGGCATTGTGCTAATGCTCGTTCGCATTGGCTTGTGAAACTACCTCTAACTTCCTTCATACTGGACACAGCAACATAAAAATGGTATTCACAAATGGTATTCTGTTGCTGCTAGCGATATTCATAAAATAATTATTTTTCACTTAAAAAAATCAGGGCTGTGCATGTAAATATATTTGCACTTGTATCAACATGCCCAAACCGCCAGACTGAGCATTTCAATTACAAAAGGAAATATTATTATTTTCACCGGGTCGGACCCCCTTTTGCCTCCAGAACAGGCTACATTTTTCGGGGCATGGTAACGTTGCTCAGTTGAAATCATTCCCCACACCATTACACCACCACCAGCCTGTACTGTTGACACCAGGCAGATTGGGACTATGGACTACTGCTACTTACGCCAAATCCTGACTCTGCCATCAGCATGACGCAACATGAACCCGGATTTGTCAGACCAGGCAATGTTTTTCCTATCCTCAATTGTCCAGTGTTGGTGATTGCGTGCCCACTGGAGCCGCTTCTTCTTGTTTTTAGTTGATAGGAGTGGAACTCGGTGTGGTCGTCTGCTGTAATAGCCCATCCGTAACAAGGACTATCGAGTTGTGTGTTCCGAAATGCCATTCTGCACCGTTATTAGCCTGTTTGTGGCTCACCTGTTTGTGGCTCGCCTGTTAGTTTGCACGATTCTTGCCATTCTCCTTTGACCTCTCATCAAGGAGCTGTTTTTACCCACAGGACTGCCGCTGGCAGAATGTCTTTTGTTTGTAGCACCATTCTCAGTGAACCCTGGACACTGTCGTGCGTGAAAAGCCCAGGAGGCCGGATGTATCTGAGATACTGGAACCAGCACGCCTGGCACCGATAATCATACCACGCTCAAAGTCAAAGGTCACTCATTTTGTCCATTCTAGCGTTCAATCAAACAAGTAACTAAATGCCTTGATGCCTGTCTGCCTGCTTTATATAACAAGCCACGTGACTCACTGTCTGTAGGAGTGAACCATTTTCGTGAACGGGGTACCTAATAAACTGTCCACTTGGTGTATATGTGTGTGTGCTTGCACGCGTGTGTGAGTGTGTGTGTTTGCATATGTGTGTGTATGCAAGAGAGAGAGAAGCTGATAGGATAAAGGCCTATACAGCCAGTATAGGAAAGCCCTAAGCCTCCTCTAATTAAGAGCTTCTGGCATTATCAAACTCATCAGGAATATTAGTGTTACTTCCTACTAACCCACCACATGGCATTTACATTCAATAGTTAGACTGAAAGTCACTCTCATTGGGTGAAGAGTAGGAGAATGTGGGAGAGCGAGAGCAGGGAGGGGAAAGAGAGAGAGAGGGAGGGAGGTAGCAAGATACAAGAGAGTGAGCGAGCGAGAGAGAAAGGGAGGTAGGGACAGAGAAGAGAGAAAGGGAGGTATGTAGGGACAGAGAAGAGAAAACGGGAGGTAGGTACGGACAGAGAAGAGAGAAAGGGAGGTAGGGACAGAGAAGAGAGAAAGGGAGGTATGGACAGAGAAGAGAGAAACGGAGGTACGGACAGAGAAGAGAGAAAGGGAGGTAGGGACAGAGAAGAGAGAAAGGGAGGTATGGACAGAGAAGAAAGAAAGGGAGGTAGGGACAGAGAAGAGAAGAGAGAAAGGGGGGTAGGGACAGAGCAGAGAGAAAGGGAGGTAGGTAGGGACAGAGAAGAGAAAACGGGAGGTAGGTACGGACAGAGAAGAGAGAAAGGGAGGTAGGGACAGAGAAGAGAGAAAGGGAGGTATGGACAGAGAAGAGAGAAAGGGAGGTACGGACAGAGAAGAGAGAAAGGGAGGTACGGACAGAGAAGAGAGAAAGGGAGGTATGGACAGAGAAGAAAGAAAGGGAGGTAGGGACAGAGAAGAGAGAAAGGGAGGAATGGACAGAGAAGAGAGATAGGGAGGTAGGTAGGGAGAGAGAAGAGGGAAAGGGAGGTAGGGACAGAGAATAGAGAAAGGGAGGTAGGTAGGGAGAGAGAAGAGAGAAAGGGGAGGTATGGACAGAGAAGAGAGAAAGGGAGGTATGGACAGAGAAGAGAGAAAGGGAGGTAGGGACAGAGAAGAGAGAAAGGGAGGTAGGTAAGGACAGAGAAGAGAGAAAGGGAGGTATGGACAGAGAAGAGAGAAAGGGAGGTAGGGACAGAGAAGAGAGAAAGGGAGGTATGGACAGAGAAGAGAGATAGGGAGGTAGATAGGGAGAGAGAAGAGAGAAAGGGAGGTAGGGACAGAGAAGAGAGAAATGGAGGTAGATAGGGAGAGAAAAGAGAGAAAGGGGAGGTATGGACAGAGAAGAGAGAAAGGGAGGTATGGACAGAGACGAGAGAAAGAGAGGTATGGACAGAGAAGAGAGAAAGGTAGGTAGGGACAGAGAAGAGAGAAAGGGAGGTAGGGACAGAGAAGAGAGAAAGGGAGGTAGGTAGGGAGAGAGAAGAGAGAAAGGGAGGTATGTACAGAGGAGAGAGAAAGGGAGGTATGGACAGAGAAGAGAGAAAGGGAGGTAGAGACAGAGAAGAGAGAAAGGGAGGTAGGGACTGAGAAGAGAGAAAGGGAGGTAGGGACAGAGAAGAGAGAAAGGGAGGTATGGACAGAGAAGAGAGAAACGGAGGTACGGACAGAGAAGAGAGAAAGGGAGGTAGGGACAGAGAAGAGAGAAAGGGAGGTATGGACAGAGAAGAAAGAAAGGGAGGTAGGGACAGAGAAGAGAAGAGAGAAAGGGGGGTAGGGACAGAGAAGAGAGAAAGGGAGGTAGGTAGGGACAGAGAAGAGAAAACGGGAGGTAGGTACGGACAGAGAAGAGAGAAAGGGAGGTAGGGACAGAGAAGAGAGAAAGGGAGGTATGGACAGAGAAGATAGAAAGGGAGGTAGGGACAGAGAAGAGAGAAAGGGAGGTATGGACAGAGAAGAAAGAAAGGGAGGTAGGGACAGAGAAGAGAGAAAGGGAGGAATGGACAGAGAAGAGAGATAGGGAGGTAGGTAGGGAGAGAGAAGAGGGAAAGGGAGGTAGGGACAGAGAAGAGAGAAAGGGAGGTAGGTAGGGAGAGAGAAGAGAGAAAGGGGAGGTATGGACAGAGAAGAGAGAAAGGGAGGTATGGACAGAGAAGAGAGAAAGGGAGGTAGGGACAGAGAAGAGAGAAAGGGAGGTAGGTAAGGACAGAGAAGAGAGAAAGGGAGGTATGGACAGAGAAGAGAGAAAGGGAGGTGGGGACAGAGAAGAGAGAAAGGGAGGTATGGACAGAGAAGAGAGATAGGGAGGTAGATAGGGAGAGAGAAGAGAGAAAGGGAGGTAGGGACAGAGAAGAGAGAAAGGGAGGTAGATAGGGAGAGAAAAGAGAGAAAAGGGAGGTATGGACAGAGAAGAGAGAAAGGGAGGTATGGACAGAGACGAGAGAAAGGGAGGTATGGACAGAGAAGAGAGAAAGGTAGGTAGGGACAGAGAAGAGAGAAAGGGAGGTAGGGACAGAGAAGAGAGAAAGGGAGGTA
Source organism: Oncorhynchus clarkii lewisi (assembly GCF_045791955.1). Classification (NCBI taxonomy): domain Eukaryota; kingdom Metazoa; phylum Chordata; class Actinopteri; order Salmoniformes; family Salmonidae; genus Oncorhynchus; species Oncorhynchus clarkii. The sequence goes on from NC_092148.1 coordinate 69,777,609, forward strand.
GGTAGGGAGAGAGAAGAGAGAAAGGGAGGTATGTACAGAGGAGAGAGAAAGGGAGGTATGGACAGAGAAGAGAGAAAGGGAGGTAGAGACAGAGAAGAGAGAAAGGGAGGTAGGGACAGAGAAGAGAGAAAGGGAGGTAGGGACAGAGAAGAGAGAAAGGGAGGTATGGACAGAGAAGAGAGAAAGGGAGGTAGGGACAGAGAAGAGAGAAAGGGAAGTATGGACAGAGAAGAGAGAAAGGGAGGTAGGGACAGAGACGAGAGAAAGGGAGGTATGGACAGAGAAGAGAGAAAGGGAGGTACGGACAGAGAAGAGAGAAAGGGAGGTAGGTAGGGACAAAGAAGAGAGAAAGGGAGGTAGGGACAGAGAAGAGAGAAAGGGAGGTATGGACAGAGAAGAGAGAAAGGGAGGTATGGACAGAGAAGAGAGAAAGGGAGGTACGGACAGAGAAGAGAGAAAGGGAGGTAGGTAGGGACAGAGAAGAGAGAAAGGGAGGTAGGGACAGAGAAGAGAGAAAGGGAGGTAGGGACAGAGAAGAGAGAGAAAGGGAGGTATGGACAGAGAAGAGAGAAAGGGAGGTAGGGACAGAGAAGAGAGAAAGGAAGGTAGGGACAGAGAAGAGAGAAAGGGAGGTATGGACAGAGAAGAGAGAAAGGGAGGTATGGACAGAGAAGAGAGAAAGTGAGGTATGGACATAGAAGAGAGAAAGGGAGGTAGGGACAGAAACGAGAGAAAGGGAGGTATGGACAGAGAAGAGAGAAAGGGAGGTACGGACAGAGAAGAGAGAAAGGGAGGTACATACAGAGAAGAGAGAAAGGGAGGTACGGACAGAGAAGAGAGAAAGGGAGGGAGGTACGGACAGAGAAGAGAGAAAGGGAGGTAGGTAGGGACAGAGAAGAGAGAAAGGCAGGTATGGACAGAGAAGAGAGAAAGGGAGGTATGGACAGAGAAGAGAGAAAGGGAGGTACTGACAAAGAAGAGAGAAAGGGAGGTAGGTAGGGACAGAGAAGAGAGAAAGGGAGGTAGGGACAGAGAAGAGAGAAAGGGAGGTAGGGACAGAGAAGAGAGAGAATGGGAGGTATGGACAGAGAAGAGAGAAAGGGAGGTAGGGACAGAGAAGAGAGAAAGGAAGGTAGGGACAGAGACGAGAGAAAGGGAGGTATGGACAGAGAAGAGAGAAAGGGAGGTACGGACAAAGAAGAGAGAAAGGGAGGTAGGTAGGGACAGAGAAGAGAGAAAGGGAGGTACGGACAGAGAAGAGAGAAAGGGAGGTAGGGACAGAGAAGAGAGAGAATGGGAGGTATGGACAGAGAAGAGAGAAAGGGAGGTAGGGACAGAGAAGAGAGAAAGGGAGGTAGGGACAGAGAAGAGAGAAAGGGAGGTAGGGACAGAGAAGAGAGAAAGGGAGGTATGGACAGAGAAGAGAGAAAGGGAGGTAGGGACAGAGAAGAGAGAAAGGGAAGTATGGACAGAGAAGAGAGAAAGGGAGGTAGGGACAGAGACGAGAGAAAGGGAGGTACGGACAGAGAAGAGAGAAAGTGAGGTATGGACAGAGAAGAGAGAAAGGGAGGTAGGGACAGAGAAGAAAGAAAGGGAGCTATGGACAAAGAAGAGAGAAAGGGTGGTAGGGACAGACACGAGAGAAAGGGAGGTATGGACAGAGAAGAGAGAAAGGGAGGTACGGACAGAGAAGAGAGAAAGGGAGGTACGGACAGAGAAGAGAGAAAGGGAGGTACGGGCAGAGAAGAGAGAAAGTGAGGTATGGACAGAGAAGAGAGAGAAAGGGAGGTAGGGACAGAGAAGAGAGAAAGGGAGGTAGGGACAGATAAGAGAGAAAGGGGAGGTATGGACAAAGAAGAGAGAAAGGGAGGTAGGGACAGAGAAGAGAGAAAGGGAGGTATGGACAAAGAAGAGAGAAAGGGAGGTAGAGACAGAGAAGAGAGAAAGGGAGGTAGTGACAGAGAAAAGAAGAGAGAAAGGGGGTAGGGACAGAGAAGAGAGAAAGGGAGGTATGGACAGAGAAGAGAGAAAGGGACGTAGAGACAGAGAAGAGAGAAAGGGAGGTAGGGACAGAGAAGAGAGAAAGGGAGGTAGGGACAGAGAAGATAGAAAGGGAGGTATGGACAGAGAAGAGAGAAAGGGAGGTAGGGACAGAGAAGAGAGAAAGGGAGGTAGGGACAGAGAAGAGAGAAAGGGAGGTATGGACAGAGAAGAGAGAAAGGGAGGTAGGGACAGAGAAGAGAGAAAGGGAGCTATGGACAGAGATGAGAAAGGGTGGTAGGGACAGACACGGGAGAAAGGGAGGTATGGACAGAGAAGAGAGAAAGGGAGGTACGGACAGAGAAGAGAGAAAGGGAGGTACGGACAGAGAAGAGAGAAAGGGAGGTACGGACAGAGAAGAGAGAAAGTGAGGTATGGACAGAGAAGAGAGAGAAAGGGAGGTATGGACAGAGAAGAGAGAAAGGGAGGTAGGGACAGATAAGAGAGAAAGGGGAGGTATGGACAAAGAAGAGAGAAAGGGAGGTAGGGACAGAGAAGAGAGAAAGGGAGGTAGGGACAGAGAAGAGAGAAAGGGAGGTATGTACAGAGGAGAGAGAAAGGGAGGTATGGACAGAGAAGAGAGAAAGGGAGGTAGAGACAGAGAAGAGAGAAAGGGAGGTAGGGACAGAGAAGAGAGAAAGGGAGGTATGGACAGAGAAGAGAGAATGGGAGGTAGGGACAGAAACGAGAGAAAGGGAGGTATGGACAGAGAATTGAGAAAGGGAGGTACGGACAGAGAAGAGAGAAAGGGAGGTACGTACAGAGAAGAGAGAAAGGGAGGTACGGACAGAGAAGAGAGAAATGGAGGTAGGTAGGGACAGAGAAGAGAGAAAGGGATGTAGGGACAGAGAAGAGAGAAAGGGAGGTATGGACAGAGAAGAGGGAAAGGGAGGTATGGACAGAGAAGAGAGAAAGGGAGGTACGGACAAAGAAGAGAGAAAGGGAGGTAGGGACAGAGAAGAGAGAAAGGGAGGTAGGGACAGAGAAGAGAAGAGAGAAAGGGGGGTAGGGACAGATAAGAGAGAAAGGGAGGTATGGACAGAGAAGAGAGAAAGGGAGGTAGAGACAGAGAAGAGAGAAAGGGAGGTAGGGACAGAGAAGAGAGAAAGGGAGGTATGGAGGTATATGGACAGAGAATTGAGAAAGGGAGGTATGGACAGAGAAGAGAGAAAGGGAGGTAGGGACAGAGAAGAGAGAAAGGGAGGTAGGGACAGAGAAGAGAGAAAGGGAGGTAGAGACAGAGAAGAGAGAAAGGGAGGTAGGGACAGAGAAGAGAGAAAGGGAGGTAGGGACAGAGAAGAGAGAAAGGGAGGTAGGGACAGAAACGAGAGAAAGGGAGGTATGGACAGAGAAGAGAGAAAGGGAGGTAGGGACAGAGAAGAGAGAAAGGGAGGTATGGACAGAGAAGAGAGAAAGGGAGGTAGGGACAGAAACGAGAGAAAGGGAGGTATGGACAGAGAAGAGAGAAAGGGAGGTAGGGACAGATAAGAGAGAAAGTGGAGGTATGGACAAAGAAGAGAGAAAGGGAGGTAGGGACAAAAAGAAGAGAGAAAGGGAGGTATGGACAGAGAAGAGAGAAAGAGAAAGGGAGGTAGGTACAGAAACGAGAGAAAGGGAGGTATGGACAGAGAAGAGAGAAAGGGAGGTACGGACAGAGAAGAGAGAAAGGGAGGTACGTAGGTAGGGACAGAGAAGAGAGAAAGGGAGGTACGGACAGAGAAGAGAGAAAGGAAGAGAGGTAGGGACAGAGAAGAGAGAAAGGGAGGTATGTACAGAGGAGAGAAAGAGGTATGGACAGAGGGAGGTATGGACAGAGAAGAGAGAAAGGGAGGTACGGACAAAGAAGAGAGAAAGGGAGGTAGAGACAGAGGGAGGTATGTACAGAGGAGAGAAAAGGGAGGTAGGGACAGAGAAGAGAGAGAGGTAGAGAGAAAGGGGGATAGGGACAGAGAAGAGAGAAAGGGAGGTATGGACAGAGAAGAGAGAAAGGGAGGTAGAGACAGAGAAGAGAGAAAGGGAGGTAGGGACAGAGAAGAGAGAAAGGGAGGTATGGACAGAGAAGAGAGAAAGGGAGGTATGGACAGAGAAGAGAGAAAGGGAGGTAGGGACAGAAACGAGAGAAAGGGAGGTATGGACAGAGAAGAGAGAAAGGGAGGTAGGGACAGAGAAGAGAGAAAGGGAGGTATGGACAGAGAAGAGAGAAAGGGAGGTAGGTACAGAAACGAGAGAAAGGGAGGTATGGACAGAGAAGAGAGAAAGGGAGGTACGGACAGAGAAGAGAGAAAGGGAGGTACGTACAGAGAAGAGAGAAAGGGAGGTACGGACAGAGAAGAGAGAAAGGGAGGTAGGTAGGGACAGAGAAGAGAGAAAGGGCGGTAGGGACAGAGAAGAGAGAAAGGGAGGTATGGACAGAGAAGAGAGAAAGGGAGGTATGGACAGAGAAGAGAGAAAGGGAGGTACGGACAAAGAAGAGAGAAAGGGAGGTAGGTAGGGACAGAGAAGAGAGAAAGGGAGGTAGGGACAGAGAAGAGAGAAAGGGAGGTAGGGACAGAGAAGAGAAGAGAGAAAAGGGGGTAGGGACAGAGAAGAGAGAAAGGGAGGTATGGACAGAGAAGAGAGAAAGGGAGGTAGAGACAGAGAAGAGAGAAAGGGAGGTAGGGACAGAGAAGAGAGAAAGGGAGGTAGGGACAGAGAAGAGAGAAAGGGAGGTATGGACAGAGAATAGAGAAAGGGAGGTAGGGACAGAGAAGAGAGAAAGGGAGGTATGGACAGAGAAGAGAGAAAGGGAGGTATGGACAGAGAAGAGAAAGGGAGGTAGGGACAGAGACGAGAGAAAGGGAGGTATGGACAGAGAAGAGAGAAAGGGAGGTACGGACAGAGAAGAGAGAAAGGGAGGTAGGTAGGGACAGAGAAGAGAGAAAGGGAGGTATGGACAGAGAAGAGAGAAAGGGAGGTAGGTAGGGACAGAGAAGAGAGAAAGGGAGGTAGGGACAGAGAAGAGAGAAAGGGAGGTATGGACAGAGAAGAGAGAGAAAGGGAGGTATGGACAGAGAAGAGAGAAAGGGAGGTAGGGACAGAGAAGAGAGAAAGGAAGGTAGGGACAGAGAAGAGAGAGAAAGGGAGGTACTGACAGAGAAGAGAGAAAGGGAGGTATGGACAGAGAAGAGAGAAAGGGAGGTAAGGACAGAGAAGAGAGAAAGGAAGGTAGGGACAGAGAAGAGAGAAAGGGAGGTAGGTAGGGACAGAGAAGAGAGAAAGGGAGGTAGGTAGGGACAGAGAAGAGAGAAAGGGAGGTAGGGACAGAGAAAAGAGAAAGGGAGGTAGGGACAGAGAAGAGAGAAATGGAGGTATGGACAGAGAAGAGAGAGAAATGGAGGTATGGACAGAGAAGAGAGAAAGGGAGGTAGGGACAGAGAAGAGAGAAAGGAAGGTAGGGACAGGTAAGAGAGAATGGGAGGTAGGGACAGAGAAGAGAGAAAGGGAGGTAGGGACAGAGAAGAGAGAAAGGGAGGTATGGACAGAGAAGAGAGAAAGGGAGGTAGGGACAGAGAAGAGAGAAAGGGAGGTATGGACAAAGAAGAGAGAAAGGGAGGTACGGACAAAGAAGAGAGAAAGGGAGGAAGGTAGGGACAGAGAAGAGAGAAAGGGAGGTAGGGACAGAGAAGAGAGAAAGGGAGGTATGGACAGAGAAGAGAGAGAAAGGAAGGTAGGGACAGAGAAGAGAGAAATGAAGGTAGGGACAGAGAAGAGAGAAAGGGAGGTACAGACAGAGAAGAGAGAAAGGGAGGTACGGACAGAGAAGAGGGCAAGGGAGGTACGGACAGAGAAGAGAGAAAGGAAGGTAGGGACAGAGAAGAGAGAAAGGGAGGTAGGGACAGAGAAGAGAGAAAGGGAGGTATGGACAGAGAAGAGAGAAAGGGAGGTAGGGACAGAGAAGAGAGAAAGGGGAGGTAGGGACAGAGAAGGGAGAAAGGGGAGGTATGGACAGAGAAGAGAGAAAGCGAGGTAGGGACAGAGAAGAGAGAAAGGGGAGGTAGGGACAGAGAAGGGTGAAAGGGCAGGTATGGACAGAGAAGAGAGAAAGGGAAGTAGGGACAGAGAAGAGAGAAAGGGGAGGTAGGGACAGAGAAGAGAGAAAGGGAGGTAGGGACAGAAACGAGAGAAAGGGAGGTATGGACAGAGAAGAGAGAAAGGGAGGTATGGACAGAGAAGAGAGAAAGGGAGGTAGAGACAGAGAAGAGAGAAGGGGAGGTAGGGACAGAGAAGAGAAGAGAGAAAGGGGGGTAGGGACAGATAAGAGAGAAAGGGAGGTATGGACAGAGAAGAGAGAAAGGGAGGTAGAGACAGAGAAGAGAGAAAGGGAGGTAGGGACAGAGAAGAGAGAAAGGGAGGTATGGACAGAGAATTGAGAAAGGGAGGTATGGACAGAGAAGAGAGAAAGGGAGGTAGGGACAGAGAAGAGAGAAAGGGAGGTAGGGACAGAGAAGAGAGAAAGGGAGGTAGAGACAGAGAAGAGAGAAAGGGAGGTAGGGACAGAGAAGAGAGAAAGGGAGGTAGGGACAGAGAAGAGAGAAAGGGAGGTAGGGACAGAAACGAGAGAAAGGGAGGTATGGACAGAGAAGAGAGAAAGGGAGGTAGGGACAGAGAAGAGAGAAAGGGAGGTATGGACAGAGAAGAGAGAAAGGGAGGTAGGGACAGAAACGAGAGAAAGGGAGGTATGGACAGAGAAGAGAGAAAGGGAGGTAGGGACAGATAAGAGAGAAAGTGGAGGTATGGACAAAGAAGAGAGAAAGGGAGGTAGGGACAGAGAAGAGAGAAAGGGAGGTATGTACAGAGGAGAGAGAAAGGGAGGTATGGACAGAGAAGAGAGAAAGGGGGGTAGAGACAGAGAAGAGAGAAAGGGAGGTAGGGACAGAGAAGAGAAGAGAGAAAGGGGGATAGGGACAGAGAAGAGAGAAAGGGAGGTATGGACAGAGAAGAGAGAAAGGGAGGTAGAGACAGAGAAGAGAGAAAGGGAGGTAGGGACAGAGAAGAGAGAAAGGGAGGTATGGGCAGAGAAGAGAGAAAGGGAGGTATGGACAGAGAAGAGAGAAAGGGAGGTGTGGACAGAGAAGAGAGAAAGGGAGGTAGGGACAGAGAAGAGAGAAAGGGAGGTATGGACAGAGAAGAGAGAAAGGGAGGTAGGTACAGAAACGAGAGAAAGGGAGGTATGGACAGAGAAGAGAGAAAGGGAGGTACGGACAGAGAAGAGAGAAAGGGAGGTACGTACAGAGAAGAGAGAAAGGGAGGTACGGACAGAGAAGAGAGAAAGGGAGGTAGGTAGGGACAGAGAAGAGAGAAAGGGAGGTAGGGACAGAGAAGAGAGAAAGGGAGGTATGGACAGAGAAGAGAGAAAGGGAGGTATGGACAGAGAAGAGAGAAAGGGAGGTACGGACAGAGAAGAGAGAAAGGGAGGTAGGTAGGGACAGAGAAGAGAGAAAGGGAGGTAGGGACAGAGAAGAGAGAAAGGGAGGTAGGGACAGAGAAGAGAGAGAAAGGGAGGTATGGACAGAGAAGAGAGAAAGGGAGGTAGGGACAGAGAAGAGAGAAAGGAAGGTAGGGACAGAGACGAGAGAAAGGGAGGTATGGACAGAGAAGAGAGAAAGGGAGGTACGGACAGAAAAGAGAGAAAGTGAGGTATGGACAGAGAAGAGAGAGAATAGGAGGTATGGACAGAGAAGAGAGAAAGGGAGGTAGGGACAGATAAGAGAGAAAGGGGAGGTATGGACAAAGAAGAGAGAAAGGGAGGTAGGGACAGAGAAGAGAGAAAGGGAGGTATGTACAGAGGAGAGAGAAAGGGAGGTATGGACAGAGAAGAGAGAAAGGGAGGTAGAGACAGAGAAGAGAGAAAGGGAGGTAGGGACAGAGAAGAGAAGAGAGAAAAGGGGGTAGGGACAGAGAAGAGAGAAAGGGAGGTATGGACAGAGAAGAGAGAAAGGGAGGTAGAGACAGAGAAGAGAGAAAGGGAGGTAGGGACAGAGAAGAGAGAAAGGGAGGTAGGGACAGAGAAGAGAGAAAGGGAGGTATGGACAGAGAAGAGAGAAAGGGAGGTAGGGACAGAGAAGAGAGAAAGGGAGGTATGGACAGAGAAGAGAAAGGGAGGTAGGGACAGAGACGAGAGAAAGGGAGGTATGGACAGAGAAGAGAGAAAGGGAGGTACGGACAGAGAAGAGAGAAAGGGAGGTACGGACAGAGAAGAGAGAAAGGGAGGTAGGTAGGGACAGAGAAGAGAGAAAGGGAGGTAGGGACAGAGAAGAGAGAAAGGGAGGTATGGACAGAGAAGAGAGAGAAAGGGAGGTATGGACAGAGAAGAGAGAAAGGGAGGTAGGGACAGAGAAGAGAGAAAGGAAGGTAGGGACAGAGAAGAGAGAGAAAGGGAGGTACTGACAGAGAAGAGAGAAAGGGAGGTATGGACAGAGAAGAGAGAAAGGGAGGTAAGGACAGAGAAGAGAGAAAGGAAGGTAGGGACAGAGAAGAGAGAAAGGGAGGTAGGTAGGGACAGAGAAGAGAGAAAGGGAGGTAGGTAGGGACAGAGAAGAGAGAAAGGGAGGTAGGGACAGAGAAGAGAGAAAGGGAGGTAGGGACAGAGAAGAGAGAAATGGAGGTATGGACAGAGAAGAGAGAAAGGGGAGGTAGGGACAGAGAAAAGAGAAAGGAAGGTAGGGACAGAGAAGAAAGAAAGGGGAGGTATGGACAGAGAAGAGAGAAAGGGAAGTAGGGACAGAGAAGAGAGAAAGGGGATGTATGGACAGAGAAGAGAGAAATGGAAGTAGGGACAGAGAAGAGAGAAAGCAAGGGGGAGCCAGAGATAGAATGAGAGTGGGGAGAGCGCGAAATAGATGAATGGTGTTTAAATTGAAGTGTTTTATTGTACTGGAGTGCAACACTCCATTATTCTCTGTGTTGCTTCAACGCTGTCATTTGCATTAATAAAGGAAATGGATGGAATGATTAGTGAGAGCCAAAGACCTTGTGTGTGTGTGTGCGCGTGCAAGTGTGAAGGGACGCAGATATAGGGAGCAGAATGTTAAGCCCTGGATGTGAATGTTAAGTAATCACACCACATACTGTTATTTCACAAGTTACACACACAAGTAAATCCTGCAGTTATGTTCAGATAGTTCAGACTATACAACGTTTATAAAAGAAAAACAACAGGCCTATTTCTGTCAAATAGTGAACCGGGCAGTGGTCTCCTTCCCATCCTGTTCCTTCTGCTCTGTGTGTCCCCAGCTGGTTTAATGTTTAAAAGGGTGTAAATATTCACTGGGGCCTCAGTAAAATCCCAATCTGGCTGTGTGCCTGCTGCTCAGAGCTCAGAGAGCTGTCAGATACTGAACCACAGAGAATTGACACAGACAGACATGCTGGCTCCTATGGACTCACTCTGTTTTGAAGCACTGTTTAAATGCGGACAATAATTGGAAAGTTGTGCTGGTTAGTTGCTGAAGCTGCAAAAAAGCAACAACAAAATACCGTTCACAAACATTATCACGCTGTTATGATGTGATCAAATGCTATGACATATTTACTGTACCTTATCACACTAGTTATTACATTTTCTTCAAAAGGTATTTGTTAGTCTGGTGTTGATGTCATGGTAAGTTGAAGGACTTGTTCATCTAAATTAAACATCTGTTTTAGCCTGTTTCACACATAGCTGTGTGTGTTCATGTCCTAGGAGAGGATGAGGAACCTGTTTTTACCAAACAATGTAAATGTCTGATGTAAATTAAGGAAATCTCTATATCAAACACAGGAGTTAGGGGTTTCTACACACATATTAGGAATACACACACACACTCAGACTCACGCACACACACACACACACACACACACACACACACACACACACACACACACACACACACACACACACACACACACACACACACACACACACACACACACAGTTGGAAATCTCAATATCAAACAGGAGCTTTGCAATGTGCTAATTGTTCAGCCTCAGAGGAAGGGATTAGCATTAGCAAAGTAGCATAATGGAGAAAACACGCTACAACTCCTCTGCTAATTGAGTCACATGAATCTCTTACTCCTCTCTTTGCTTCTCTCTCTCTCAATTCAATTCAAGGGGCTTTATTGGCATGGGAAACATATGTTAACATTGCCAAAGCAAGTGAAGTAGATAAAATACAAAAATGAAATAAACAATAAAAATGAACAGTAAACATTACACTCACAGAAGTTCCAAAATAATAAAGACATTGCAAATGTCATATTATATATATATATACAGTGTTGTAACGATGTACAAATGGTTAAAGTCAAAAGGGAAAATTAATAAACATAAATATAGGTTGTATTTACAATGGTGTTTGTTCTTCACTGGTTGATATTTTCTTGTGGCAACAGGTCACAAATATTGCTGCTGTGATGGCACACAGTGGTGTTTCACCCAGTAGATATGGGAGTTTATCAAAATTGGGTTTGCTTTCGAATTCTTTGTTGATCTGTGTAATCTGAGGGAAATATGTGTCTCTAATATGGTCATACATTGGGCAGGAAGTTAGGAAGTGCATCTGAGTTTCCATCTCATTTTGTGGGAAGTGAGCACATAGCCTGTCTTCTCTTGAGAGCCAGGTCTGCCTACGGTGACCTTTTTCAATAGCAAGACTATGCTCACTGAGACTGTACATAGTCAAAGCTTTCCTTAAGTTTGGGTCAGTCACAGTGGTCAAGTATTCTGCCACTGTGTACTCTCTGTTTAGGGCCAAATAGCATTCTAGTTTGCTCAGTTTTTTTGTTAATTCTATCCAATGTGTCAAGTAATTATAATTTAGTTTTCTCATTATTTTGTTGGGTCTAATTGTGTTTCTGCCCTGGGGCTCTGTGGGGTGTGTTTGTGAACAGAGCCCCAGGACCAGCTTGCTTACGGGACTCTTCTCCAGGTTCATCTCTCTGTAGGTGATAGCTTTGTTATGGGAGGTTTGGGAATCGCTTCCTTTTAGGTGGTTGTAGAATTTAACGGCTCTTTTCTGGATTTTGACAATTAGCGGTTATCGGCCTAATTCTGGTCTAGACTCGGGTTTTCCGGTCTTTATATTTTGGGTTGGACAGGTTTCTCAATTTCTTTCTTAGATTTTTGCATTCTTCATCAAACCATTTGTCATTGTTGTTCATTTTCTTTGGTTTTCTATTTGAGATTTTTTAGATTTGATAGGGAAGCTGAGAAGTCAAATATACTGTTAAGATTTTCTACTGCCAAGTTTACACCTTCACTATTACAGTGGAACGTCTTGTCCAGGAAGTTGTCTAAAAGGGATAGAATTTGTTGTTGCCTAATTGTTTTTTGGTAGGTTTCCAAACTACATTCCTTCCATCTATTGCATTTCTTAATGTTACTCAGTTCCTTTGGCTTTGATGCCTTATGATTGAGTATTGCTCCGTTCAAGTAGACTGTGATTTTGCTGTGGTCTGATAGGGGTGTCAGTGGGCTGACTGTGAACGCTCTGAGAGACTCTGGGTTGAGGTCAGTGATAAAGTAGTCTACAGTACTACTGCCAAGAGATGAGCTATAGGTGTACCTACCATAGGAGTCCCCTCGAAGCCTACCATTGACTATGTACATACCCAGCGTGTGACAGAGCTGCAGGAGTTGTAATCCGTTTTGTTGGTTATGTTGTCATAGTTGTGCCTTTGGGGGCATATGGGGGAGGGAATGATGTCACCTCCAGGCAGGTGTTTGTCCCCCTGTGTGCTGACTGTGTCAGGTTCTTGTCTGGTTCTGGCATTTAGGTCGCCACAGACTAGTACATGTCCCTGGGTCTGGAAATGATTGATTTCCCCCTCCAGGATGGAGAAGCTGTCTTCATTTAAAGTATGGTGATTCTAGTGGGGGGATATAGGTAGCACACAGGAGGACATTTTTCTCTGTTAAGATCATTTGCTTTTGAATTTCTAGCCAAATGTAAAATGTTCCTGTTTTGATTAATTTAATGGAGTGAGTTAGGTCTGCTCTATATCAAATTAGCATACCCCCCGAGTCCCTTCCGTGTTTCACACCTAGTAGTTTGGTGGATGGGACTACCAGCGCTCTGTAACCTAGAGGGCAACCAGTGGGTCCGTCTCCTCTACACCAGGTTTCTTGTTTTCTATTTATTTTTTTTCCCACCTTTATTTAACCAGGTAGGCCAGTTGAGAACAAGTTCTCATTTACAACTGCGACCTGGACAAGATAAAGCAAAGCAGTGGGATAAAAAAAAGTACAGTCAATAACACAATAGAAAAATCTATATACAATGTGTGCAAATGGAGTAGGGAGGTAAGGCAATAAATAGGCCATAATAGCGAAGTAATTACAATCTAGCAAATTAACACTGGAGTGATAGATGTGCAGATGATGATGTGCAAGTAGAAATACTGGTGTGCAAAAAAGCAAAAAAAAGTAAATAAAAACAATATGGGGATGAGGTAGGTAGTTGGATGGGCTATGTTCAGCTGCAGTGATCGGTAAGCTGCTCTGACAGCTGACACTTAAAGTTAGTGAGGGAGATATAAGTCTCCAACATCAGTGACTTTTGCAATTCGTTCCAGTCATTGGCAGCAGAGAACTGGGAGGAAAGGTGGCCAAACGAGGTGTTGGCTTTGGGGATGACCAGTGAAATATACCTGCTGGAGCGCGTGCTACATGTGGGTGTTGTTATGGTGAGCTGAGATAAGGCAAAGACTTATAGATGACCTGGAGCCAGTCGGTCTGGCGACGAATATGTAGCGAGGGCCAGCCAACGAGAGCATACAGGTCGCAGTGGTGGGTAGCATATGGGGCTTTGGTGAAAAAACGGATGGCACTGTGATAGACTGCATCCAGTTTGCTGAGTAGAGTGTTGGAGGCTATTTTGTAAATGGCATCACCGAAGTCGAGGATTGGGAGGATTGTCAGTTTTACGAGGGTATGTTTGACAGCGTGAGTGAAGGAAGCTTTGTTACGAAATAGGAAGCCAATTCTAGATTTAATTTTGGATTGGAGATGCTTAATATGAGTCTGGAGAGTTTACAGTCTAGCCAGACACCTAGGTATTTGTAGTTGTCCACATATTCTAAGTCAGAACCATCCAGTGTAGTGATGCTAGTTGGGCGGGCGGGTGTGGGCAGCGATCGGTTGAAGAGCATGCATTTAGTTTTACTTGCGTTTAAGAGCAGTTGGAGGCCACGGAAGGAGAGTTGTATGGCATTGAAGCTTGTTTGGAGGTTTGTTAACACAGTGTCCAAAGATGGGCCAGAAGTATACAGAATGGTGTCGTCTGCGTAGAGGTGGATCAAGGAATCACCCGCAGTAAGAGCTACATCATTGATATATACAGGATGACAAGGTCTGTGTTTCCGAATTCTTTGATGAAGTCCAGATTCCTGCTCTTCAGGCCAAAGACCGATGACCTCAGGCTTTGGATATTCCAGGATGAGATAGTGAAGGCTTTGTGTTCCATAAAGTGTCCAATGTTGTTGCTCGTGTGGTTTGGCCTCAGCCTAGTAAGTGTGAGCAGAACCTCCTGAGCATCTGGTACATGCCATTGGCTTAGTCTAGTGTAAGAGTGGGGGTTGGGCCTGTTTGCCCGCTCACAGCCTGGGCATATGTGTGACTTCCATGTTGAGGCCCTCTTTCAGGAGGTGGGGTGCTTGGTTGGGCCTGTTTGGGGTGGGCAAGAGGGGCATAGGTCTGATTTTTGGGGGCCTAAATGGGGTGTAGGCATGGTTGTCTTTGGTGGTGTTGTGGTCTGGATGTAGGTCTGCGAAGGTGTGCACTGCTGCCTTGTATAGGTGGACCTGGTGATAGAGGCTGTTCAAGTCCAGGGTGGAGTGGTGGGCCAGGAAAACATTTGGTTTTGAGGCACAGTCATGGGAAATACTTGCGTTTACCTGCTGTATGGTTGCAGGGTGGAAGTCTTTTCATTGTAGCAGGGTGGAGATTTTGTGCGTTGGGGAAAGTAGAAGAAGCTTTTTCAATCACTCCTTTCAGTGCTGTGGCCACCCTTTCTTGCTGTGTGTATTATGTGGCTAGGTGAACCTAGTTGGTCCTCAGACAGAAGATCAAGGGCGCGCTGGGTGTTTAGACACCAAAGTTTAGACACACTGTGTTTGGGAAAATGTTTATTTTCTTCTATATTTTTCCCATTTGAGTCCATAAGGAGTATCTGTGTCTTGTGTATGTCCTCAGTGGGTGTGGGGTGGTTGTCAGGAGGGCTATCAGGTTGGCTTACAGGGGAGTGCTCAGAGGGGGTGAGATCCCCTGGGCTTGGGGTTCTTCATTTCTATGTTTTGCTGTGATGTTAACGCTATGGTCCGGGTCTGATTTGGACTGTTCTGCTGTGGTGTCGACTCTATGGTCCGGGTCTGATGTGGACTGTTCTGCTGTGGTGTCGACTCTATGGTCAGGGTCTGATGTGGACTGTTCTGCTGTGGTGTCGACTCTATGGTCCGGGTCTGATTTGGACTGTTCTGCTGTGGTGTCGACTCTATGGTCCGGGTCTGATTTGGACTGTTCTGCTGTGGTGTCGACTCTATGGTCAGGGTCTGATGTGGACTGTTCTGCTGTGGTGTCGACTCTATGGTCCGGGTCTGATGTGGACTGTTCTGCTGTGGTGTCGACTCTATGGTCCAGGTCTGATTTGGACTGTTCTGCTGTGGTGTCGACTCTATGGTCAGGGTCTGATGTGGACTGTTCTGCTGTGGTGTCGACTCTATGGTCAGGGTCTGATGTGGACTGTTCTGCTGTGGTGTCGACTCTATGGTCCGGGTCTGATTTGGACTGTTCTGCTGTGGTGTCGACTCTAAGGTCAGGGTCTGATGTGGACTGTTCTGCTGTGGTGTCAAGACTTTTGTCGGGTGCTGAGGTGAGCTGTTCTGCTGGCTTTTCTGCGGGGGTAGCCACCTTTATAGTGTGTTGTTCTCTGTCACACACCATCCCCCTCACCCTCTCCTCCAGCAGTCTGATCCTCTCCTCTAGTGCTCTGTTCTTCCTGCTGGGCTAAATCTTTGATTAGGTGAAAGTCCAGCTGAAACTGTTTGTGGTTGCCCTGTACCAATACTGTTCCAGACTTGTACAGATTTATATTAGCTGACTCAGAGTCCTCGTTGTCTAGTATCCTGAGCTTTCACCCCTCGTTAACACCCCCCCCCCCCCCCCCCCTGGTTTGTGTAGAAGATGAGGTTGCTGATGTTCCCATTTTTATAATAGTTCTCCATAAGCTTAATTCTGTGATATTTTCTTGCCTTATCATTCTTTACATACACATGGTACTGTATTTTAATAAACTCTGAACAACAAGCGGTAGCTTCTAAGGCCTCTCCATTTGGTTGGAGTAGACTGTGGTACTTTCCTGCCATAGTTTGGCTAAAGGGCTTTGGCACCTCTCACTTGACACGTCAGTGCTAATTGAAGCTGTATCAAGCTTGGCAGCCTTAATTTAGCATTCAGTCCTTATAAAGTAATGTAATGTATTTTTTTTATTGGCTTTTGGAAATAAAATATAGCTTCTCTCTCTCTCTCTGTCTCTCTCTGTCTCACTACATCCCCCCTCCCTCACCTTTCTCTCTCCCTCCCTCTCTCTCACTACATCCCTCTCTCTCTCCTGATGTTGCTTTGCCTCCTCTGGGTTGATTTAAATGAGCGATAAGTGAAAGATTGTTTAACAAAATGCCTCAACCCTCATTTATATGAATGCCAGTGGGGGGATATAGTATTGTACAAAATCATCTCCGAGAAGATAACTACGATATGACATTTCCTGACATTTCCTGTCCCAAGGGGCTGCCGTGTCTCTCTCCACGTTGGTTTTAAGGACTCAGCCAACAGCTGATTTGCCAAACACTGTGTTTATTATGTTAGTGTGAGTATCAAGACTGAACTGAACAGACCAATGCCATCATATTAGCCATATTTGAGGCTGTTGTCCCACGTTAGATGATGTAGCCTAGATGTCTTGAATACTGTGACTTCTTCTTCAGGTCACCAGTCTGTCTGACTTTGGGTCCTTTAACTGAATGGTGGTGTATTAGTAATTGCTACGAAGATTGGTACTTCCACTTAGATCTCCCTCTGAATCACATCATACTGGATAGCTACCTAAGTCCTCAATGGAGTTAAACAGAGAGGGGCAGAGAGAGTAGGGGAGAGGGGGGTGTGCGAGTTTGGGCAATAGAGCTTGACTGAGTCTGTATCTGTCTTCGCCTCCCCCTAAGTCTCCGTCTTCTCCAGACTAGATGGCAGTCCTGTGTTAGCTGTGTTAGCTGTGTTAGCTGCACCACTGCTTTCTGTGTTTAGCCGTCAGAACAGCAGACCGCCTGCAGGCAAACAGCAGCCAGCTGCTCACAGCAACATAGTAAAGTTTACACTAACATCTCAAGGCTAGCTCAATATGGGTGTGTAACTCTCAATATGGAAATGATACTTAATGTTCTACATGTACATATGTTATATCAGACTTCATTACAGCATACATCAGCTTTGTATAACTACCAGTTATAACTTTCTAAACAGTGTAAATACCTGGGTAACTTGATGTACAGTGCTGCCTTGATCACTCTATTGGATTTGGACCACTTTTCCACATCGGTCCACATGGTGTGTTCAGTGGAGCAGTTCAGAGTCAGGGACATGAAGTGTTTCTCAGCAGGAGTGGCTGGAGTTTAGTACTGATGGAAGAATAAAGAGCTGAGGCAGTCCTTGGACCATAGTGGAAGAGAGTGCCTGTTCCATATTAGGAATATACATACACACGCACACACGCACGCACACACACACACGCACGCACGCACGCAAACACACACACACACACACACACACACACACACACACCAGCTCCCATACACACACACGCCAGATCACATACACACACACACCAGATCCCATACACACACACACCAGATCCCATACACACACACACCAGCTCCCATACACACACTCCAGCTCCCATACACACACACACCACACACACACACACACACACACACACACACACACACACACACACACACACACACACACACACACACACACACCAGCTCCCAAACACACACACACCAGCTCCATTAGGTGTAGGGGCAGAAAGTAATTAGAGAGAATACTTCAGTGGAGCCTCTCCTCTCATCCCCCTTAGTGATCATTACCCTCAACCAATGTTAATTACTTACCCCTCGCTGGGACTGAGGACCGTCACAATGTGTGTGTGTGTAGCTCAGTACAGTACAAATGGGAACAGGTAGTGCAGCTGCTCCTCTGGCAAAAAAAGGCACCTTGAATCCTTTAGAGAGGTGAAGCTGTAGACACGCTCCAGAGCTCACTGTTAAATCAATTAAACAACATTATTCTTTATATTTCTCTCCCTGTCTCTCTCTTGCTCTGTCTGTGCTCTGTCTGTCTGTCTCACTCACTCACTCACTCACTCACTCACTCACTCACTCACTCACACACACACACACACACACACACACGCGCGCGCGCTAAATAGCGTTTCAATCGGTGACGTCACTTGTTCTGAGACCTTGAAGTAGTAGTTCCCCTTGCTCTGCTTTTGTGGAGCGATGGGTAACGATGCTTCGAGGGTGACTGTTGTTGATGTGTGCAGAGGGTCCCTGGTTCGCGTCCGGGTATGGGCGAGGGGACGGTATAAAGTTATACTGTTACATTGATGCTGTTGACCCGGATCACTGGTTGCTGCGGAAAAGGAGGAGGTCAAAAGGGGGGTGAGTGTAACGGATGTGAAACGGCTAGCTTAGTTAGCGGTGGTGCGCGCTAAATAGCGTTTCAATCGGTGACGTCACTTGCTCTGAGACCTTGAAGTAGTAGCTTTTGTGGAGCGATGCTTCGTGGGTGACTGTTGTTGATGTGTGCAGAGGGTCAGTCCCTGGTATGGGCGAGGGGACGGTCTAAAGTTATACTGTTACACCAACAAGAACTTTTGAACATAAGATTTGCAGTTACTTTTTTTTTTTTTTTTTACCCCCTTTTTCTCCCCAATTTCATGGTATCCAATTGTTGTAGTAGCTACTATCTTGTCTCATCGCTACAACTCCCGTACGGGCTCGGGAGAGACGAAGGTTGAAAGTCATGCGTCCTCCGATACACAACCCAACCAGCCGTACTGCTTCTTAAAACAGCGCGCATCCAACCCGGAAGCCAGCCGCACCAATGTGTCGGAGGATACACCGTGCACCTAGAAAACCTTGGTTAGCGCGCACTGCGCCCGGCCCGCCACAGGAGTCGCTGGTGCGCGATGAGACAAGGACATCCCTACCGACCAAGCCCTCCCTAACCCGGACGACGCTAGGCCAATTGTGCGTCGCCCCACGGACCTCCCGGTCGCGGCCGGTTACGACATAGCCTGGGCGCGAACCCAGGGACTCTGATGGCACAGCTGATGCTGCAGTACAGCGCCCTTAACCACTGCGCCACCCGGGAGGCGATTGGCAGTTACTTATCTCAAAATTCGACTCATCTGTGCTCATTCTGTAATTGTGGGGGGGGGGGGGGGATCCTGGCGAGATTAAGGCAAATGGAGAACCGGCCACCTCTTTCCTCCATTCTACTGGCCAAGTCACTTGATAATAAAATGGATCACCTCCGATCGCGAATTTGTTAACAAAGGGACTCTCGAAACTGCAATATTCTCTGCTTTTCTGAAACATGGCTCTCGGACAAGATACCCCTCGTGGCTATCTAACCTCTTTCCTCCATTCTACTGGCCAAGTCACTTGATAATAAAATGGATCACCTCCGATCGCGAATTTGTTAACAAAGGGACTCTCGAAACTGCAATATTCTCTGCTTTTCTGAAACATGGCTCTCGGACAAGATACCCCTCGTGGCTATCTAACTCGATGACCTCTCCATTCACCATGCGGACAGGACAGTGGAGTTGGGGAAATGGAGGAGGGAGTGGTTTGCCTCTTCATCAACATCAACTGTTGTCCTGACTTGAGCATGGTGAAAGTGTCGACCCATTGTTCACCCACCTTGGAATACCTGATGGTCAAATGCCGACCCTTTTACCTCCCGAGGGAGTTTTCAGGACAAGAAAAATAAGCTGGAACTGAATGTACGAGGCTATAACAAAGCAGGAAAACGTTTCTTTTCCCCACAGTTAACACTGAGGATGGAGCTAAACTAAAGGATAGGGCAACCACATACAGGGCTAACCCTGAGGTTACGGCTGAGGACAGGAACAAGTACAAGAAGTCCCGCTATGACCTCCGCAGAGTCATCAAATGAGCAAAAGGACAATATAGGAATAAGGTGGACTCATATTACACAGGCGGCGATGCCCGCCACATGGGGCAGGGGCTACAGTCCATTACAGATTACAAAGGAATACCCAGATGAGATCAGCCCAACGATCTCTCTTTTAATCAAATCAAATCAAACTTTATTTGTCACATGTGCCGGATATAACAAGTGTAGACCCTACCGTGAAATGCTTACTTACAAGCCCTTAACTAACAGTGCAGTTCAAGAGTTTTTAAGAGTTCAAGAGTTTTTACCAAATAAACTAAAGTAAAAAATCATAAAGTAACATAATATCAGACAAACTCAATACATTTTATGCCCACTTTGACAATAACAACATCGTGTCGGGTGTGATGGCCACCTCCGACTCAGAAGATTGGGTGGTCTCACTGTCTGAGGCAGAAGGAGTAAAGTCTTTAATCAGGTCAACACACGCAAGGCTGCGGGGCCCGATGATATTCCAGTGCGCATCCTCAGAGCATGCGCAGAACAGTTGGCAGGTATATATTCACAGTCATTTTCAACTTCTCCTTGTCCCAGTCTGTAATCCCCACACATTTTAAGATGACCACCATAATTCCTGTTCCCAAGAACTCTAAGGCTTCATGCCACAATGACTACCGCCCTGTAGCACTCACTTCTGTAATCATGAAGTGCTTTGAGAGGCTGGTCATGGCACATCTCAACTCCATCTCAGACACCTTAGACCCACTCCAATTTGCATACCGCCCCAACAGATCCGTCGACGATGGAATCTCAATTGCACGCCACACTGCCCTCACCCACCTAGATAAGAGGAATGCCTATGTGAGAATTCTGTTCATTGACTACAGCTCAGCGTTCAACACCATTGTTCCCTCCAAGCTCATCGCAAAGCTTAGGACCCTGGGACTGAACACCTCCTTCTGCAACTGGATCCTGGACTTCCTGACGGGCTGATCCCAGGTGGTGAGGGTAGGCAAAATCACCTCCCCAACGCTGACCCACAGGGATGTGTGCTACGCCCCTCCTGTACTCCCTGTTCACCCACAACTGTTTGGGAACCAAGTTTGCTGCAGACATGACTGTAGTAGGCTTGATCACCGGCGACAATGAGACAGCCTACAGGTTGTTGGTGCCACAACAACAACCTCTCCCTAGAAGTCAGTAAGACCAAGGAGCTGATCGTGGACTACAGGAATCGGGGGGATGGGGGAGGGGGGGGGGTATGCTACCTCTTAATTCACACCTCTGGGAAAGTGGCGGAATTGTGTTTAGAAAAAAATCTCTCTCTCTCCCACACACGCACATACTCACACACGCTGAGCGAGGTACCTCAGCTGCAGTTCGGCCAATCAATAGCCTCTGGAGAGTTGGAGATGAAGTTTTCATTTCTCTAAAGTTGCTATAATGGCCTAATACCTCCGCCTCACGGCCCACTGAGAAATGTGTGTATGTGTGAGTGTGTATATCTTTGCGAGGATGTAATACTTTCGCCTCACAGCCCAGAGAGAAATGTTGTGTGTTAGTGCCTGCGTGTGTGTTTTGTGTTTAAGTAACAGTGGCGTCTGGGGAAATGTCATAAATGAATTGAAAGCAGGGAGGAACACGATAATAAAGAAAATGTTTCTGATGGACTACTTACTATGACAACTTCACAGGGGAATTCGTTTTTTGCATGCCTATCTCCTACTTTTGTGTATGGACTGTGGAGCTGTTTTTTTCTCTCCCTTAGACACACAGATTATGTTTTTGTGCTTATTGTCCCTGGTGTTGATTTATATAGTTGCCCCCCCCCCCCTACACACACACACCTCTCTTTCTCTGGGTTGTTTTTATATGCTGGAGAAGATCAGCTTTTGATTTCTTACTTGTCGAGACATATCATAGTTGACTAAAAATGTCATTGAATCTATCTTTTGATTTAAACCAGAGTATAGTTTGAATCCTAGAGGACCTCTGTCTGTCTGAGTGTGTATTTGATAATACAGTTATTTTTAACTGGTCCTATTATACCCAACATCATGAACTACACTCTGCTCTAGGCACAGTGCCAAGCCTGTCACTGATACATAATAGGCAATACATCAAATTGTGTGAGCGGGTGAGTGTGTAAGTGTGTGTGTGTGTGACTGTGTGTGTGTGTGTGTGTATTGTGATGTCATTTTGAGGACGATGAGAAGTTGGCAATGTGCATAGTGATGTCTATGTAACAATATAGCCACACATCAGTCTATTAAAACATGTTTTCAGTGAGAAGTAGGGATTGGTCTAAAGCCGAAAAAGAAAGGAAATTCACATGAGCACCACAATGCCTACCTCATCCATGCCCTACCAAGGTTTTCCAGCACACAGCTTTGACCTACTACAGTAGCTATGTTGGTCTATTGTACTTCAAACAATGTGTACAGTATGCAGGTTGCTTAATGTTCAAACCTTCTCAAACAGCTTAATTCATACTCTTAGAGGAGGTGCTTCCACAATAATGTGATGTTTGCACACCACACTAATCCCATTATACTACCTTTTCAGGCTTTGTTTTTATACTTACAAGATCATCATGCCTGATTGAGCGAACTGTTTTGTCTTGTAGTAATTAGGTGCCTGCCTGTAGTTCCTTAAACCTTTCTTTTAGCAATACATGCTATTGACAAAAAAATCTATCCTAGCATATGCCCAGTAGGTGCCCAACATAACAACAGGTGGTAGTGTGCTGGACACAGTCACTCATAAAGTCTATTTTGCCTGTCTGTAACCGTTAGCTGACCTGTGTAATATTGACAGAAGCTCAGAAACAATAATACACATTTACAATAGGTTTATATATAAATACAGCCTAATGATATATATATACAGTGGGGAGAACAAATATTTGATACACTGCCGATTTTGCAGGTTTTTCTACTTACAAAGCATGTGGAGGTCTGTAATTTTTATCATAGGTACACTTCAACTGTGAGAGACGGAATCTAAAACAAAAATCCAGAAAATCACATTGTATAATTTTTAAGTAATTAATTTGCATTTTATTACATGACATAAGTATTTGATACATCAGAAAAGCAGAACTTAATATTTGGTACAGAAACCTTTGTTTGCAATTACAGAGATCATACGTTTCCTGTAGTCCTTGACCAGGTTTGCACACACTGCAGCAGGGATTTTGGCCCACTCCTCCATACAGACCTTCTCCAGATCCTTCAGGTTTCGGGGCTGTCGCTGGGCAATACGGACTTTCAGCCCCCTCCAAAGATTTTCTATTGGGTTCAGGTCTGGAGACTGGCTAGGCCACTCCAGGTCCTTGAGATGCTTCTTATGGAGCCACTCCTTAGTTGCCCTGGCTGTGTGTTTCGGGTCGTTGTCATGCTGGAAGACCCAGCCAAGACCCATCTTCAATGCTCTTACTGAGGGAAGGAGGTTGTTGGCCAAGATCTCACGATACATGGCCCCATCTATCCTCCCCTCAATACGGTGCAGTCATCCTGTCCCCTTTGCAGAAAAGCATCCCCAAAGAATGATGTTTCCACCTCCATGCTTCACGGTTGGGATGGTGTTCTTGGGGTTGTACTCATCCTTCTTCTTCCTCCAAACACGGCGAGTGGAGTTTAGACCAAAAAACTATATTTTTGTCTCATCAGACCACATGACCTTCTCCCATTCCTCCTCTGGATCATCCAGATGGTCATTGGCAAACTTCAGACGGGCGCTGACTTGAGCAGGGGGACCTTACATGCGCTGCAGGATTTTAATCCATGACGGCGTAGTGTGTTACTAATGGTTTTCTTTGAGACTGTGGTCCCAGCTCTCTTCAGGTCATTAACCAGGTCCTGCCGTGTAGTTCTGGGCTGATCCCTCACCTTCCTCATGATCATTGATGCCCCACAAGGTGAGATCTTGCATGGAACCCCAGACCGAGGGTGATTGACTGTCATCTTGAACTTCTTCCATTTTCTAATAATTGCGCCAACAGTTGTTGCCTTCTCACCAAGCTGCTTGCCTATTGTCCTGTAGCCCATCCCAGCCTTGTGCAGGTTTACAATTTTATCCCTGATGTCCTTACACAGCTCCCTGGTCTTGGCCATTGTGGAGAGGTTGGAGTCTGTTTGATTGAGCGTGTGGACAGGTGTCTTTTATACAAGTAATGAGTTCAAACAGGTGCAGTTAATACAGGTAATGAGTGGAGAACAGGAGGGCTTCTTAAAGAAAAACTAACAGGTCTGTGAGAGCTGGAATTCTTACTGGTTGGTAGGTGATCAAATACTTATGTCATGCAATAAAATGCAAATAAATTACTTAAAAATCATACAATGTGATTTTCTGGATTTTTGTTTTAGATTCTGTCTCTCACAGTTGAAGTGTACCTATGATAAAAATTACAGACCTCTACATGCTTTGTAAGTAGGAAAACCTGCAAAATCGGCAGTATATCAAATACTTGTTCTCCCCACTGTATATATGTGTGTGTGTCTTGTAGCCCTGCAGAGGCATGGCTGATCTGGTGCTCTTCTCTCCCAGAGCTTTAATTGCTGCACTTGGCAGACAGTCACGACACCTGGTGATGGGGGGAGTTTAAAGGGAGAGAGAGGTTGGTGAGAAGGGAGGCAGAAAGAGAGAGTGTGTGTACATGTGTGTGTATGTGCGCATGCATGTGTGGGCGTGTACGTTAGCAGATCATTAGCTAAGTCTCTGTTTGGTAGCATGATGACCCGAGAAGCAGTAGCCCAGAGAACCAAAGCAGGGCTTAACTAACATGTCAACAGACACACACACACACAAATGCTGACCTTCCCAAAAAACACACACAACCGTCTCTCACACAGGCTAAGCATCACACACGTGTTCATTGGCCCATGGAGCCCTCAGACAGATCATAGGATGGATCAGAGATCATCTCTGACATCATTGCACACTGATGCTATAGATGTGAGCCATCTTAGCCAACGTGTGGAGGTACTGATACTGATAGACGCCAGCTAATAGGCAGGAGTCAGAGATGCATGCTGACACATATCTGCAGTATAACGTAATGTAATGTCTGACCCAGATCTGCATTTTCCCACTGACGGTAGAGGAGATCAATAGTCATGAAGGCTGTGTGTGGATGAGTAAAGCTGAACTGTGTTAGCCTGGCTCTTATTTCCCACGTTGATGAAAGTGGGTCAATACACTGCTCGTCTACACACACACACACACACACACACACACGGATGCATGCATACATACATACTATACATACATACATACATACACACACACACACACACGCATGCATGCATACATACATACTGTACATACATACATACACATACATACATATACACATACATACATACGTACGTACATACATACATACATACACAGACTTTGTGTCTCTCTTATGCACATTAATACCTATTGTTTAACAGAATACCCTTCTTTCCTATCTTATTTTCAGTCCACTCTCTCAAACGTACCTCTCTCTTCCTCTCTCATTGCTCTGCTGTGTTGTGCTCAGTGATCCAGCTCTGAGGGCTTGAAGGCCAGTGTTGGAGTAAACACAGTGAAATATTAATGAGTGTTCACAGAACACCAGGCCACAGCTCCAACAATGTAATAGGAGCAGGAAATGAACAGCTGTACGATACAGATACATTAACCTCCCAGATTCACATTATACCCTGCAATCCTGCAGCGAAACACACAATCAAATCAAATCAAATGGTATTAGTCACATGCGCTGAATGCTTACAGTGAAATGCTTACTTACGAGCCTCTAACCAACAATGCAGTTTCAAAAAAATATGGATAAGAATAAGAGATATAAGTAACAAGTAATTAAAGAGCAGCAGTAAATAACAATAGCGAGACTATATACAGGGGGGTACCGGTACCGAGTCAATGTGCAGGGGACACCAGTTAGTTGAGGTAGTATGTACATGTAGGTAGAGTTATTAAAGTTACTATGCAGAGAGTAGCAGCGGTGTAAAGAGAGGGTGTGTGTCTATGTGTGTATATAGTCCAGTTCTAAACTATGTCTATTTTAACTCAGTTGGCACTTTGTTTAGGTGGGCAGAGTTTGTGGTGTAAAGACCATGAAATGAACCTGAATCAGGGCTGCTCCCCCTTTACATCACACACACATGCAAGCATACATCAATTTCCACACAATGACATCTGAGTTCTTACCCTTACCTCTCACCTCTCTCTCTCACTCTCTTTCTCTCTCTCTCTCACTCACTCACTCACTCACTCACTCACTCACTCACTCACTCACTCATTCACTCATTCACTCACTCATTCAGACAGGAAATACACAATCTGTATCCTCCATGGATCAGCTGCTTCTTGGTTGAGAGCTTATTGAAGCAAGACTAAGTTTTGTTAGTGATCTCGAGGAAGTCTTCAACATAAGAGTTAATAAAATATTTACTAAATAAACTTAAGTTGATTAAAAAGTAATCAGGCTATATACAGGGTCAATGTGTGGGGGTACAGGTTAGTCGAGGCACATTTTACATGTAGGTAGGGGTAAAGTGACTATGTATAGATAATAAACAGCAAGTAGCAGCAGAGTAAAACAAATGAGGCGGGGGTCAATTCAAATAGTCTGGTTAGCCATTTGATGAGCTGATGAGCTGTTCAGCAGTCTTATGGCTTGGGGGTAGAAGCTGTTCAGAAGCCTTTTGGATCAAATCACATTTTATTTGTCACATGCTTTGTAAAAAAAATAGGTGTAGACTAACAGTGAAATGCTTACCCAACAATAAATATATTTTAAAATAGAAATAATAGACAAATATAAGGAAAAATAAATAACACAAAGAATAAATGCACAATGAGTAACTTTTCTATATACACGGGGTACCAGTACTGAGTCGATGTGCAGGGGGACGAGGTAATTAAGGTAGCTTTATGTACATATAGGTCGGGATAATGTAACTAGGCAACAGGATAGATAATAAACAGTAATAGCAGCATATGTGATTGTTACGGATACAGGTATCCTGTGTCTGTGTGAGTGTGTATCCTGTGTGTGTGGTTCTTTTCTCTCCTTCTCCCCTCACAGGTGAAAATCATCTCTCCCCAATCAGTCAACAATCAATCATCAATCAGAAGACACACCTCCTCCTGTTTCCTACCCTATCACAGTTCCTTTCCCTTGGTTTAAAAACCCCATCAGTTGTTTGCTCTAGAGCTCAATCTCTCTGTGTAAATGCCATGTATGTAGATCTCTCTGTTTCACTCTCTCTTTGTGTATTAACCTCTCTTTTGTTTGAGCACCTCCATAGCACTTTGTCCTCATCTGTGAGTATTGTTTTTGGTTATGGTGTTTGTGTTTGATTGCTGGTGGGAAAAGGGGAAACCAAGACAAGTCGCCCATGGGCATACACTACCTGTAGGTGAACTTTGTTAAATACACTAGTTAGAACTGGGCGGACCACCCACTGTATTTTTGGTTGGTTAGTTAGCTGTTGTTAAAGTAGGCTAGTCTAGCTTAAGGGTGTTTTGAATACTTATTGTTTCTTTTCTTGGGTCCAGCTCAGCCCCTTTTCCTGCTCCCCCCATTACCGTGTGTTTTCAAATAAACCTTGAGTTTGACGGCAGATTTCAGTTGTCGTGGTTATTTCGTTCACACTTTTACTTTGTCACAATTATAATTTGCATGAGTTATGTTACGGGTCTCATTACCATCACCCCCTAGACTGTCGGGCCAAAAGGGATTCGTAACAGTGATGATTCAAAACGGTTAGTGCAAAAAGAGTCCGGATAGCTATTGGTTAACTATTTATTTAACTATATAGCAGTCTTGGGGATAGAAGCTTTTCAGGGTGCTGTTGTTTCCAGACTTCCAGGCTTGCCATGAGGTAGCAAAGAGAACAATCTATGACTTGATGGCTGGAGTCCCGAATGGTGTAGCGGTCCTGGATGGCAGGGAGCTCAGCCCCAGTGATGTACTGGGCCATGCGGTTGGATGCCAAGCAGTTGCCATACCAAGCAGTGATGCAGCCAGTCAAGATGCTCTTAATGCAGCTGATTCCAATTGTAGCCAGTGGTATTAAGGGACCTTGCTGGGCTGTGCTTTAGTACTATGGACACTTATCCTGTCAATATGAAGTATTGTGCAAGTGGAGGGATGGAGGGTAAGAGAGATGGAGAGATGCGGGGTCTAAATTGGCTGGCTTTGTGGAAAGCCCTCCTGGGAGAGCCATTGATTATTAATAGGCAGCAGGCTGCATCAAAGACACTGGTACACTGGATATACAGTAGATACAGTTACAGATACTGCTACAGCGTGGTAGTACGAGTGGCCAATGGCACGGTCTAAGAGACCACGGAGACAGCATTTTTCCTGCAATTCTATTGGTCATTTCATCCTAATTTCAGCATTCCATGTCACCCATCTGAGGTTATTCTGAAATGTTTTCTGTAGTTAGAAACAGATATGAGTAGCATTCCTGAAACATTATTTAGTTAAAATATAATGTGATCTCTGAGAAATTACACTAATTGATTATACCCAAATTGGCCATTTTAATTTATAGGATTCATCTAATCTTTCATATACTGTATATAGTACCTAACATCTGATTTGGACCATACATCTTCCTAACAATGAGTAAGACATGAGGAATTTAATAAAATGATCAATACCCCCCCCCATGCAAATCTCCCCCCAACAACCAGTATACAATATTATGTCTGACAAGAAGTATGGAGTCGCTGCTTGGCAAATTGCTTCCCTGTGAAACTGGTGATGGTTTCTTCCCCTATTCAGAGAAATTTGCCATTTCATTTGCTTGCATTCACAGCCTATTGGAGCAGATGGATATGGAGGACATGCTGTGTCTTTGTTACCACTTGACACACTAGATGGTTAAGGATGAGAATATAAATAAGAATGTTACCTGTGGTGTACAATAAATCACCTTATCATAGTGCTAGGGATGAACTAAGGATTTAACCATATATACCGCTCAGTAAAATGTCACGGTGTAGCCCAGTACATACAGCATATTATCACAGGACTAGCGATGTAGCAGAGATCAGACAGTATGTGTGAACCATATAGTACTTATCACAATATCATTTGACTGTAAATAGCCTAATGTCTGTTCAGATTATACTGGTGCTGTGCTCTTACACAGTTAATCTCATTATGGACATCTTCAGATAGCACTGTATGGTGATCAGCCTGCAGTAAATCTATTAGCCTATTGGCCTATTAGCCTGGGGACAAGCTAACTGTGGTCCAGTGTGTTAATGTAACGCTAGGTGACTGACCAGTCTGTGTGTCTGACTGGCCGTAACATCTGTTGTAGAGCAGCGGAGAGCAGAGTGAATCAGGCTTTGAGGGGAGGTGTAAACACATTCACTACAGTCAGTGCACAGGCTAAATGACTGCAGGGCTGTGAAAACAGTCCATCCCTGTCCCAATGTTCTCTTTTACCCTTATTTCTGTCTCTCTCCTTCTTTATCTATATTTCCCCGTCCTCACGCTGTCCTCCTCTTTCACCCCCATCTTCCCTCCTCTTTAAAATCTCTCCATGCGAGGCAGCGATAACGTCAGACTATATAGCTGTGTTGGGGCTGTGTTGGGATTGTGTTGGGGCTGTGTTAAATTATCTTAATTTGATTACACAGCAGGAAATGCAAACTATTCAAGGTTTAAAAAGGCTTCTAAAGTTCGGAATTTACACTTGAACATTTCAAACTGGATTTACCCTAACAAAAAATGTATCAACCCCTACAAAAATGTCAGTTAATTATAATCCACACAATAATTCACATGCCCTGTTTCTGTAGGATTATTTTACTGCTGTGAGAAGGTTAAATTAAGATCCTACGTTTGTATATAGGTAAGTGTGCGTGCGTGCGTGCGTGCGTGCACAAGAGTGTCAGTGTAAGTGTGTGAGCGAGTGTGTGGATAGAGACCTGTGAGTGTGCATGGAATCAGTGCTGATGGAGTCAATGCAGATGGAGTCAGTGCAGAGCGTCCATGGGTGAGGATGTGCAGCCATTGGTTAGCTGTTCAACAGTCTTATTGCTCGGAGATAGAAGCTGTCTTCAGGTTCGAGACCTGAAGCTCCAGTGCCGCCTGCCAGACGGTAGCAGAGAGAACAGTCCATGTCTGGGATGGCTGAAGTCTGCCAATTTTCCTGACCTTCCTCAGACACCGAGTCATGGCAAAATTGATGTCAAGAACATCCCCATGGCAACTTCTGTTATAAGCTACTATGACTGGTTATGTCAAGACTGAATTATGCAAGGTGAAGTTTAGTGATACCAAAAGAATGTGTTCTGCTGACGTTTCACACATACTTTGCAAAAACACATCAGCGAATAAACACGATTGATAAAAAGTTCCCTTCCTCAACTCACATCTCTTTCTTCTGAGAAGGTAAACTCCTGGATGAAGTTTCAGCATCTCTTTCCACTTGTTACGAAATGAGGTTAGTTTCCATCCTGCGGTTGCCCCTTCAGTGAGACATCTTCATGGCGCAGCCAGGACCACAGAGCAGCAGTAGGACTTTATTTAAACCTCTTCTCTTTGAGAAGCTCTTAAGGATAGTTATGGGAAATAATGAGCTGGTGTTTCATTTAATATTAACTTCTCAGGAAATATATATTGAGTGATTTCCACAGACTCCTGTACAGGGTTCACATCAGGGTTCACATCCAGCAGCAGTTTACTGCAGAGGGGAACCAGAGGGAGAAAAATCATCTGATCAGCTAATACCACTAGCCTTCCAAAACACACACAGATAGGAGAGAGCTAATGCTAGATATGGATGCTGAATGTATCAGTGGTTAGAACAGGACCACTGTAGGGCCAGAGAGGTGTTGATGTGAAAACAAGTGGCATCAAGGATCCATGTCCTCATCAGACAATATGTGAAGTGGCCTTCCAGGTTCTAGCAGTTGTCAGTGTCTGAGGTGAGAAGGGGAAGAATGTTGATGAATGAGATATTGTCCTCCATGGAGGAAATTAATTTCCACATGCTCATACATAGACATAGAAGCCACCAACACTCATAACATTTACAATACCAAACCAAACTTCCCTACACCCATGACAGCAGATAAAACAGACAGAAGACAGACAGAAGACCGAACATTAAAAGTGGAATATCATCCATTAGCTGTTGAGGGTGTTTGTGGCTGTGGGGATGAAGCTCCTGCTGAACCTGACAGCAAAGGCACCAGTACCTGCAGCCATTTACACTTTTATTTTCTTATTTTTTACCTTCCTTTAACTAGGCAAGTCAGTTTATAAGTACACATTCTTATTTTCAATGATAGTCTAGGAACAGTGGGTTAACTGCTTTCTTCAGGGGCAGAACGACAGATTTTTACCTTGTCAGCTCAGCTCAGGGATTCGATCTCGCAACCTTTCAGTTACTAGCCCAACGTTCTAACCACTAAGCTACCTGCCGCTACCTCACACACACAGCCATCAGTCTCTCTCCTCGCCCCTACCTGGGCTCGAACCAGGGACCCTCTGCACACATCAACAACAGCCACCCTCAAAGCATCGTTACCCATCTCGCCACAAAAGCTTTGGTCCTTGCAGAGCAAGGGGAACCACTACTTCAAGGTCTCAGAGCGAGTGAAGTCACCGATTGAACCGCTATTAGCGCGCACCAACGCTAACTAGCTAGTTCTTTCACATCGGTTACATATACAGCATATAGACGCATACTGTTCATGCGTTTACACAAGAAGCAAATAAGCACGTACCCACACATTCACATCCAGAGGTGTGTCAGAAAATGACTGGTCCTATACCACAGCGGATACAGTATGATAATGTTAGCTGGGTTGAGCTGGGCCAGACAAGAGCAGAGCGTTCCAACAGAGAGAGGCAGAGCAGAGGGAGGCGTGAAGGTTAATGCCTACAGGGTACCGCCATCGATCTGACCCTCAGTGCCCCGGTGACTAACATCACTTCAGTAACTCAGTTCCATTTTGGTTTTGGTTCCCCCCACTCCCTCCCTCCCTCCAATGTGACAGACATGGGGAAACTCTTGTGATTGTCTTTCTCTTATGTGATTCTATCCTAACTTTGTGACACTCCATTGGCTGCTGGCATTGAAAACCTGTATATATATATATATATATATATATATATATATATATTTATTTTTTCTCACTCTCTTGTTGGGTCTAAAGGTGACTGAAGGATCTTTTCAAAAATGCACCTTTGTACTCTAAAAATAAGAATTGTTTGTTGCGTTGCTTTTAATCTCAATCTGCTTCTTCTCTAATTAATTTATATCAAAGTATGTATGCCTGTTGGAGATTGTAGGATGTTTCTCTCCTACTAAGTCACACACCATGAAGTTATTATCTATTCCTTTCTGCACTCATGTCTTCATGTCCTCTCAGTTTGTCACACGTCCCCTTGTTACTTACTGTATCTAAATATTTTTTTAAAAATTATTCCCTTTCTTCCCTCCCCTTCGTCCTCTTATCCTCTGTTGTCCTCCCCCCTTCTCCTCCCCATTCCACCTTCCTCTCTCTCTCCCTCTCTCTTTCTCTCCCAGGCGAGTGATGTGCGGTGCGAGTGGTGTGTGTGTTTAGCGAGAGCGTGAGCCAACGAGTGAGAGCAGTGTGTGTGGAGTGAGCGAGTGCAGAGCGAGCCACTCACACGGAGCATGCCTCTGCGTCCTGCAGCCGGCAAACATGAGCCACCCAGCTCTCCACAGCAGGACCAGCACACACACTCACACCCCTACACACACACCAACGGCAGCCAGGGGGCCAGCTCTGACAGCGGCAGCTCACGGGAAGAGGACAGCGGCATTCCCGTTTCTGTCAGTGTTTTCTCTTTCCGTCCCGCTCGGGAGCGGAGCCCCATTGCAGGAGGAGGCATGGCGCAGGACAAGGGCAACACGTTGGTGATCCGCATCGGAATACCGGACCTGGCACAGACGGTGAGTTACAGCCTCACTTTCATACTGTTGGACAGTTACTGTTACTGAGGGAGAGAGCTACTGGTGCCTCTCACCCTCTATACCATTCTGTTGCATCTATATTCTCCTATCCTCTCTCGCTGTTCCCTATACTCTCTCTGCAGCCTTTTCTCTTTGTGTTCCTCAGTCTTTCTCTCTTTCTCACTCTCGCCTATTCTATTTGCTCATCGGATTGTTTCCTTCCTCTTTTTCTCTCCCTGTCTTCTTCTCACTGTCTCTTTCTCTCCCTCTCTATTCTATCTCTATTTTTCTCTCGCTAATAAATCTCTACCTCTTCATTAGGTCAGCTGCAGCTGACTTTGACAACTGGGCTCTTGACAACTGGGAGAGGGGGAGGGAGGAGTAAACCGATGGATGGAAAAGGGAGGGAGAGAGGACGGGAAAGGTATAAGGAGACAAGTAAAGGTGTAGAGAAGACATGTGTGTGGCCTTGTTCATTCAGAGAGCAGGGGGAAGAGTTTTCTCTGAACTGTCAAGCTTATATATTCTGTGTGTGTTGTATGTGCATGTAATTTGTGTATGTGCATGCATAAGTGATGTGGAGGTGTTTCCCCTGGGGCTTGGGGGTGGGGATGTCTCCTGGGATGAAGGTTCACTGTTTCAGGCTTTGACTGATATCCTAGGCCCTGTTCCCCTGTGCTCTGGCTCTCTACCTGCCAGCTGCCTGCTTGCTACCTGCTGTTGGTTGTTGTCTGGCTAAATGACTGCAGAACCCCTGCTCAGATCCCTTCAAGCATTTCTCACGCCTCACTATGCATGGATCCCTTCTCTGAGCTACTGTATGTGTCTGTGTGTGATCATAAATGTGTGCCTGTGTATGTGTCCCTGTGTGTGCCTGTGTGTGTGGCAGATGTTGGCAGTAGGTTGCAGAAGGTGACAGGGGACAGAGCAGATGTCCAGATGCTAATAAGGCTGTGTGTGTTTCAGCCCCCCCTCTTCTCTTTCTCTCCTCTCTCTCCTTTCACCAGCCAGATGGACTTAGAGCACAGGGCCTGAGTGACAGACTGACAGTTACTAATGAGAGAGAGAGATGGAAAGAGGACACTCGGGACAGGGAATTCCCTTATCGTCATCTCCCTCTCTCCACTGCAGGGCTGTTTGGGGCCGTAGAGGTTGGAGAAGGTTGTACTAAGTTGATTTATGGTTAATGGAATCTATTAGCCTTCACCCACACACATGCTATTGAAATCAAACTGCACTGGAATGGTAGAAAATATAATTTCTGTGTTTGTGAAAAGTCTATAGAGAGCCATGTAAAAGGCATCCCAGCCAGGTTTGATTGTTGTACATGAAATGGTACTCCTATGGCATGTTGTGGCAGGTCATGTGTAATAGCATTCTTAATGGAGGGAACTCTATGTAACTACAGTATATACTGTGTACAATGCTGTAATCCCAATGGTATTACAACTAAAGTATACTGTTGTATGAGCCTGAGGCCAGAGTGGCTGTTACAATAATCATCATGCTTTATTGCTTCATCTAAACCATTAGGAGGTTTAGGAAATGTCTGACCAGAGGGTCAAGCTGAATCAGTACTTCACCAAAGGGAACAAAGCCTAGTAGGGGAAGTAGAATAATGGAAATGTTGTTCCCTGCTTGTCCCTCCCACACGCTCACACATTCACTATGAGGTCTGGTTTCAAACAACGAAAGAAAAATAAAGTTAAAGCAGAATTGAATCCGTAGTCAGCGGGAAGGAAAGGAGTCATGTTATTTACATCAAAGCCCCTGCAGATGATCGTAGATGAGTCATATGGCTTATTAAAGTGTGTGATATGAATTCACTGAGGAAGGAATTCACTCAGATGTCTTTCTAAGAATGAATAATAGAGTAATGTGAATGTAATAGAGTCCCACAGTTGTCTGGTCAGGGACAGCTAGCTCTGTAGCAGAATCCACTGGTCAGGGACAGCTAGCTCTGTAGCAGAATCCACTGGTCAGGGACAGCTAGCTCTGTAGCAGAATCCACTGGTCAGGGACAGCTAGCTCTGTAGCAGAATCCACTGGTCAGGGACAGCTAGCTCTGTAGCAGAATCCACTGGTCAGGGACAGCTAGCTCTGTAGCAGAATCCACTGGTCAGGGACAGCTAGCTCTGTAGCAGAATCCACTGGTCAGGGACAGCTAGCTCTGTAGCAGAATCCACTGGTCAGGGACAGCTAGCTCTGTAGCAGAATCCACTGAGAAAGAGGGTAAGGATGCTAAAGTGATACATAGCCCATGTTTCTGTTTATATAGCAACAAGGCAAGGCATTCACTTTTCATTACCGTGGTACAATACAACGTTACAGTACTGTGGTGTTGCTACTGTCCTGGTTTTGTTTCTACTGCTGGTCAATCTGTTGTAGAAGACACATGAGAGACTGGTTGATTATGTGATCATTATTATGGTTGTGGTATTAAGTATTGTCATTTTGGCCATTGGCTACCCCTGAATATGTTGATCATATAATGTAAACTCCCTTTTTATAACTCCAGCCATCTTGTCCCAATATGTTGTCTTGTTGGCATATTATCTTGCTGTAGGTGTTGGACTAAGAGATGCGAAGTTCCGGGTTCGATTCCCATTTGCATCCGCTCCCAAATTCACCGCAATAT
The DNA here is from genome assembly GCF_045791955.1 of Oncorhynchus clarkii lewisi. Classification (NCBI taxonomy): domain Eukaryota; kingdom Metazoa; phylum Chordata; class Actinopteri; order Salmoniformes; family Salmonidae; genus Oncorhynchus; species Oncorhynchus clarkii. The sequence continues at coordinate 69,812,458 of NC_092148.1, forward strand.
TATCTGTTTAGATCCTGGGGATATTTTGCACTGAGTGTAAAATGTAGCGTTGGCATCAGTGCTGTAGGGTTTTCCTAGCTGTTGCCTGCCTAGCTGAAGAGATCTAGCCTATTGAAGCTCAGACACTGCATGCCTTATGGTCAGCTGGACTGGGGGGAAGATAATGAAGATGGGAAAAGAATGGAATATGGAATGGAATGGAATAAATGGAACATGGAATAAGCAAACATACAAACATACTTGCCTGTGCTCTGTCTGTATCTCTCTCTCTCTCTATATATATCTCTCTGCCTCGTCCCTCGTTCCCTCCCCTTCTCTCTGATAATACTGTATTACTGATGATGATTAATGTAGCTAAACTACAAGGGCTCTAAACTGACTGTGTAATTAACCATCATTAATTATCTCCCTCTGTTTTAACTCTATTATTCTCTATCTTTTTGACTCTCTTTCTCCCAGACCTTTTTTCTGACTCTTTTTGTCCCTGTCTCTTTTCTTCTCTTTTCTTTCCCTATCTATTCTATATCTCCACCCCCCCCCCCCCCACCCCCCCCACCCATCTCTCTCTCTTCTACTTTCTACCACATCCCTTGTTTTTAAGCGTGCCTTGCCTGTTCTTCTGGCTCAAGTGTCTCACACACACACACACACACACACACACACACACACACACACACGCACAGAAATCTCCTGGCAGTGCGTGTCTCCTCTTTAGTAAGCACCTCACATCCCCCTGTTGGTATTTTTAGTTTCTTTCACAGTAGCAGTGGCACGAGACAGAGTTTCCATCTCCCTCCCAACTCTCTCCTGGGGCCCTTCATCTCCCTCTCTCCCTATACCTCCAAACTTTCCCAACTCTCCCTCCCTCCCTCTCTCTCTCCATATCCCTCCCTCTCTCTCTCTCTCTCTCTCTCTCTCTCTCTCTCTCTCTCCATATCCCTCCCCACTTCTCTCTCTCTCTCTCTCCCTCTCTCTCTCCATATCCCTCCCTCTCTCCCTATACTTCCCAACTCCCCCCCCCCCTCTCTCTCTCTCTCACACTGTCCCTCCATATCCCACCCTACTCAATTGGCAATTAAAAAAATTGATAAAACTACATCTTATGGAACAATGCAGACTGTGAGGGGACTCACACACACACACACACACACACACACACACACACACAAGCTAGGACACACTCTACACACAAGTAGACTGTGGTATTGTTATATGGTGATATTGTACATATTTTGTTGTGGATAAGTAGTGGTGTAGTACTGTTATATTTTAAATTTATTTTAAACTTTTTTTGTGTGATGTGCCTTAATGTGTTTGGACCCCAGGAAGAGTAGCTGTTGCGTTGGCAGCAGCTAATGGGGATCCCTAATAAAACCAAAAATACAAATTGTTGTACAGATAGGGAGGGATGACCCAGCATAGCCCAGCTCCCCTTACTTCTTCCTTCTATCCCCCCCCCTTCCCTCTGTTTTTCCCTACCCGTCCCTCCCTCCATCTCCCTACCTGCTTCCCCATCTTCCAACAGCTGCCTTCATACAAAGAATGAGAAATAGCGCGAGAGTATTAAATAGTGAGAGAGCAGTGGTGGTCAGTGCCGTTTAAGATGAGGGTATGACTGTATATTTTTGATTTCTATTACAGCATATTGGATGACTGTCATTCATATTCCATTCACCCAGTTCAATGTAATAGTGATAGGTTTAGGCTACTACATGATACTCAAATGTCCCCTATACCCATCATGAGGTTGCTACAACCTTGCCTATGAATGAAAGTTTCCAACGTAGGTGCAGACAGGTCGAGAGACAAATTTGAGGTGACAGAAAGTGACAAAAAGACAGCCAGTGACACATTCAATACCGACTTGCACACTCTTGCCTGCATCTAGATGATATAGGGTTTAATCATTAGTCCAACAGTTGCAAATGAGAATTTTTATTGGACAAATTCAGATATGTTTATCCTAATTTTGTTCCGTTTGCTTCCGTTTAAGACATTTCTTTCAACAGAATCTGCAGAATGAATACACCCCTGATCACGTGTAAACACAGTTCACTTTCATTGCAGCCACGTTGTATTCCTTTTCACATCTATGCGCTCTCCTCCTCTCACATTTTCCCTTCGCATGTGGACTTCAACGTACAATACATCAGCTGTATTTGACCAGGTGAAAAAACGTTTCCAAGCTCTGACACACACACTTATCCCACCAGACATGCCACCAGGGGTCTTTTCACAGTCCCCAAATCCAGAACAAATTCAAGAAAGCGTACAGTATTGTATAGAGCAGAAAAATTAACAGCAAAAATTAACAGCTCAAATTAACAGCAAACCTGGTTTAAAAAAACAGATAAAGCAACACTTCACGGTACAGCCTCTTTCCCCTATTTGACCTAGATAGTTTGTGTGTATGTATTGAGATGTAGGCTACATGTGCCTTTTTTAATTGATGTAGTTCTGTCCTTGAGCTGTTCTTGTCTATTTATGTTCTGTTTTAAGCCATGTTATGTGTGGACCCCAGGAAGAGTAGATGCTGCTTTTGAAACAGCTAATGGGGATCCTAATAAAATTCTAAATTCCAAAAAGCCAAACCATATAATAACCGCTACACACAGCCTACATCATTGTCACCATATTAACTAAAGTAACACCATAGTCAACATAGTTAATATAACTAAAGTGTTAGTAAACCCACTACAATCATGCAGTAATGTTAGTGTACAGTTGTCACGCCCTGGCCTTATTTATCTCTGTTTTCTTTATTATTTTTGGTTAGGTCAGGGTGTGACGAGGGTGGTATGTGTGTTTCGTCTTATCTAGGGTTTTTTGTATATCTATGGGGTTTTGCAATTGTCTAGGTAAATGTAGGTCTATGGTGGCCTGAATTGGTTCCCAATCAGAGACAGCTGTTTATCGTTGTCTCTGATTGGGGATCCTATTTAGGTTGCCATTTTTCCATTTTGGTTTTGTGGGTTATTGTCTATGTTTAGTTGCATGTCAGCACTCGTGGTTATAGCTTCAAGGTAGTTTTGTTAAAGTGTTCTTTGTTTTAATAAAATAAGAATGTATTAATCTCACGCTGTGCCTTGGTCTCATCGTTATGACGAACGTGACAACAGTCAGTAAGCAGTTTAGAACTTACTCTCTCTTGCTTTTTCAGTTTGGAAGAAATTGATTTGTTAACTGTTCAACTATTGTCTTTCTCTTTGAGTCAAGTACTCACCACATGTTATGCAATGCAGTGCTAGCTAGCTTATGCTTTCAGTACTAGATTTTTTCCCCCAAGATGGCACAGCAGTAAGATGTTTTTGTCCCATGTAAATATTGTCTTTTTCGGGGGGTTTTGTATACATTTCATTATATTTCAATCACTTTTTTCCATTTTCAAATTAAATATACCTTCCTGCAACCCGCCTCACCCAATGGGGTACGGATCTGCTATTTTTTAGACCTTATCGGAACCTCCATCAGAAGCTAGCCAGCTAATTAGCTACTAGCTATTTAGTCATTGTTAGCCACTGATGGCAGTTTTTACCTTTAGCATGGACATCAGCCGCTTTAGCCCGGATAATACCTGCCAGTCTGCAAAGTGCGATATCAGCCCTGAGCATATAGGACTGCTTTCTTTCCCAGTACATCACCGGAATCCTGCCGCAAGCTCTGGACCATTACACCGGATCTTTGCAGCTAGCTAGCTGCTACCGAGTGGCTAATGTGGCTAAGCATGCACTAGTTAGCCTCAAGCTAGCATCGAGCTAGGCCCATCTCCCGGCTAGCAAACGAAGTACACCAACTACAATACCTCTCTTGCCAATTTGGCGTGGACCCTTTGACGACACGGCGCCCCGACGATCCATCGCGACTGGTCAGCCAATGTGCTATCCCTGGCCCGCTAGCTTCCTGAACACTGTTCGCCTAGCATAGTAATCGACTATCTATTGCTGCTCATTGGACCCTATGATCACTCGGCTACACAGCTGATGCCTGCTGGACTGTTCATTAACATGGTACTTCATTTTGTTTACCTATCGGCCCCAGCCTTGAACTCAGTGTGTAGATAACTGACCCTCTCTGCCCATTTATCGCCATTTACCCACTGTTGTTATCTTAGACACGTTGTCTTAGCTATCCCAATCAACACCTGTGATTGCTTTATGCCTCTCTCTAATGTCAATATGCCTTGTATACTGTTGTTTAGGCCAGCTCTCATTGTTTTATTTTACTGTGGAGCCCCTAGTCCTGCTCATCATGCCTCAGATAGCCCCCTTGTCCCACCCCCACACATGCGGAAACTGCACCTAGTTTAACTGGCACCTCCAGAGATGCAACTTCTCTCATCAATGCCTAGATTTACCCCCACTGTACTCGCACCCTACCATACCCTTGTCTGTACACTATGCCCTGAATCTATCCTACCACACCCCAGAAATCTGCACCTTTTATTCTCTGTTCCCAAAGCACTAGACAACCAGTTCTTATAGCCTTCAGCCGTACCTTCATCCTACTCCTCCTCTGTTCCTCTGGTGATGTAGAGGTTAACCCAGGCCCTGTGTGTCCCCAGGCGCTCTCATCTGCTGACTTCTGCAACCTTAAAAGCCTTGGGTTCATGCATGTTAAAAACTTCTTAGGGCTAGACGGGACAACTTAACATCAGGAGCCTCCTCCCTAAGTTTGCTTTATTCACTGCACACTCCGCCAACCCTGATGTCCTAGCCGTGTCTGAATCCTGTCTTAGGAAGGCCACCAAACATTCTGAAATTTCCATCCCCAATTACAACATTTCCATCAAGACAGAAAGTTAAATCTAAAGTCGGCTTCCTATTTTGCAACAAAGCCTCCTTCACTCATGCTGCCAAAACATACCCTCATAAAACTGAATATCCTACTGATCCTTGACTTCGGCGATGTCATCTACAAATTTGCATTCTCCACTCTACTAAGCAAATTGGATGCAGTCTATCACAGTGCCCATATACCACCCACCACTGCGACCTGTATGCTCTCGTTGGCTGGTCCTCTGAGCATATTCATTACCAAACTCACTGGCTCCAGGTCGTCTTTAAGTCTTTGCTAGGTATAGCTCTGCCTTATCTCAGCTCACTGGTCACCATAACAACACCCACCCGTAGCACGCGCTCCAGCCGGTATATTTCACTGGTCATCCCCAAAGCCAGCATCTGCTTTGGCCGCCTTTCCTTCGAGTTCTCTGCTGCCAATGACTGGAACGAATTACAAAAATCACGGAAGTTGGAGACTTATATCTCCCTCACTAACTTTAAGAGTCAGCTGTCAGAGCAGCTTACCGATCACTGCAGCTATACACAGCCCATCTGTAAATAGACCATCCAACCAACTACCTAAACTTGTAATCCTCCATCTCAGCATTGTTTAATTACTGCTTATAAATCCCTTTTTCTCTCTCCATCTGTATGTGTGTTCGCTAGTGGTTCCTCTGGTCAGTGTGTGATAACTCAGACACACCTTCTTCCAGTAGGCCATGGGAAACACACCCTGGAAATGTGTGTGTGTGCGTGCGCATGTGTGTGTTCAGTGGATATTAGAAGCTGTATTTGCTCTGGGCTCTCTGTGACTTTGTGCCACATGGTTGAACTCTTTGGGTCACTGATGTGAGTGAGTGTGGGGTGGTTTGGTGTGGGGAGACCAGTGATGTGAGTGGGTTTGGGGTGGGGGGGACCAGTGACGTGAGTGAGTTTGGGGTGGGGGGACCAGTGATGTGAGTGAGTTTGGGGTGGGGGACCATTGATGTGAGTGTAAGTTGAGCTGTCCATGGTTGTGTATGAGTGTGCATAAGATATAGTGAGAGAGTTGAGATAAAGAGAGAGGGAGGGGGGAAGAAAGAGAGGCATTGGGAGAAAAGGAGAGATGTAGTGAGACTGGGACAGGGAAAGAGGGAACAAACTGATTTGTAAGTGTGTGAGTGTAATTATTTGGTGAAATTGTAATGACTTTGGCAACATTTTCAACAGCCTTTTACCAACCCTTAGTAAACTTCTGGAAAAAATTGTGTTTGACCAGATACAGTGCCTTGCGAAAGTATTCGGCCCCCTTGAACTTTGCGACCTTTTGCCACATTTCAGGCTTCAAACATAAAGATATAAAACTGTATTTTTTTGTGAAGAATCAACAACAAGTGGGACACAATCATGAAGTGGAACGACATTTATTGGATATTTCAAACTTTTTTAACAAATCAAAAACGTAAAAATTGGGCGTGCAAAATTATTCAGCCCCCTTAAGTTAATACTTTGTAGCGCCACCTTTTGCTGTGATAACAGCTGTAAGTCGCTTGGGGTATGTCTCTATCAGTTTTGCACATCGAGAGACTGAAATTTTTTTCCCCATTTCTCCTTGCAAAACAGCTCGAGCTCAGTAAGGTTGGATGGAGAGCATTTGTGAACAGCAGTTTTCAGTTCTTTCCACAGATTCTCGATTGGATTCAGGTCTGGACTTTGACTTGGCCATTCTAACACCTGGATATGTTTATTTTTGAACCATTCCATTGTAGATTTTGCTTTATGTTTTGGATCATTGTCTTGTTGGAAGACAAATCTCCGTCCCAGTCTCAGGTCTTTTGCAGACTCCATCAGGTTTTCTTCCAGAATGGTCCTGTATTTGGCTCCATCCATCTTCCCATTAATTTTAACCATCTTCCCTGTCCCTGCTGAAGAAAAGCAGGCCCAAACCATGATGCTGCCACCACCATGTTTGACAGTGGGTATGGTGTGTTCAGGGTGATGAGCTGTGTTGCTTTTACGCCAAACATAACGTTTTGCATTGTTGCCAAAAAGTTCAATTTTGGTTTCATCTGACCAGAGCACCTTCTTCCACATGTTTGGTGTGTCTCCCAGGTGGCTTGTGGCAAACTTTAAACAACACTTTTTATGGATATCTTTAAGAAATGGCTTTCTTCTTGCCACTCTTCCATAAAGGCCAGATTTGTGCAATATACGACTGATTGTTGTCCTATGGACAGAGTCTCCCACCTCAGCTGTAGATCTCTGCAGTTCATCCAGAGTGATCATGGGCCTCTTGGCTGCATCTCTGATCAGTCTTCTCCTTGTATGAGCTGAAAGTTTAGAGGGACGGCCAGGTCTTGGTAGATTTGCAGTGGTCTGATACTCCTTCCATTTCAATATTATCGCTTGCACAGTGCTCCTTGGGATGTTTAAAGCTTGGGAAATATTTTTGTATCCAAATCCGGCTTTAAACTTCTTTACAACAGTATCTCGGACCTGCCTGGTGTGTTCCTTGTTCTTCATGATGCTCTCTGCGCTTTTAACGGACCTCTGAGACTATCACAGTGCAGGTGCATTTATACGGAGACTTGATTACACACAGGTGGATTGTATTTATCATCATTAGTCATTTAAGTCAACATTGGATCATTCAGAGATCCTCACTGAACTTCTGGAGAGAGTTTGCTGCACTGAAAGTAAAGGGGCTGAATAATTTTGCACGCCCAATTTTTCAGTTTTTGATTTGTTAAAAAAGTTTGAAATATCCAATAAATGTCGTTCCACTTCATGATTGTGTCCCACTTGTTGTTGATTCTTCACAAAAAAATACAGTTTTATATCTTTATGTTTGAAGCCTGAAATGTGGCAAAAGGTCGCAAAGTTCAAGGGGGCCGAATACTTTCGCAAGGCACTGTACAATGTTATTTCACAGTAAACAAATTGACAACAGAATTTCAGCATGCATATAGGGAAGGACACTCAATAAGCACGGCTGAGAGAAGTTGATTGATTAAATGATTGTGGGGGCTGTCTTGTTAGACTTCAGTGCAGCTTTTGATATTATCGATCATAGTCTGCTGCTAGAAAAACGTATGTGTTATAACTTTACACCCCCTGCTATAATGTGGATAAATAGTTACTTGTCTAACTTCCATCTTTAATGGAAGCCTTTAATGGAAGCCTCTCAAATATAATCCAGTTAGAATCAGGAATTCCCCAGGGTAGCTGTTTAGGCCCCTTGCTTTTTCAATTTTTACTAAGGACATGCTACCAACTTTGAGGAAAGCCAGAGTATCTATTCATGCAGATGATTCAACACTATACATGTCAGCTACTACAGCGACTGAAATTACTGCAACACTCAACAAAGAGCTGCAGTTAGTTTCAGAGTGGGTGGCAAGGAATAAGTTAGCCCTAAGTATTTCTAAAACAAGAAGCATTGTATTTGGAACAAAACACTCACTAAACCCTAAACCTCAACTAAATCTTGTAATATATTACGTGGAAATTGAGCAAGTTGAGATGACTAAACTGCTTGGAGTAACCCTAGATTGTAAACTGTCATGGTCAAAACATATTTATGCAGTAGTAGCTAAGATGGGGGAGAAGTCTGTCTATAATAAAGCAATGCTCTGCCTTAACATGATCAACAAGGTCGGTCCTACAGGCCCTAGTACTGTCACACACCTTGACTACTGTTCATTCGTGTGGTCAGGTGCCACAAAAAGGACTTTGCATTTGGCTTAGAACAGGGCAGCATGGCTGACCCTTGGATGTACACAGAGAGCTAATGTTAATAATATGCATGTCAATCTCTCTTGGCTGAAAGTGGAGGAGAGATTGACATCATCACTACTTTTATTTATGAGTGGTATTGACATGTTGAATGCACATAGCTGTCTGTCTAAACTACTCGGAAACCCATGCATACCCCACAAGACATGCCACAAGAGGTCTCTTCACAGTCCAAGTCTAGAACAGATTATGGGAGGCACACATTAGTACATAGAGCCATGACTACGTGGAACTCTATTCCACATCAAGTAACTGACGCAAGCAGTACAATTTGATTTAAAAAACGTATAAAAAACACAGTATGGAACAGCAGGGACTGTGAAGCAACACAAACATTGGCACACACACACACACACAACATACGCACTATACATACACATGGATTTAGTAATGTAGACATGTGGTAGTGGTGGAGTAGGGGCCTGAGGGTACACAGTGTGTTGTGAAATCTGTGAATGTATTGCAATGTTATAAACATTTTATAAACTGCCTTAATTTGGCTGGACCCCTGCTTTGGCAGCAGCTATTGTGGAACCACAATAAATACAAATATAAACATGTTTGTGCCAATAAAAATTGATTTCAGGAGACCTAGAAAGAGAATGAGGAAAAGATAGGAGAGATGCAGTATAGTCAGTTTGTCAGTTTTCTGTTCAATATTTTAGTGGTATCCTGTACTGGCTGTTCCTCCTTATTCTCTTGACTATGGGGATTATTGTCTTCATGACTCCTGGAGATTCCTACTGTAAACTGTGTGTGTGTGTGTTCCTAGATTCTGGAGACCAGGGGATGTTGTCGACCTTCCATCCTGCCAACTCCCCTGTGGCAATGGCATAGACTAAGATATTCATGGAGCTAGAGGGGGTTCAAGGAGTGTTAAGTAGAATAAGGACTGTGCAGTAGAATATAGGCTTACTTTATGTTTCCCTTCGGCATATGTCAATTATGAGCATGTCTCATTTATGTATATACATTTACACATTTATGCTTGGGGGATAAGTGGGTGGATGGGAGGGAGGGATAGGCAGGTGGATGGGAGGGATTGGGTGGGTGGATGGGAGTGGTGAGCGGGTGGTGGAATAAGGGGTTGGGGTTGTTGTATTGTTTTTCTTTATGTTCTCATATCTGATCATCTATAAATAAAGTACTTTTTTTTTAAACATGCGCCAAAGTGCCAATTTCAGTGTTGCTGTTTACTGTTGCTATTACTTGGGAAAGGGGATACCTAGTCAGTTGTACAACTGAATGCATTCAACTGAAATGTGTCTTCTGCATTTACCCCAACCCCTCTGAATCAGAGAGGTGCGAGGAACTGCCTTTATCAACATCCACTCGTTGGTGCCCGGGCACAGTGGGTTAACTGCCTTGCTCAGTGTCAGAACAACATATTTTTTACCTTGTCAGCTCTGGGATTCGATCCAGCAACCTTTTGGTTACTGGCCCAACGCTCCTACCCACCAGTCTACCAGGTAGCCTATGCTATTTAATAAACTGTAGTATCAATCCACAATGGAATAGGACAGAATATTCCGTGCCCCCAGACCAATTAGAGTTGATGACAACGCAAAGACCATCAATAACCAACAGAGCTTGAGACGAACAAATTCAGTATTAAGCCATGGAACACCTTGATTGGCCAGTGAGTGGCCAAGCCCTCGTCAAACCTACTTGGCCATTCATCAAAACTCCGCCATTTTGATCTATCAGCTATTGGGCTCATAATAACAGCTGTAAAATAGCAAACATATTTCTGACACAACCTCGGACATATAGCGCTACCGCCAGCATTTAGATTTACCATTGCGTTGTTTGTTAAAATAGATCCCTCTGTCAGATTCCAATCCTTCTGCATTTAACAAATCCATTCTTTTAGGTAGTAAAGCGCAGGTCAACATTACAACCTCCAACCATTAATAAACCATTTAATACACATTTTAAAAAACATTCCGAGGGCCTCTACTAAGAGGTTGGATGATTGACATTTACCTACGAAGAAAGTTCCTTTATCTAAGGGAAGTCAATAATACACACATGTTATGTGTGCGTGCCTGCATGTATGTATGTAGGGACAGGGTGTAAGAATACAGGTAGTCCTTGTGTCCTGTCTGCCTTGTCCTGGAGGTTTCAGAGATAAGGTCCTACTTGAGAATTTAGGGGAAGTCATTGAGTACGTTTACATGCACACTAATAATTCAATATTAAATTGATTATGGCACAAGGCCAAGTATGGCATTAGTCATGTAAATGCCATACTCTGCTTATCTTAATCGGCATAAGATCATATTCGAAGTAAGCATACACTGATTAAAACACCTGATTTTCTGAGCAATCTTTCAAATTATTAGAACATGTAAACAAACACCTTAATTGGATTTCCAGTGGTGCAGATCAGATCGAATATACATGTGCCAGCATCGGGTAGTGCAATCCTCCCTCTTACTGTATGCACGAGTGAAGTGAGTATGCATCTTATAAATAGTTTTTGCATACAAACTTTACATGTCCGAACTCAAAATCAACAATTAATTTGATTGCCGATGTCCTGCATTTATCAGGTAGCCTAATTTCAGATGTGTCCATGTAAACAGGATTATTAAGGGAATCGTCTTCTTTATGTACATTCTTTTAAACAAACTATTATATGTGACGGACCCAACTCGATTCTGTCTTATGTAGCAAAATTTGGAATCACATTTTTTACATTGGATAAAAGTAGAGACTAGAGCTCGAAAAATCTATGTCATACACTACAGTTGAGGAGCAATGGGAAAGTCATTTTGCTTTGAAAGTTGATAAAGAAAATTTCCCTGAAATGTTTTGGTATACTTACTGGAGAGATAGTCTTTGTCTACACCCATTCAACATCGTTCACACCCTCTTAAGCCGTAGCCCCACCCATCTCTTTAAAGATTCGCAAGTGAGTCCATGTGCTAAACAGAGTGAGTAAGGTAGTGTAGTAAACAATTAAAGATTTCAAGACAAAGTGGTGAAAGTAGTAGCAAAAATACACTTTATCTAGTCCTTGGCCTATATCCTAATTTGACTTTGGTGCAGGTCATGTTGTTTTTCACATTACCATCTCTGGTAAACACACAGTATATAAAATACAATCTTATTTGTCGCATGCACAGGATACAGAAGGCTTAAATGGTACAGTGAAAAGGTTACTTTCATATTTGCATAGTAGCAATATCAAAAACAGAAAGTATCCAGATAAATGTTGTGTAAATGTTTTATTAATATTAGATTATTCTTACCTACACACAATTGTCTAAATTGATGGGACATGTGAAAGAAATGCTGTAACCACCCCCCAGCCACATTTAGCTAAGTGGGCTAGTAACTATTGTCTAGACATGTACACATGTTTATGAAATACAATAAATAACCGTAATCACCACCAGACACACCTTGCAAACTTGATGGGTAATAATCTGGCAAAGAGGAGTCTTTTGTCTAGCTGCTAGCTAAACAATTAACCTAATGGTGCGTTCAAGACAACTGGGAACTTGGAAGAATACAAGGTCAAATCATGACGCCACTGACCTTCAGGTCGCAAAGTTGGGGCTCTAGAAAGAGGCCCGAGTTCCCAAGTTGAAATTCCAAGTTGGATGACCGTCGGAGCTCATTTTTTCAGAGTTTCCAGTTGTCTTAAAAGAACTGAAGTCAGAAGACGGAAATTTACGAGTTCCCAGTACCCAGTTTTGAACGAAGCAATAATCCCAACCCATATTACTAGCAATACAAACTGATTATCAAAGCTAGCCCCCATGCATGAATCTGCAGGTCGCTAGAGCTAACCAACTAGGTTCAATGTTAGCTATCTAGGTTATAACTAGCATTGCAAATGGATTTCTGACATACGAATAATATTACTACAGTTCTTCATATCTTCCAAAAAATCTGTGGTAAAAATAATTATCTACACATACTGAGCAGCTCATGTTCTAGACAGAAGCTTGCTACATGGCAGACCAATCCGAACTCATCTCTCGGCATGTCCAGCCCATCCATTTTCTCAGCCAATCATGGCAAGCTGAATGTTCCTGTCTTTTTCCGTGGCTTAAACAACTAGGCTCCTAATTTAACAATTGTATACGTGTTTACAAATGGCATACAAATTTGTTATTAAGGCACATGAAAATTCACACGTTCCAGAAGGCATTTCTGCCAAACAAACACATTTTGATAAAAGTAGTGACATGCGACATATGCATAGTTTAATGAAACAATATTAAATACCTGACTATTCACAATAATCATATTATTGTTTCCATGTAACCATGCTCATTATGTTTGTGTGTTGTCCCTCCCTCCCTCCCTCCCTCCCTCCCTCCCTCCCTCCCTCCCTCCCTCCCTCCCTCCCTCCCTCCCTCCCTCCCTATCTCTTCTCCACTCTCCATCTCTTCTCCCTCCCTCAAATTCACTCCTTCCCTCTCTAACTTCCTCTCCATGTCTCTCTCCTCCCAGTCTCTATATATCCCTTTATCTCCCCTCTTCTCTCTCTCTCTCTTTCTTCACCTCTCTTTTGTGTGTGTCTGTGTGAGTGTTTGTGTTTGTGTGTCAGGTCTTTAAGGATACAGGTCCAGGGTGTGCTGCAGGTGAGAGGTTGTGTCTTTCAAGAGGATGCCCCATTAGCTTTCTGCTTGCACCCTCTGATACACATCTCTAGTGCTTTATCTCTCTCTCCCTCCTCTCTCTCCCTCTCTCTCTTTCTTTCTCTCTCTCCTCTCCTCTCCTCTCTCCTCTGTCCTTCATCATCCATTAAAATTACTATCTTGAGGCTGAGAGATGGGGAGATTGTAACATTACAGAAATAACAACAGGGCATTATTTTATGAGGGGAACTGCTGGCTATGAAAAACATTTCCCCTGTTGGTGAAAATACTGTATATACAACCTTAATTACATTTAGAGTGGCATGCTTGAGGTTATCTAGTTTTATCAGGCTCACGATCAGGCAACCTCACTATCTTATTTAAACACATGCACTGCACGCATAAACACACACACAGCCCTGTCGAAAATGCTGAGGCTAGACTTTTCCTAATGAAGGACAATGAAGCGTGATCTATACTGTCCGTTTTGATACCTTTAGTTGGTTTTAATTTGTGTTTAAGTGTCTTGGAGGAAAGGTAAAGTGTAGGTGTGTGTGCGTGTGCATTTGTGTGTGTGTCAGGATTTCTGTTAGGAAATTCGGTGCCGGGCATTTGACCGACAACACTTTAATTTACCTGACATTTGAAAAATGTAACGGACCCATATGCATTGAGTGTGTAACCTGATTAGGGTGTCCAGTAGGGATGGGTATCGTTAATATTTTAATATCGTTAATATTACTACTCTTACCAATATTGCTTATCGATCCGGTACTTTAACAATATTCTTATTGGTTCTTTTTGTTATCTTTTACAAAAAAATGCAACAAATAAAGAACAGAATTAACATAGCATTATTTCTGAAATGTTCAATAAATAAAATAAACAATTATTTACATCAAAAGAAACAGCAATGTTTTGAACAAATCACTATTATAGACTAATTTTGTGATGATGGAAATGTAAACAAATGAAATAAACAATATTTTCCTGCAAAATAAAATACAGTGGTATAGATCAACATGGGTGGGGCATGCAGGTAGGCTGCAGAAGACAATACAGTGGTATAGATCAACATGGGTGGGGCATGCAGGTAGACTGCAGAAGACAATACAGTGGTATAGATCAACATGGGTGGGGCATGCAGGTAGACTGCAGAAGGACTATATAGTGGTATAGAAGAACATGGGTGGGGCATGCAGGTAGACTGCAGAAGAAAATACAGTGGTATAGAACAACATGGGTGGGGCATGCAGGTACGCTGCAGAAGGACTATATAGTGGTATAGAATAACATGGGTGGGGCATGCAGGTAGGCTGCAGAAGACAATACAGTGGTATAGAACAACATGGGTGGGGATGGAGGTAGGCTGCGAAAGGACTATATATTGGTATAGAACAACATGGGTGGGGCATGCAGGTAGGCTGCAGAAGATAATACAGTGGTATAGAACAACATGGGTGGGGCATGCAGGTAGGCTGCAGAAGGACTATATAGTGGTATAGAACAACATGGGTGGGGCATGCAGGTAGGCTGCAGAAGGACTATATAGTGGTATAGAACAACATGGGTGGGGCATGCAGGTAGGCTGCAGAAGACAATACAGTGGTATAGAGCAACACGGGTGGGGCATGCAGGTAGGCTGCAGAAGACAATACAGTGGTATAGAACAACACGGGTGGGGCATGCAGGTAGGCTGCAGAAGACAATACAGTGGTATAGAACAACACGGGTGGGGCATGCAGGTAGGCTGCAGAAGACAATACAGTGGTATAGAACAACACGGGTGGGGCATGCAGGTAGGCTGAAGATGGACTATATAGTGGTATAGAACAACATGGGTGGGGCATGCAGGTAGGCTGCAGAAGGACTATATAGTGGTATAGAACAACATGGGTGGGGAATGCAGGTAGGCTGCAGAAGACAATACAGCGGTATAGAACAACATGGGTGGGGCATGCAGGTAGGCTGCAGAAGGACTATATAGTGGTATAGAACAACATGGGTGGGGCATGCAGGTAGGCTGCAGAAGGACTATATAGTGGTATAGAACAACACGGGTGGGGCACGCAGGTAGACTGCAGAAGATAATACAGTGGTATAGAACAACATGGGTGGGGAATGCAGGTAGGCTGCAAAAGGACTATATATTGGTATAGAACAACATGGGTGGGGCATGCAGGTAGGCTGCAGAAGATAATACAGTGGTATAGAACAACATGGGTGGGGCATGCAGGTAGGCTGCAGAAGGACTATATAGTGGTATAGAACAACATGGGTGGGGCATGCAGGTAGACTGCAGAAGGACTATATAGTGGTATAGAACAACATGGGTGGGGCATGCAGGTAGGCTGCAGAAGATAATACAGTGGTATAGAACAACATGGGTGGGGCATGCAGGTAGGCTGCAGAAGGACTATATAGTGGTATAGAACAACATGGGTGGGGCATGCAGGTAGGCTGCAGAAGGACTATATAGTGGTATAGAACAACATGGGTGGGGCATGCAGGTAGGCTGCAGAAGACAATACAGTGGTATAGAGCAACACGGGTGGGGCATGCAGGTAGGCTGCAGAAGACAATACAGTGGTATAGAACAACACGGGTGGGGCATGCAGGTAGGCTGCAGAAGACAATACAGTGGTATAGAACAACACGGGTGGGGCATGCAGGTAGGCTGCAGAAGACAATACAGTGGTATAGAACAACACGGGTGGGGCATGCAGGTAGGCTGCAGAAGACAATACAGTGGTATAGAACAACACGGGTGGGGCATGCAGGTAGGCTGAAGATGGACTATATAGTGGTATAGAACAACATGGGTGGGGCATGCAGGTAGGCTGCAGAAGGACTATATAGTGGTATAGAACAACATGGGTGGGGCATGCAGGTAGGCTGCAGAAGACAATACAGCGGTATAGAACAACATGGGTGGGGCATGCAGGTAGGCTGCAGAAGGACTATATAGTGGTATAGAACAACATGGGTGGGGCATGCAGGTAGGCTGCAGAAGGACTATATAGTGGTATAGAACAACACGGGTGGGGCACGCAGGTAGACTGCAGAAGATAATACAGTGGTATAGAACAACATGGGTGGGGAATGCAGGTAGGCTGCAAAAGGACTATATATTGGTATAGAACAACATGGGTGGGGCATGCAGGTAGGCTGCAGAAGATAATACAGTGGTATAGAACAACATGGGTGGGGCATGCAGGTAGGCTGCAGAAGGACTATATAGTGGTATAGAACAACATGGGTGGGGCATGCAGGTAGACTGCAGAAGGACTATATAGTGGTATAGAACAACATGGGTGGGGCATGCAGGTAGGCTGCAGAAGATAATACAGTGGTATAGAACAACATGGGTGGGGCATGCAGGTAGGCTGCAGAAGGACTATATAGTGGTATAGAACAACATGGGTGGGGCATGCAGGTAGGCTGCAGAAGGACTATATAGTGGTATAGAACAACACGGGTGGGGCATGCAGGTAGGCTGCAGAAGACAATACAGTGGTATAGAACAACACGGGTGGGGCATGCAGGTAGGCTGCAGAAGGACTATATAGTGGTATAGAACAACACGGGTGGGGCATGCAGGTAGGCTGCAGAAGGACTATATAGTGGTATAGAACAACATGGGTGGGGCATGCAGGTAGGCTGCAGAAGACAATACAGTGGTATAGAGCAGCACGGGTGGGGCATGCAGGTAGGCTGCAGAAGACAATACAGTGTTATAGAACAACACGGGTGGGGCATGCAGGTAGGCTGCAGAAGACAATACAGTGGTATAGAACAACACGGGTGGGGCATGCAGGTAGGCTGCAGAAGACAATACAGTGGTATAGAACAACACGGGTGGGGCATGCAGGTAGGCTGAAGATGGACTATATAGTGGTATAGAACAACATGGGTGGGGCATGCAGGTAGGCTGCAGAAGGACTATATAGTGGTATAGAACAACATGGGTGGGGCATGCAGGTAGGCTGCAGAAGACAATACAGCGGTATAGAACAACATGGGTGGGGCATGCAGGTAGGCTGCAGAAGGACTATATAGTGGTATAGAACAACATGGGTGGGGCATGCAGGTAGGCTGCAGAAGGACTATATAGTGGTATAGAACAACACGGGTGGGGCACGCAGGTAGACTGCAGAAGATAATACAGTGGTATAGAACAACATGGGTGGGGAATGCAGGTAGGCTGCAAAAGGACTATATATTGGTATAGAACAACATGGGTGGGGCATGCAGGTAGGCTGCAGAAGATAATACAGTGGTATAGAACAACATGGGTGGGGCATGCAGGTAGGCTGCAGAAGGACTATATAGTGGTATAGAACAACATGGGTGGGGCATGCAGGTAGACTGCAGAAGGACTATATAGTGGTATAGAACAACACGGGTGGGGCACGCAGGTAGGCTGCAGAAGACAATACAGTGGTATAGAGCAACACGGGTGGGGCATGCAGGTAGGCTGCAGAAGACAATACAGCGGTATAGAACAACATGGGTGGGGCATGCAGGTAGGCTGCAGAAGGACTATATAGTGGTATAGAACAACATGGGTGGGGCATGCAGGTAGGCTGCAGAAGATAATACAGTGGTATAGAACAACATGGGTGGGGCATGCAGGTAGGCTGCAGAAGGACTATATAGTGGTATAGAACAACATGGGTGGGGAATGCAGGTAGGCTGCAGAAGGACTATATAGTGGTATAGAACAACACGGGTGGGGCATGCAGGTAGGCTGCAGAAGACAATACAGTGGTATAGAACAACACGGGTGGGGCATGCAGGTAGGCTGCAGAAGGACTATATAGTGGTATAGAACAACACGGGTGGGGCATGCAGGTAGGCTGCAGAAGACAATACAGTGGTATAGAACAACACGGGTGGGGCATGCAGGTAGGCTGCAGAAGACAATACAGTGGTATAGAACAACACGGGTGGGGCATGCAGGTAGGCTGCAGAAGACAATACAGTGGTATAGAACAACACGGGTGGGGCATGCAGGTAGGCTGAAGATGGACTATATAGTGGTATAGAACAACATGGGTGGGGCATGCAGGTAGGCTGCAGAAGGACTATATAGTGGTATAGAACAACATGGGTGGGGCATGCAGGTAGGCTGCAGAAGACAATACAGCGGTATAGAACAACATGGGTGGGGCATGCAGGTAGGCTGCAGAAGGACTATATAGTGGTATAGAACAACATGGGTGGGGCATGCAGGTAGGCTGCAGAAGGACTATATAGTGGTATAGAACAACACGGGTGGGGCACGCAGGTAGACTGCAGAAGATAATACAGTGGTATAGAACAACATGGGTGGGGAATGCAGGTAGGCTGCAAAAGGACTATATATTGGTATAGAACAACATGGGTGGGGCATGCAGGTAGGCTGCAGAAGATAATACAGTGGTATAGAACAACATGGGTGGGGCATGCAGGTAGGCTGCAGAAGGACTATATAGTGGTATAGAACAACATGGGTGGGGCATGCAGGTAGACTGTAGAAGGACTATATAGTGGTATAGAACAACACGGGTGGGGCACGCAGATAGGCTGCAGAAGACAATACAGTGGTATAGAGCAACACGGGTGGGGCATGCAGGTAGGCTGCAGAAGACAATACAGCGGTATAGAAAAACATGGGTGGGGCATGCAGGTAGGCTGCAGAAGGACTATATAGTGGTATAGAACAACATGGGTGGGGCATGCAGGTAGGCTGCAGAAGATAATACAGTGGTATAGAACAACATGGGTGGGGCATGCAGGTAGGCTGCAGAAGGACTATATAGTGGTATAGAACAACATGGGTGGGGCATGCAGGTAGGCTGCAGAAGGACTATATAGTGGTATAGAACAACACGGGTGGGGCATGCAGGTAGGCTGCAGAAGACAATACAGTGGTATAGAACAACACGGGTGGGGCATGCAGGTAGGCTGCAGAAGGACTATATAGTGGTATAGAACAACACGGGTGGGGCATGCAGGTAGGCTGCAGAAGGACTATATAGTGGTATAGAACAACATGGGTGGGGCATGCAGGTAGGCTGCAGAAGACAATACAGTGGTATAGAGCAACACGGGTGGGGCATGCAGGTAGGCTGCAGAAGACAATACAGTGTTATAGAACAACACGGGTGGGGCATGCAGGTAGGCTGCAGAAGACAATACAGTGGTATAGAACAACACGGGTGGGGCATGCAGGTAGGCTGCAGAAGACAATACAGTGGTATAGAACAACACGGGTGGGGCATGCAGGTAGGCTGAAGATGGACTATATAGTGGTATAGAACAACATGGGTGGGGCATGCAGGTAGGCTGCAGAAGGACTATATAGTGGTATAGAACAACATGGGTGGGGCATGCAGGTAGGCTGCAGAAGACAATACAGCGGTATAGAACAACATGGGTGGGGCATGCAGGTAGGCTGCAGAAGGACTATATAGTGGTATAGAACAACATGGGTGGGGCATGCAGGTAGGCTGCAGAAGGACTATATAGTGGTATAGAACAACACGGGTGGGGCACGCAGGTAGACTGCAGAAGATAATACAGTGGTATAGAACAACACGGGTGGGGCATGCAGGTAGACTGCAGAAGACAATACAGTGGTATAGAACAACATGGGTGGGGCATGCAGGTAGGCTGCAGAAGACTATACAGGGGTATAGAACAACACGGGTGGGGCACGCAGGCAGACTGCAAAAGGACTAACAGTTCTTAGCAGTTCTTCTGGAGAAAGATCAACATATTTGCCTTCTCTGGCAGAAGTCGGGACCTCTCCAGGCTTATTGTGTTCCCTGCAGTCGAAAATACTCTCTCGCTAGGGGTGGAGGAGGCTTGAGCACAGAGGTGCTCCTGTCACATTGGCCTCAACAGTTGCCTTCCTCAGCCTGTCCCAGGTGGCGTCACTCACAGGCCTCCCTTTATTAAATCTGGGGTCCTTTGCTGTGGCCTCATGCAGGAAGGCTTGAATGTCCTCATCCTGATAGCGCTCGGAGAGGTTCTCCCACACCTTCTCTTTGATGGTTGCCACAAACGTTGTATCTTCATGCTTCACATTGAAGTGCTCTTCCAGTTTGTGGAGGATGGGTATGATCTGTCCACAGGTGGCATTCTTTTCACATGACACACACAGTGTGGATGTATAGAGGATTCTCATGAGCTGGACAAACTCCTCAGCCTTATGGAAGTCCTCGTCCTTCAGACGGTCCAGGTTGTCCTTGGCCATTGCTTTTCGAAGTCGTGGGTCCAAGGCTGCTGCTTAGATGGCTGGATACTACTCCATGAATCTCTCTATCATTAGAGCGAGTTCCATCTGGTCTTGACATCAAGGATGAGTATGTGTTGCAGAAGGCCTGAAACAACAACAAAAAACAACATACATTTAATTACCGCACACTTGAATATTGAATTAAATTGTTTAATGTGGGAATTTCAAAATAATACTTTAATAGATTGAACTGGCTTCTTACCAAGGAGCTGCTGTTTTGGACATTGAGGATCTCTTGAACCACATGACCACTGCTCTGATTGGGGCTGGACATGGAGGATCTCTTGAACCACATGACCACTGCTCGGATTCGGGCTGCCCATTTATCAATGGAAGTCATTTTGTAGATTTTCTGTGCTGCCAGATTCAAGGTGTTTGCAAAGCATCCTATTTTTAGGATGTGTAGCCTCTTGATGGCAACACCCATATTGCCAGCATTATCAACAGTCACAGCTACAATCTTGCTCGGGCTCTATCTCAAACTCTTCCAGAATGTCTGAGATCTCCTCTGCCACTCCTCTGCCAGTTTGTGATTTGTACACTGCCCTGGTGTGGAGGATCTTCTGTTTTACACTGCCCTGGTGTGGAGGATCTTCTGTTGTACATTGTCCTGGTGTGGAGGATCTTCTGTTGTACACTGCCCTGGTGTGGAGAACCTTCTGTTTTACACTGTCCTGGTGTGGAGGACCTTCTGTTGTACACTGCCCTGGTGTGGAGGATCTTCTGTTGTACACTGCCCTGGTGTGGAGGACCGTCTGTTTTACTCTGTCCTGGTGTGGAGGACCTTCTGTTGTACACTGCCCTGGTGTGGAGGATCTTCTGTTGTACACTGCCCTGGTGTGGAGAACCTTCTGTTTTACACTGTCCTGGTGTGGAGGACCTTCTGTTGTACACTGCCCTGGTGTGGAGGATCTTCTGTTGTACACTGCCCTGGTGTGGAGGTCCTTCTGTTTTACACTGCCCTGGTGTGGAGGACCGTCTGTTTTACTCTGCCCTGACTTGTGTAGTGCACTGTAACAGTGAGATAGTGGTCCTGACAGAGGCTGGTCCACCCGTCTGATGTGATGGCCAGCTTTGGCAAGTCCTTCAGCTCAGTGATCACATTGGCCTATTCTACACCATACCAGGTAGGAATTAATGTGTCACTGAGGTAACTCCTGGAGGGAGGGATATATTTGGGGTTGAGTGCTTGCTCATCTCCCTACAGTAAAAAAAATATAGTTTTCATGTGTTGAATTATCATTATTGAATTATTGTGTTGTTGTGTATTGTATTGTGGAGTGATGGGACTAACATACAACCCTTTTATACTATTATATCCTAAACATGAATACAACTCGATATATACTGGCAGACTGTTACCTAAAGCCCTTCACTATGACCTTGGTCACGGCTAGGTGGCACTCATTCACCCTCCTCAGTCATCCTCCCACTAGCTGCCAGCGTGAAGGGGCTTTGGGCTGGTCTTTGGCTTGGACCAGCGGTATTAGACGGAGGAGCGGGTTGGTTCATTGTAGCTGCAACTTTAACAAAAAAGTTGCAAAATCTTTAAATGGGTGATTGAATTTATGAACGCACACATAGCCAATCAGCTGACTAATGGTTACTTTGTGTTAACCTATGTTAACATAATTTAGTTAACTCTAGGCTGCTAGCATACATACCTAACATAGATCAAATCAAATTTATTTATATAGCCCTTCGTACATCAGCTGATATCTCAAAGTGCTGCACAGAAACCCAGCCTAAAACCCCAAACAGCAAGCCATGCAGGTGTAGAAGCACGGTGGCTAGGAAAAACTCCCTAGAAAGGCCAAAACCTAGGAAGAAACCTAGAGAGGAACCAGGCTATGTGGGGTGGCCAGTCCTCTTCTGGCTGTGCCGGCTGGAGATTATAACAGAACATGGCCAAGATGTTCAAATGTTCATAAATGACCAGCATGGTCAAATAATAATAATCACAGGCAGAACAGTTTAAACTGGAGCAGCAGCACAGCCAGGTGGACTGGGGACAGCAAGGAGTCATCATGTCAGGTAGTCCTGAGGCATGGTCCTAGGGCTCAGGTCCTCCGAGAGAGAGAAAGAAAGAGAGAAAGAGAGAATTAGAGAGAGCATACTTAAATTCACACAGGACACCGGATAGGACAGGAGAAGTACTCCAGATATAACAAACTGACCCTAGCCCCCCGACACATAAACTACTGCTGCATAAATACTGGAGGCTGAGACAGGAGGGGTCAGGAGACACTGTGGCCCCATCCGATGACACCCCCGGACAGGGCCAAACAGGAAGGATGTAACCCCACCCACTTTGCCAAAGCACAGCCCCCACACCACTAAAGGGATATCTTCAACCACCAACTTACCATCCTGAGACAAGGCCGAGTATAGCCCACAAAGATCTCCGCCACGGCACAACCCAAGGGGGGGCACCAACCCAGAGATCAGGCAACGAGAGATGAACTACGAGCTGGGCAGTCAAACTGTGCATTTCTCTGCCTGTACATGATGCACTTTCGATAGATGTTTGGATAGATTGCTCGTATTTGCGCCCTTACAAGCAAAAGTCTTGTTGCACTTGTGGCAATGAGCATTATCAGCATCGACTCTGGTGAAGTGTAACCACACTTTTGACCGTTTAATACTCTCCGCCATCGTCACTAATTAAGAGCAGGGTCTTTCTGGTGTGTGTGTGTGTGCTGTAGCGGCAGAGAGAGATCTCTCTTCTGGATTGGGAAAAGCAAAAATGCATCATAAAAGAATGTCTTCATCTTATTGCAAATTAGAAACGGTTGGTGAGATAAAATGTGCAAGATAACGTTTATGTAGCAATACTAAATAGGAAATGTATTATCTTAATTTCTCCAGTACCGAAAACAGAACCGATAACGTCGGGCCTTATCGATACTACGGCCTTTCATAATTTAGCCCAGGGCCCGTTTAATACCGGCTTTTGGTTCCCATCCCTAGTGTCCAGCCACGGGGGTCAGAATGACAAATCACATTTAGAATATGGTAATTCATATTAACAGAACATGCAAGTCGAGGATGCAATGATGTGCGGTACTTCTTACCGAATTCTAATGTGCACTTTGAACGTGTTAGAATAACTTTTCCTCTGCCAATAAGACTAGTAATGAAGAGCAAAATCACTAGCCTATGTCAATCTACTATAGTAGAATAGTTTGGCTACCTATTCTATTGGTCAGCTTGTCGAGAAAGAAATAGCCTATTCCAAACAGACTCTGGAACAGTTGTGGGACGATAGATCCTAAATTCAAACAACCAGTAGGCCTAGACTTCATCATTTTAAAAAAAAGCAATGAGATAGAAAGTTTGGAGTGAGATTTTGCTATGTGAATTTCATTGCACAATCGCTGGAAGGGGGACTAGGACAATGGTACTGTTCTAAAGCTAATTTCCTGCAATTCTACATATTTTGACATGGCTTAGGTGTAACAAGTGCACTGAGAGTCAGTAAGCAAGTTCAGGGGGTGTTTTAATAAATAAAAGAAACAAAGACCACAAACCACAAACAACGCACCGACATGAAAACAGAGTCAATAACACCTGAGGAAAGAACCAAGGGGAGTGACAGATATAGTCAATAACACCTGAGGAAAGAACCAAGGGGAGTGACATATAGAGTCAATAACACCTGAGGAAAGAACCAAGGGGAGTGACAGATATAGGGGCGATAATCAAGGAGGTGATGGAGTCCAGGTGAGTGTTATGAGGTGCAGGTGGGCGAGACAATGGTGACAGGTGTGCGGGATAATCAGCAGCCTGATGACCTAGAGGCCGGAGAGGGAGTATACATGACATTGGGCCTATGAACAGGGTGGAAAATAAAACCCAAAGGTTAGGTGTATTCAGGATGCTTTGAACATTAAATGAACACTCAAAATTTGGAGTTTGTTACTTTGAGAATTTTGGAGGGTGGGGGGATTTAAAGTATGCTATTCTTTTTTTGTTACATATTTTTTAGGTGGTTTGACACTTCATTCAGACAGTAATGAAATGAGATAGGGAGACAGGAAAATGCTAGAAACAGTGGGCAGGTTGGAAGCAAGGATTGATCCCTGTTGTCAGGTAGAAAGTTGTATGTGACACGTTCCGGGTGTGTTACCACTACACCAAGGCTCTGCACAGGATTTATTTTTTATAATAATGGTTGATGGCAGATGGTAACCAACTCATAGATTGCAGTCTCCCTGTTCATAGACTGCTTTCAAGGTAAGAACACAAACTTCTTGTAATTTGGGTGAACTTTAAAATAGGTCTGGAAGGAAATCCTGCTTGCTCTCCAGGAAGGTTGGCCACCCCTGATCTACAATACCAGTCAAACGTTTGGACACCTACTCATCCCAGGGTTTTATTTAATTTTTCACTCTTTCCTACATCAAAGAATAAGAGTGAAGACATCAAAACTATGAAATAACACATATGGAATCATATAGTAATCAAAAATGAGTTGAACAAATCCAAATGTGTTTGAGATTCTTCAAAGTAGCCACCCTTTGCTTTGATGACAGCTTTGCACACAAGATGCCATAAATCTGACCCTCCACCCTAACCAAATTCTTCAATTTGTTTTCCCACTAGAATCAAACGTACACTTTGGGTTCAAAATCTATTTGAAAAAATGCTTTTCACAGTTTCAAATCAGGTCACCCTACCAAACGCCTCTGCTAGGTCTGTCTGCTGCCTTTTTGTTGTCACAGCCTAAATGCCAGTCACCAAATGAGGGCACTAATGTAAGTGAGGATAAAATCAACTTTAGTACATGTTGTCAAAAGGCTGAATTCTGCAATAGATTTATGGAAGGAAGTAACAGTAACCTTATTTTGTTGACAACATTTGACATATAACAGCGCCTCCATGCTGCCAGTGGCAATTTTAGCAGGTACAGTACATCTTGGTGGGGCAAATTCCCCAAAACATTTTTAGATGCAGGCCAGTAAAGCCACTACACAACACTAAACAATACATGAATTGCACTATAACGGTGACAAACTGTCAGGGACTACATAAAGCTCTCCCAACTGCAGAGTTTTCTTTTCAGCACCATGGGGTGAACCCTTACCACTGCTACACCTGGTGGAGACTTGTCTGGTAGCGGAACAGTTCATTCAGCTTCATTTACTGCCTTTAAAAAAACATAGCTGATATTGCTGAATGTGGTTTCTATGTTAGTATTTAGCTTTATTGACTAAGTTGTTATTCAATTTACATTGTTTGCAAACTGATGTGACACCTAATGCCAAAATAACATGCAAAACAGGCATGATGCTCTTTTTACGGTTTTGTAAAATCAGCGAATGATCTGTCTCTGCATTCAACTCCACTCTAATCTTGCGGAGTGTTTCTTTAAAACATGCATCCAATCTCATTGATCCCTCACATAACTAGACCAATCATATGCTTCAATGTGCCATGGTTCACCATGCTGTGGCAAGATAAAGGACAATGATAAAGGTTCCACTCATGATGTTAAATTGCGGTTGCGATGCTCTGATTTCAAAACGACTTGGAGCACAGTAGAAAAGTTAGCGCACTAATGGACTAATTTGAAAAATAAAAGCAGTGATTTTCAATGCGCGAGATATAGGAAGTTTGCGTGAGAAGAGGGTAAAATGGGTATATCTCACGGCCAATGCACGCGAGTTGGCAGCTATTATTTCTTCACATTAGCGCAGCAATGTGAACAAGGCAGTAGTCTACACACGAATGAATGTTCATTCCATAATGCAATTAGCAGAAAACACAGTTGTCAAAAGGAAACTGCACATGCCAGCAGTTTCATGTGACAGAGATTCCACATTTCGAAAGAAAGAGATGAAATAGGTTACTTTGAAGTAAGGTAAGACATGCCTCATACCCTACTTAATTGTTTGAAACCTGAACGTTTTAATACATATCATATGTTTTCAAAATGCATACTGCCTCCAGCTCACTGCAAATTGGTGTGTGACGTGCTGATGAAGCCTGCCTTCCGTTGCCATTTGATGCCACATTCAAAACAACTGGGAACTCGGAAATCTGACTTTCGACTTCAGTGTGTTCAAGACAACTGGGTAAAAAATTGCTCTGACTTGGATTTTTTTTTTTAACGGCCATCAAACTCGGAATTCCAACTCAGGAACTCGGGCCTCTTTTTCTAGAGCTCCAATTTTCTATCCTGAGATCATTGACGTCATATGTTTTCAGATTTCCCAGTTGTCTTGAAAGCACCACTCACTCATATGTTGCAGTAGCAACTTGTTCTGTCTGACTGATTTTCCTCTCAGAGGCTCTGTATATGTATGCTGTGTGCATGTGATAAAGAAGATATAAGATAACGAATATACTGTGCTTGTGACAATTTAATTCTACTAAATTATACAAATTAAACTGAAGACCATTAAGCATGACCAGTCAAATATATTTACATCGACTGGTATTTACATCAATAAATCGGCTAAAACTCATTATTTTGCAGACAATTGGCCGGCACCAATTTCATTTATAATTTTTTCTATAATAGAGCCAGCTATTATTATCGGCTAATGGAAACTCTGGTGTTTCTGTGCATTGTAAATTAGTCTTGATTGTAGTCCCTTAACCTGTGTTAATTGAATCAGGGGAGATACTGTCTTTCTGTGTGTGTGTCTCAGGGGTATGGTTAGTTTAACAGTCTGTAGCCTCCAGGGTGTGTGATCATGTCATGGTTTTTGGAAAGACTTCAGTAGAGTTGGGCGGTATCCAGATTTTCATATGGTCTTACTGTCCTTCTCGCATCCCGGGATTTATGGTATAACCGGTTTAATACCCAAGAGGATGCAAAAAAAGAGAAAACAACCCGCAAAAGTAATAGTGAATATCCATGGAGGCTGCTAGCTAAATATGCTAATGAGCGCAAATGAAAATAAACAAATTGCGAAGACAGGCAAACCAGCTCATGAAGTTGTACATACACTACATGACCAAAAGTATATGGACACCTGCTCGTCAAACATCTCATTCCAAAATCATGGGCATTAATATGGAGTTGGTCCTCACCTTTGCTGCTATAACAGCCTCCACTCTTCTGGTAAGGCTTTCCACTAGATGTTGGAACATTGCTGTGGGGACTTGCCTCCATTCAGCCACGACCATAAGTGAGGTCGGGCACTGATTTTGGGTAATTAAGCCTGGCTTGCAGTCGGCGTTCAAATTCATTCCTACGGTGTTCGATGGGGTTGACATAAGTGCAGTCCAGTCAAATTATTCCACACCGATCTCGACAAACCATTTCTGTATGGACCTCGCTTTGTGCACGGAGGCATCAACTCCTGCTCCCCCTCTCGACGTTGCCAGTTTATTCATTATTACGCACAGCTGTCACCATCATTACGCGCACCTGCTCCTCATGAGACCCACCTGGACTCATCACCTTCCTGATTACCTCCCCTATCTGTCACTCTCTTGGGTTCTTTCCCCAGGCCTTATTGTCTCTGTGTTCCATGTCTGTATGCTACTCGTGCTTCCTGTTCTGGTCCATGTTCGTATATTTATTAAATTCACTCCCTGTATTTGCTTCCCGATTTATTAGCGTACACGTTACAGAAAAACATCTCACCAAAGGGAAGCAACAGGGATTTTTTACTGGTGACGTCGGGTCCAAGGGCGGCTGCCGACGCAACCGGGGATGCCTCAGCTGTCTCGTCAGGTTCTCAGGCCTCGGTTGGCTCGTCAAGCTTCCTTTGCCGAAGCTACCGGGGATGCCTCAGCTAGCTCATTAGGCTTCCATGCCTCAGCTGGCTCATCAGGCTCCCATTTCTCAGCCGGCTCGTCAGGCTCTTATTTCTCAGCCGGCTCGTCAGGCTCCCATTTCTCAGCCGGCTCGTCAGGCTCCCATTTCTCAGCCGGCTCGTCAGGCTCCCATGCCTCAGCCGGCTCGTCAGGCTCCCATGCCTCAGCCGGCTCGTCAGGCTCCCATGCCTCAGCCGGCTCGTCAGGCTCCCATGCCTCAGCCGGCTCGTCAGGCTCCCATGCCTCAGCCGGCTCGTCAGGCTCCCATGCCTCAGCCGGCTCGTCAGGCTCCCATGCCTCAGCCGGCTCGTCAGGCTCCCATGCCTCAGCCGGCTCGTCAGGCTCCCATGCCTCAGCCGGCTCGTCGTTACCTTTGGTTCTTTTCCCAGGCATGATTGATTCTGTTCCTGAGTTTCTGTTTGTGTTTCATGTCTGTACACTACTCGTGTTTCTTGTTTTGTTCCATGTTCATTTATTTATTAAATTATATTCTGTGTACTTGCTTCCCAATTATTAGCGTACTCGTTACAGGCATTGTCATGCTGAAACAGGAAAGGGCCTTCCCCAAACTGCTGCCACAAAGTTGGAAGCACAGAATCTAGAACAGGGATTCTTACATTTTTTTTAGCCTGGGACCAAAATGAGAAATTCTGTGTTTTTCCTAGGACTCAGGCTTATGAAAATATACAACGCTATGTACATATCTGTAAATGTAATTTCCCTTATGACTAAAACAAATGCGATATAGACAAAACCAAATAGCAATGAAATGAAATACCCATATAAATAGCTATTTATGTTTATTTTTCCCCATTAAAAACTTTCTTACTTATCTGTCTCGATTGGAACTGTTGCTGTTAAAACAAAATAAATAGTTTTCATTCGGAACTGGAATAAACTGATTGATCACATTACACAGATGAATAACAGAACACACATACACACAGTCCTAATGTGTGGCTGGTTGAAGTTTTCAACATGTCTATTCTGGACTCAGTTCCTGACAGTGCAAAACTGAGGTCATGCTCAGCATTGAGTCTGTTTCTGTATTTGTTTTTAAGTATGCCAGAGTTGAGAACCTTGACAAGTATGTGGTACAAAACTGGATCAGAACATCTACTGCTTTATCAGTCAGGCAGGAGACCACTTCCTGCTATAGTTGAGCAACCCAGAACTGTGTGAGTGTGTTTGCTTCAAAAAACATCTTGCTTCAATCAGTTTTATTCCAGTTCAGAATAAATGTATAACTTGTATGTTAACAGCAACAGTTCCAATTATAGACTTGTTTTCAACAATAATTTCTACAGTAGGCCTGATAATTTTGTATCTTCATCTGTACTGTTACTTAGGGTTGCACATCAGTAGCTAGCTAGCTTTCTTTGGCAATCGTTAGCTATTAGCTGTGTACTAGGCCAGGAGATTGTTTGAAAGAGAAACTCACATCTACTTCTATGAGAGATAGTACTACCTTATTTCTGATTATCATCACCTGTTATACATTGACAACAATGACTTGCTAGTTGACTTACTTTTTCACTGCCGAAGAACTGTTTCCTGAAGTAGAGACACCGCTGCTAAGCAGAGAGCACACTGAACAGAGAGCGCAGTTGCACTTGGCCAAATCAATTCCAGTAATGAATTAAATAATTATACGTTTACTCTGACACATCGCAACCCATCATTAACAGGTCCTCAACCCAGTTTCAGTCGCGACCCATACTTTAAGAAAGGCTGGTCTAGAATGTCATTGTATGCTGTAGTGTTAAGATTTCCCTTCACTGGAACTATGAAAACAGCCCCAGACCATTATTCCTCCTCCACCAAACTTTACAGTGGGCACTATGCATTGGGGCAGGTAGCGTTCTCCTGGCATCCGCTACGCTAAGTGGTTCAGCATTCGGCAGTCTCGTTCTGTGTGCTTGTGTGACCTTCCACTTCGCGGCTGAGCCGTTGTTGCTGCTAGGCATATCCACTTCACAATAACAGCACTTACAGTTGACCGGAGAAGCTCTAGCAGGGCAGAAATTTGACGAACTGACTTGTTGGAAAGGTGGCATCCTACGACTGTGCCACATTGAAAGTCACTGAGCTCTTCTACTGCCAATGTTTGTCTATGGAGATTGCAAGGCTTCATGCTAGATTTTGTCCACATTCTCTTGTATATAGTGTAGTTTCAATTGTATTGAACAACCACCCCGTGGCTTTTTTGAACTACCCCAGTATATAGGTAATATACTGCCCAAGCATAGACTTCAGTAAAAGTCCATCATGTAGACTTTCCACGTGGATTTAACGTATGCACAGGCACACACACACACACTATCCTTTCTGTCTCAGCATCTCCAAAATCAAACCATCACAAAATGGCTCATTTAAGAAAGAGCAGCTGTAACTGAAATAGTGGCTCTGTCACTCCTCACCCACTGTCTCTGCACTCAGATGGATAAGGAGGATGATGATAATAATACACTGCTCAAAAAAATAAAGGGAACACTAAAATAACACATCCTAGATCTGAATGAATGAAATCTTATTAAATAATTTTTTCTTTACATAGTTGAAGGTGCTGACAACAAAATCACACAAAAATGATCAATTGAAATCAAATGTATCAACCCATGGAGGTCTGGATTTGAAAACCACACTAGTGGAAAGTGGAAAACCACATTACAGGCTGATCCAACTTTGATGTAATGTCCTTAAAACAAGTCAAAATGAGGCTCAGTAGTGTGTGTGTGGCCTCCACGTGCCTCTATGACCTCCCTACAACGCCTGGGCATGCTCCTGATGAGGTGGCGGATGGTCTCCTGAGGGATCTCCTCCCAGACCTGGACTAAAGCACCCGCCAACTCCTGGACAGTCTGTGGTGCAATGGAGGATGGATGGATGGAGTGAGACATGATGTCCCAGATGTGCTCAATTGGATTCAGGTCTGGGGAACGGGCGGGCCAGTCCATAGCATCAATGCCTTCCTCTTGAAGGAACTGCTGACACGCTCCAGCCACATGAGGTCTAGCATTGTCTTGCATTAGGAGGAACCCAGGGCCAAATGCACCAGCATATGGTCTCACAAGGGGTCTGAGGATCTCATCTCGGTACCTAATGGCAGTCAGGCTACCTCTGGTAAGCACATGGAGGGCTGTGCGGCCCCCCCAAAGAAATGCCACCCCACACCATGACTGACCCACAGCCAAACCGGTCATGCTGGAGGATGTTGCAGGCAGCAGAACATTCTCCACGGCGTCTCCAGACTCTGTCACGTCTGTCACATGTGCTCAGTGTGAACCTGCTTTCATCTGTGAAGAGCACAGGGCGCCAGTGGCAAATTTTGCCAATCTTGGTGTTCTCTGGCAAATGCCAAACGTCCTGCACGGTGTTGGGCTGTAAGCACAACCCACACCTGTGGACGTCAGGTCCTCATAGCACCCTCATGGAGTCTGTTTCTGACCGTTTGAGCAGACACATGCACATTTGTGGCCTGCTGGAGGTCATTTTGCAGGGCTCTGGCAGTGCTCCTCCTGCTCCTCCTTGCACAAAGGCGGAGGTATCGGTCCTGCTGCTGGGTTGTTGCCCTCCTACGGCCTCTTCTACGTCTCCTGATGTACTGGCCTGTCTCCTGGTAGCGCCTCCATGCTCTGGACACTAAGCTGACAGACACAGCAAACCTTGCCACAGCTCGCATTTATGTGCCATCCTGGATGAGCTGCACTACCTGAGCCACTTGTGTGGGTTGTAGACTCCGTCTCATGCTACCACTAGAGTGAAAGCACCGCCAGCATTCAAAAATGACCAAAACATCAGCCAGGAAGCATAGGAACTGAGAAGTGGTCTGTGGTTACCACCTGCATAACCACTCCTTTATTGGGGATGTCTTGCTAATTGCCTATAATTTCCACCTGTTGTCTATTCCATTTGCACAACAGTTTGTGAACTTTATTGTCAATCAGTGTTGCTTCCTAAGTGGACAGTTTGATTTCACAGAAGTGTGATTGACTTGTAGTTACATTGTGTTGTTTAAGTGTTCCCTTTATTTTTTTGAGCAGTGTATATTATACAACGGGTGGGTCTAATCCTGAATGCTAATTGGTTAAAACAGTATTCCAGCCCGTGTCTATTCCACAAGTTACCACCGGCTAAATCTATGACGTTAAAATGCCTATTTTCTCTGTTCCATCTGACTGTGCAATCCAGAGTCTCATCAGCCCAGCCAGACAATTTATAAACTTGATCTCCACTATAAAAGCATCTAGACATTATCTCACAGTTATTTTATACTAACATTTAGTTTTCAACAGTGAAGATTTGTATAAACCTTGCTGTCTGTCTCAGACATTTGCAAATTTTTTTTCAATATTCAAATTCGATCTCCAGCTGTCGTGTCGGGAGCCAGGACATCTAAATCATATCTAAAAACCTGTTTTTGTTTTGTCATTATGGGGTATTGTGATGTCATTATGGGGTAGATTGAAACAAAACAATTGAATCAATTTTAGAATAAGGCTGTAACGAAACAAAATGTGGAAAAAGTCAACGGGTCTGAATACTTTCCGAATGCACTGTAAACAAAGATCTATCAATCACAAACAGGTAAAATGAAATGGTGTGCAGCTAGTTGGCAGTCTGTTCTGCTACAGTTTGAAGTGATTGTCTTAGTTGTGTTGTTGGCTACAGCTCTCAAACAAAAGTGTCCTGACGAGAGAACATTTTCTATGCCAGCTCATTGTTATGGATGAATCCAAATAAATGTCTCTATAAAACAGCTTAAACAAATGCAAATGCAGCTACTTTGTTGTTATTCTGTCTTCACTGTTTGACGTGACTGTAAATTAGCCATAGTTGGCTAGCTAGCAAGCAAGGGATAAGAACGTTGCCAGTCAGTATAGCAATGGAACATTTAGAACGAACGACGGGGTTGCGTCCATAGATACAGAACCAAAAAAACTGAATGACTGGGTCTCGTTTCCGGCAACCAAACTGATAGAACAAATGACCAGCCAGCTTGGGTAGCAACCCTAGATTTGTGTTGGGACTATATATTGTGGAAGGATTAAATAGTATTAATAAATTAATCAAAATAAGGTTTCTAATGAAAATATGTCAATCATTATTTGAGTATGTTGGTAACCTGTTGTGAAAAAGTGATAATTCCCTCGAAGCCGTTCTTTGGATGATATATTGGCATATATTAACTTCTGGTCACAACCAGTTGTGTCCTCCAGATCTCTACTGCATCAATGGTTTTTGATTTAACCATGTGACGGGGCATGAAATGGAATCAATGGGAAAACCAGATAGAGATGGACATAGGGATGGCCAAATGTGTCTGGATGCGTTTCCATGATGTTTTAGAAGAAGCCTGAAAGCCTCTATCCCAAATGAAAAGGAGATATTGGTATCATATAAGAGTTACAGGCCAAGAGGCTATGCAATCCCCCAAATAATCTGTACTGTGTTTGCGTACATAAACCGTGTGTGTGTGTGCTCTCTCCACACCCCAGCGAGCACCCTAACAAACTTTTCCCTAGCTGTAACTTTTAATTACAGGCCCAAAAACGTGACGGATTCTCTGCCGCCTCATTTGTCACTCAGCATGAATAAGTTAGTTAGCGAGACGCTTATTGTTTTCTTCTCACACACTCTTGTCATGAAAATGTCATTAGCATATCTGCCAAGATTGAAGGAATGCTTGGATGCTACTTTACTACTGAACAAAAATATGAACGCAACATGTAAAGTGTTGGCCCATATTTCACGAGCTGAAATAAAATATCCCAGACATTTTCCATACGTATATGAAGCTTATTTATTTAACTTTGTGGAGACATTTGTTTACATTCCTGTTAGTGAGCATTTCTCATTTTGACAAGATAATCCATCAACCTGACAGGTGTTGCATATCAATAATGTAACAATGTGCGCTGAGAGTCGGGAAGCAAGTTCAGGGATTTAGTGTTAATAAATACATGCAAATCAAGAAACATGAACAATGCACAGACTAAACACTAAAGCAGAAGCAATAACGCCTAGGGAAGGAACCAAAGGGAGTGATATATATGTATATATATAGGGAAGGTAATCAGGGAGGTGATGGAGTCCAGGTGAGTGATGACACGCAGGTGCGTGTAATGATGGTGACAGGTGTGCACCATAACGAGCAGCCTGGTGACCTAGAGGCCGGAGAGGGAGCACACGTGACAGTCCCCCCTCTGCAGAGGTGCAGGAAACCTGTCAATCCGGCTGAGACGCAGTAGCATGGCGACCAAGAGCGCCGGAGAGAGCGCATACCTGACAGTAGCCCCACCCCGGCGCATTTGGCTCCATCCGCAGGACGCCACCCCAAGGGATGATTCCGGGGATCAGGAGCGGACCGGTCATCCCTGCTGATGCGCGGGAACCTGTTGCCGACTGGGACGTGGGAACCTGACAGACAGCTGAGGCAGGGGAGCCTGGAAATCTGGCTGAGGCATGAAAGCCCGATGAGCCGGCAGAGGCAGGGGAGCCTGGAAATCTGGCTGAGGCATGACAGCCTGTAGCGGTTCCCGGACCTGACGCCATTCCACCTGGAAAAAAACCACAAAAAAAACACTCCGATGCTTCACTTAGGTGAGGCGTTATTCTCTAACGATGTGGGCTGAGAGTCAGGAAGCAAGTTCAGGGAGTGAGTGTTTTAATAAATAAAATGCGAAACAAGAAACGCAAACAACACACAGACTAAACACTGGAACAGAAACAATAACGGCTGGGGAAGGAAACAAAGGGAGTGACATATATATATATAGGGATGGTAATCAGGGAGGCGATGGAGTCCAGGTGAGTGATGACGCGCAGGTGCGCATAACGATGGTGACGTGTGCGCCATAACGAGCAGCCTGGTGACCTAGAGGCCGGAGAGAGAGCACACATGACAAATAAGCTGATTAAAGAGCATGATCATTACACAGGTGCACCTTGTGCTGGGGACAATAAAAGGCAGCTCTAAAATGTGCAGTTTTGTCACACAACACAATGCCACAGATGTCTCAAGTTTTGAGGGAGCGTGCAATTGGAATGCTGACTGCAGGAATGTCCACCAGAGCTAATCCAGAGAATGTAATGTTCATTTCTCTACCATAAGTTGCCTCCAAAGTCTTTAGAGAATTTGGCAGTATGTCCAACCGGCCTCACAACTGCAGACCATGTGTAACCATGCCAGCCCAGGACCTCCACAGCCGGCTTCTTCACCTGCGGGACCGTCTGAGACCAGCCACCCAGACAGCTTATGAAACTGAGTATTTCTGTCTGAAATAAATCCCTTTTGTGGGGAAAAACTCATTATGATTGGCTCCCAAGTGGGTGGAGCTATGCCCTCCCAGGCCCACCCATGGCTGTGCCCCAGCCCAGTCATGAAATCCATAGATTGGGGCCTAATAAATGTATTTAAATGGACTGATTTCGTTATATGAACTGGAACGCATTGTAAAATCTTTGAAATGGTTGCATGTTGCGTTTATATTTGTATTCAGTATCAAAACAGTAAATTACTGTGTATCATCTCACTCATATTGTGTCGTCTGTTGAGATGATCACATCAAATGATTGCACATACTGTTGAAGTTTGAAGTTTACATACACTTAGGTTGGAGTCATTAAAACACGTTTTTCAGCCACTCCATACATTTCTTGTAAACAAACTATAGTTTTGGCAAGTTGGTTAGGACATCTACTTTGTGCATGACACAAGTAATTTTTCAAACAATTGTTTACAGACAGATTATTTCACTTATAATTCACTGTATCACAATTCCAGTGGGTCAGAAGTTTACATACACTAAATTGACTGTGCCTTTAAGCAGCTTGGAAAATTCCAGGAAATGATGTCATGGCTTTAGAAACTTCTGATAGGCTAATTGACACCATTTGAGTCAATTGGAGGTGTACCTGTGGATGTATGTCAAGGCCTACCTTCAAACTCAGTGCCTCTTTGCTTGACATCATGGAAAAATAAAAATAAATCAGCCAAGACCCCAGGAAATAATTGTAGACCTCCACACGTCTGGTTCATCCTTGGGAGCAATTTTCAAACCCCTGAAGGTAACACGTTCATCTGTACAAACAATAGTACGCAAGTATAAACAGATGTTCTGGCCTCCACAATCAACCAACCTTAACCCAATTGAGATGAGTTGGACGGCAGAGTGAGGAACTCCTTCAAGGCTGTTGGAAAAGCATTCCAGGTAAAACTGGTTGAGAGAATGCAAAGCTGTCATCAAGGCAAAGGGTGGCTACTTTGAAGGATATAAAATATATTTAGATTGGTTTAACCCTTTTTTGGATACAACATGATTCCACGTGTGTTATTTCATTGTTTTGATGTCTTCACTATTATTATACAATGTAGAAAATAGTAAAAAAATAAAGAAACATCCTTGAATGAGTAGGTGTGTCCAAACTTTGACTGGTACTGTATATCTTACATTTCATATGGTATGTATTAATTTATCGTTGTCCATCATCCATTTCTTATGATATGTTAAGAATTTGCAAAATGTACAATATCTTACGAATTTGAAAAGCGTATGTTCCAAATTTCAATTTGTTGTGGCTAACATTAACTAGGTGGCTAGGTGTTAATGCTAACGTTAGCAAGCTGGCTAACATTAGCTAGGCTAGGGGTTAGGGATTAGGATTAAGGTTAGGAGTTACGTTAAAATGTTAAGGTTAACCGAAGGATTAGCTGTGGAGTGCCATTGATGTCATTTTGACTGTCACAATGTTTATTTTCCGCTATGCTCGGTTGCTCTGTTGACAACACAACCCTTCAGGATGTGCTGTGGTTTTCAAGTCTATAAACTCTTTCCAAAAGTATTTTTGTGACTATTCTATTGATTCCAATATGCTGGTAGAGCTAAATCAAGTTTCTTAGTTGTTAGAAAATGTATTTTATTTTGAGCCAGGAGAGGTACTCATACTAAATGTATTTCTCACCTTTAGTCATCTCTAGTCTGGCAGCCAGAGCTGTTAATTGGTGTATATGTCATCTGTCTTGACTGTGGGTTGTCTAGGGAGAAACAGACAGGATATCCTCTCTATAGCATCACCTCTTCTCATTTCTTCTCTGGTCGGGAGAGGACTACAGTAAGAGCAAAATAGTCCTAACAAAATAAAATCATAAAAACCTTAGTGTAACAACAGTTTTAGTAAGTAATACTGAAGTTGTGCATAATTATCAGTTTATATTTAGGTTTATGTAGCCCATTCATTGTCAGTTAGAGATACAGTAGGACCCAAAAGCATAATCAGTGCTCTAACTCTCCCTTGCGCTGGTCTGGAGCAATGAAGTGGTGACGCAGGGTACCGTAACCACAAATTACCTCTAAGTACCACAGCATAATCACAAAACGTTTAGTGGAGCAACCACTGTATTTCCTCCATCACCTCTCTCTGGCATGCCCTGTGTAAAACAAAAAGCTGGAGTGGGGCCTTGTTCCATATAAGTCCACTGAGATAAGCTCATCCAAATGTCTATGTTTTATAATGTCCACAGCATGGCTCACTCATAAGAGGCTTTCAAATCAAATCAAATGTATTTATATAGCCCTTCATGCATCAGCTGATATCTCAAAGTGCTATACAGAAACCCAGCCTAAAACCCCAAACAGCAAGCAATGTTGAAGCACGTTGGCTAGGGAAAACTC
The DNA here is from genome assembly GCF_045791955.1 of Oncorhynchus clarkii lewisi. NCBI lineage: Eukaryota > Metazoa > Chordata > Actinopteri > Salmoniformes > Salmonidae > Oncorhynchus > Oncorhynchus clarkii. Next base: position 69,850,340 of record NC_092148.1, read on the forward strand.
CCTAGAAAGGCCAAAACCTAGGCTGAAACCTAGAAAGGAACCAGGCTATGAGGGGTGGCCAGTCCTCTTCTGGCTGTGCCGGGTGGAGATTATAACAGAACATGGCCAAGATGTTAAAATGTTCATAAATGACCAGCATGGTCAAATAATAGGTCTGGGACAGGTAGCATGTCCGGTGAACAGGTCAGGATTCCATAGCCGCAGGCAGACCAGTTGAAACTGGAGCAGCAGCACGGCCAGGTGGACTGGGGACAGCAAGGAGTCATCATGCCAGGTAGTCCTGAGGCATGGTCCTACGGCTCACATAAACTACTGCAGCATAAATACTGGCGGCTGAGACAGGAGGGGTCAGGAGACACTGTGGCCCCATCCGATGATACCCCCGGACAGGGCCAAACAGGAAGGATATAACCCCACCCACTTAGCCAAAGCACAGCCCCCACACAACTAGAGGGATATCTTCAACTACCAACTTACCATCCTGAGACAAGGCCGAGTATAGCCCACAAAGATCTGCGCCACGGCACAACCCAAGGGGGGGCGCAAACCCAGACAGGAAGATCACATCAGTGACTCAACCCACTCAAGTGACGCACCCCTCCCAGGGACGGTATGAAAGAGCCCCAGTAAGCCAGTGACTCAGCCCCTGTAATAGGATTAGAGGTAGAGAATCCCAGTGGAAAGAGGGGAATCGGCCAGGCAGAGACAGCAAGGGTGGTTCATTGCTCCAGAGCCTTTCCGTTCACCTTCACACTCCTGAGCCAGACTACACTCAATCATATGACCTACTGAAGAGATGAGTCTTCAGTAAAGACTTAAAGGTTGAGACCGAGTTTGCGTCTCTCACATGGGAAGGCAGACCATTCCATAAAAATGGAGCTCTATAGGAGAAAGCCCTGCCTCCAGCTGTTTGCTTAGAAATTCTAGGGACAATTAGGAGGCTTGCGTCTTGTGACCGTAGCATACGTGTAGGAGGTACAGTGCCTTGCAAAAGTTTTCGGCCCCCTTGAACTTTGCGACCTTTTGCCACATTTCAGGCTTCAAACATAAAGATATAAAACTGTATTTTTTTGTGAAGAATCAACAACAAGTGGGACACAATCATGAAGTGGAACGAAATTTATTGGATATTTCAAACTTTTTTAACAAATCAAAAACTGAAAAATTGGGCGTGCAAAATTACCAAGAGGTAAAATATATAGTGAAAAGAGGTAAAATATATAGTGAAAACAATAGTGGTCCTAAAACGGAACCTTGAGGAACACCGAAATGTACAGTTGATTTGTCAGAGGACAAGCCATTCACAGAGACAAACTGATATCTTTCCGACAGATAAGATCTAAACCAGGCCAGAACTTGTCCGTGCAGACCAATTTGGGTTTCCAATCTCTCCAAAAGAATGTGGTGATCGATGGTATCAAAAGCAGCACTAAGGTCTAGGAGCACGAGGACAGATGCAGAGCCTCGGTCTGATGCCATTAAAAGGTAATTTACCACCTTCACAAGTGCAGTCTCAGTGCTATGATCGGGTCTAAAACTAGACTGAAGCATTTCGTATACATTGTTTGTCTTCAGGAAGGCAGTGAGTTGCTGCGCAACAGCCTTTTCTAAAATGTTTGAGAGGAATGGAAGATTCGATATAGGCCGATAGTTTTTTATATTTTCTGGGTCAAGGTTTGGCTTTTTCAAGAGAGGCTTTATTACTGCCACTTTTAGTTTGGTACACATCCGGTGGATAGAGAGCCGTTTATTATGTTCAACATAGGAGGGTCAAGCACAGGAAGCAGCTCTTTCAGTAGTTTAGTTGGAATAGGGTCCAGTATGCAGCTTGAAGGTTTAGAGGCCATTATTATTTTCATCCGTGTGTCAAGAGATATAGTACTAAAACACTTGAGTGTCTCTCTTGATCCTAGGTCCTGGCAGAGTTGTTCGGATTGTTCTTATTTTCCTCAATTAAGTTGGAAAAATAGGATGATCGAGCAGCAGTAAGGGCTCTTCGATACTGCACGGTACTGTCTTTCCCAGCTAGTCGGAAGACTTCCAGTTTGGTGTGATGCCATTTCCGTTCCAATTTTCTGGAAGCTTGCTCCAGAGCTCGGGTATTTTCTGTATACCAGGGAGCTAGTTTCTTATGAGAAATGTTTTTAGTTTCTAGGGGTGCAACTGCATCTAGGGTATTGCGCAAGGTTAAATTGAGTTCCTCAGTTAGGTGGTTAACTGATTTTTGTCCTCTGACGTCCTTGGGTAGGCAGAGGGAGTCTGAAAGGGCATCAAGGAATCTTTGTGTTGTCTGTGAATTTATAGCACGACTTTTGAGGCTCCTTGTTTGGGGTCTGAGCAGATTATTAGTTGCAATTGCAAACTTAATAAAATGGTGTTCCGATAGTCCAGGATTATGAGGAAAAACATTAAGATCCACAACATTTATTCCATGGGACAAAACTAGGTCCAGAGTATGACTGTGACAGTGAGTAGGTCCAGAGACATGTTGGACAAAACCCACTGAGTCGATGATGGCTCCGAAAGCCTTTTGGAGTGGGTCTGTGGACTTTTCCATGTGAATATTAAAGTCACCAAAAAATTAGAATATTATCTGCTATGACTTCAAGGTCCGATAGGAATTCAGGGAACTCAATGAGGAATGCTGTATATGGCCCAGGAGGGCTGTAAACAGTAGCTATAAAAAGTGATTGAGTAGGCTGCATAGATATCATGACTAGAAGCTCAAAAGATGAAAACGTCTTTTTTTAAATTTGTAAATTGACATTTGCTATCGTAAATGTTAGCAACACCTCCGCCTTTGCGGGATGCACGGGGGATATGGTCACTAGTGTAACCAGGAGGTGAGGCCTCATTTAACACAGTAAATTCATCAGGCTTAAGCCATGTTTCATACAGGTCAATCACATCAAGATTATGATCAGTGATTAGTTAATTGACTATAATTGCCTTTGAAGTAAGGGATCTAACATTAATAAGTAGCCCTATTTTGAGATGTGAGGTATCACGATCTCTTTCAATAATGACAGGAATGGAGGAGGACTTTTGGACAGTTTCTTAGTATCGTTGCTTATAATTTCTCTCAATCGATACACAATACCCTATAATGACAAAGCAAAAACAGGTTTTTAGAAATGTTTGCAATGTATTAAAAATTGAACACTGAAATATCACATTTGCATAAGAATTCAGATCCTTTATTCAGTATTTTGTTGAAGCAGCCTTGGCAGCGATTAAAGCCTCGAGTCTTCGTGGGTATGACACTACAAGCTTGGCACGCCTCTATTTGGGGAGTTCCTCCCATTTTTCTCTGCAGATCCTCTCAAGCTCTGTCAGGTTGGATGGGGAGTGTCGCTGACTGGGCCACTCAAGGGCATTCAGAGACATTCAGAGCCACTCCTGCGTTCTCTTGGCTGTGTGCTTAGGGTGGTTGTCCTTTTAAAAGGTGAACCTTTGCCTCAGTCTGAGGTCCTGAGCGCTCTGGAACAGGTTTTCATCAAGGATCTCTCTGTACTTTGCTCCGTTCATCTTTCCCTCAATCCTGATTAGTCTCCCGGTCCCTGCTGCTGAAAAACATACCCACAGCATGATGCTGCCACCACTCATGGCTTGGTTTTACCTCATGGCTTGGTTTTTGCTCTGACATGCACTGTCAACTGTGGGACCTTATATAGACAGGTGTTTGCCTTACCAAATCATGCCCAATCAATTGCATTTACCACAGGTGGACTCCAATCTAGTTGTAGAAACATCTCAAGGATGATCAATGGAAACAGGATGCACCTGAGCTCAATTTAGAGTCTCATAGCAAAGGGTCTGAATACTAATGTAAATATGGTATTTATGTTTTTATTTTTAATAAATGTGCAAAAAAAAAAATGGTGTTCTCTTTTTATTATGGGGTACTGTGTGTAGGTTGATGAGGATTTAAAAAAAATGTAATCCAATTTTTAAAAAGGCTGTAACGCAACAAAATGTGGAAAAGGTCAAGGGCTCTGAATACTTTCAGAATGTACTGTATCTTTCAGGTCCCTCAGTTGAGCAATGAATTTGAAACACAGATTCTACCACAAAGACCAGGGAGGTTTTCCAATGCCTTGCAAAGAACGCCACCTATTGGTAGTTATGGAGTTTAATTGCTGTGATAGGAGAAAACTGAGGATGGCTCAGCAACATTGGCTAGACTCTAAACTCTCCTTCCAGACCTAAACTCTCCTTCCAGACCCATATCAAACATCTCCAATCGAAAATCAAATCAAGAGTCGGCTTTCTATTCCGCAACAAAGCCTCCTTCACTCACGCCGCCAAACTTACCCTAGTAAAACTGACTATCCTACCGATCCTCGACTTCGGCGATGTCATCTACAAAATTGCTTCCAACACTCTACTCAGCAAACTGGATGCAGTTTATCACAGTGCCATCCGTTTTGTCACTAAAGCACCTTATACCACCCACCACTGCGACTTGTATGCTCTAATCGGCTGGCCCTCGCTACATATTCGTCGCCAGACCCACTGGCTCCAGCTCATCTACAAGTCCATGCTAGGTAAAGCTCCGCCTTATCTCAGTTCACTGGTTACGATGGCAACACCCATCCGTAGCACGCGCTCCAGCAGGTGTATCTCACTGATCATCCCTAAAGCCAACACCTCATTTGGCCGCCTTTCGTTCCAGTTCTCTGCTGCCTGTGATTGGAACGAATTGCAAAAATCACTGAAGTTGGAGACTTTTATCTCCCTCACCAACTTCAAACATCTGCTATCTGAGCAGCTAACCGATCGCTGCAGCTGTACATAGTCTATTGGTAAATAGCCCACCCATTTTCACCTACCTCATCCCCATACTGTTTTTATTTATTTATTTTTCTGCTCTTTTGCACACCAATATCTCTACCTTTACATCTGCATAATTGTAATTATTTGCCTACCTTCTCATGCCTTTTGCACACAATGTATATATAGACTCCCCTTTTTTCTACTGTGTTATTGACTTGTTAATTGTTTACTCCATGTGTAACTCTGTGTTGTCTGTTCACACTGCTATGCCTTATCTTGGCCAGGTCGCAGTTGCAAATGAGAACTTGTTCTCAACTAGCCTACCTGGTTAAATAAAGGTGAAAAAAAAAAAAAAAAAAAAAAAAAAAAAAAAAAAACATTGTACTTACTGCACAATACTAACCTACTTGTAAATAGAGGGACGCATGTACAGAAAAAAAATATTCCAAAGCATGCATCCTGTTTGTAATACGGCACTAAAGTAAAAATGCTAAAAAATATGTCCTTAATACAAAGTGTTATGTTTGGGGCAAACACATCACATCACTGAGTACCACTCTTCATATTTTCAAGCATGGTGGTGACTGCATCATGTTATGGGTATGCTTGTCATCGGCAACAACTATGGAGTTTTCTTTAGGATAACATAAATAAAATAGAGCTAAGCACAGGCAAAATCCTAGAGGAAAACTTGGTTGTCTACTTTTCAACAGACAGAGTAGACAAATTCACCTTTCAGCAGGACAATAACCTAAAACACAAGGCCAAATATACACTGGAGTTGCTTACCATGACAACGTTGAATGTTCCTGAGTGGCCTAGTTACAGTATTGACTTAAATCGGCTTGAAAATTGATGGCAAGACCTGAAAATGGCTGTCGAGCGATGATCAACAACTAACTGGACAGACCTTGAAGTATTTTTTATAGCATAATGTGCAAATATTGTACAATCCAGGTTTTCAAAGCTCTTAGAGACTTACCCAGAAAGACTCACAGCTGTAATCGCTTCCAAAGATTCTAACATGTATTGACTCAGGGGGATGAATTTTTGTTTCATCAAGATACATTAGTGTTTTATTTTTCATTCCTTTTTTACAAATGTTAGAATTTTTCTTCCACTTTTACATTAGAGCAGTTTGTGTAGATCGTGGACCAAAACATTGTAATCCATTTTATTCCCACTTTGTAACACAACAAAATGTGGAAAAAGTAAAGGGGTGCCAATTCATTCTGACGGTACTGTTTGTCCTCTTCTGTTCTCCACTGTCATTTCACTGACTAATCGCTGCTGTAGGTGAAGAAAGTGCTGAGTAAGGAGTAACTATCTGTCTCTTTTTCATTCACCTCCCACTCTTTTTCTCTCTCAGGGGACCGGGCCTCTTTGTCTTTCTTTCTTTACCATGCATATTCATACTTGTTTTCATGTTATCATATGCTTTCTTCTCTACCCCCCCCCCCCCCCCCCCTTTCTCTCTCTCTCTATTCTGTCCTATCAGGCTGACCCTGCACTGCAGTTCATAGAGGAAGAAAGGGAGGAGGGAGATATTCTTTAGGGAGAGAGGGGAGGCAAAAGGGGTGGCTGGAAGGAAGGGGAGACAAGGGAGAAAAGAGGATAATGGAAGAGGAGGCAAATAGGGTTAGCAGATGGGGAGAAGAGGAAGAGAGGGTAAGGATGGAGAGGAGCGAGAGAGGAGTGTTAGCTGCACAAGACAGTTGACAGAGAAGGCAGACTTTACTGGATATGAAGAAGGGAGGAAACAGAAAGGAGAGCGGGAAAAGCTATTTGGATGAAAAGGAAACTGTAAGAGAAGAAAGGGCGCTGGAGGTCTGTCCAGCCTCAGTGTAGACAACAATGGTACTGAGAATGCTATGGTGTTTCACACCAGACAGTGGGGAGCATCTTGACTCTACTTATCGGTTTTTATTGATCGCTCTGCCATATTTCTGGACCATAACTTGGTCACAGCATCCATAGAATGGTTTGTGTTTTCCCCCTCCTGGGGAGATAGATATCCATCTGCAGGATTTTGCCCCAGCTCTAGGGAGGATCCTCAAGACCTTGATTAGCTGCATCAGGTCTTAGAATACTCCTTGCTTCAGCCAAACGATACGCCACGCTCATGGATGTTAGTTTCTTCTCCGCAATGAGCCTGGACCTCCCCGACAATTCTAAAACGCAAACACATTCTAACCATTCTGATTGGTCCCAAAAAACGATGGGTTGGGCCAGAGCCAAAACACACGTGGGTGAAGAAGCGTTTTGAAAGAACATCATTGGCTTTGATACTCTGTTTAGAGATGACTTTGTTTTGTACGACACCCCTCCATTTGACATCACCACAAACAACTTCAACGATGGCAGTCTCAGACTGAAACACTGTATGTAGCTAACATAGAGCAGTGGAAGAAGTCCACAAGAAGTCCGTTTGATTTGTCAGGAAGTATTCCATAGCTGGAGCAGTAAACAATTGTGGAATTTTACGCAGACTAAATGCAGCTGTGGACAATGGCATTTGACAAAATAGGCTCTAAAAAAACGGTCAACTAGACCCTACAGCCAAGTAGGGCATACAGCCAAGTAAGGGCCTTAATTGAAGAATATGTTAGGTTGTAAAGTTTTCAGGGTAAGATTCTATAGCAGAGCCTTATCACAGCAATCAGCATCATTGGTAAATTTGTGTTGAAAGCAACCTCCATGGCTGCCTCATTTCTCTTAATCTCTCTCTCTCTCTCTCTCTCTCTCTCTGTTCTCTCTGTTCTCTCTGTTCTCTCTCTCTCTCTCTGTTCTCTCTGTTCTCTCTCTCTCTCTCTCTCTCTCTCTCTCTCTCTGTTCTCTCTGTTCTCTCTGTTCTCTGGTTGCCTATCTTCCGTCAATGTTTTCTCTCCCTGTGTCCTGTAAAATAAAGTAAACTCCAGTCTTTCTCCAAGGTAAGAGGGGGTTGGTTTCAAAGCTGTATTTGATGTCAGTTTTGTAGGGTTTGGAGAAAAACAAATTATTTTCTCTGAGCAAGCAAATGGCAGAAGAGGAGTCCCTGAAGAGGGAATGACAGTGTTGTGATAAGGAGTGTGTGTGTGTGTGTGTGCGCGCGTGCATTGTTTAATTGTACAGTGAAAGACAGAGTAGAGACAGTGGGAGGATGGTGATGCTGCTGCTATGTGGTTTTGATACTGTACTTGTGGTGTACTGATGGGAGGTAACAGATGTTCTGTGGTTGTGGTGTACTGATGGGAGGTAACAGATGTACTGTGGTTGTGGTGTACTGATGGGAGGTAACAGATGTTCTGTGGTTGTGGTGTACTGATGGGAGGTAACAGATGTACTGTGGTTGTGGTGTAGTGATGGGAGGTAACAGATGTTCTGTGGTTGTGGTGTACTGATGGGAGGTAACAGATGTACTGTGGTTGTGGTGTACTGATGGGAGGTAACAGATGTACTGTGGTTGTGGTGTACTGATGGGAGGTAACAGATGTTCTGTGGTTGTGGTGTACTGATGGAAGGTAACAGATGTTCTGTGGTTGGATGCTTGTGTATTGATGTTGCAGTGATGTATTGGATTGATTTACCGCTGGTGGGGTGTTACCTCCTGAAAACAGTTTTTGCTCTCTCTCTCCCTCTCTTCTCTCTCCGTTCTCTCCCTTCTCTCTGAATTCTTTCAGTGTTTTCTGTATAGCTCAGCGCTCCAAAATGTGGTAACTAGAAGGAAGTGTTTTACCAACACTGTAGGTCTCCCTTAACAGGTTTTATGTTATATACAGTATATAACATGTATGGTTTTAATGTTATAGTATGATTAAGAATAAACCCTATACAGTGTGCATGAATAGATGGACTGCTGATCAGATGGTCACTGATGATCATATCCTGAATACTGTATGGCATAGCTGGCTTCAGTCCTGTTCCTGAGCCAGACACTTAACCTCAATACCTCCAGGTAACATTGAGAGCATGCATCATGATGTATCATTTAAATGGTAAGATATGCTAGGGGCCTGAGATGGGAGAGCCTATGCCAGTGTTTAATCTGACTTCCTGAGTCTAGTGCTGTAAGCTCTTATCTGGTCAAGGGTTTCTAGCACCACCCTTTTGAGTGTTCTCTATGGCAGGAAATCATTTATCAATGATTTGATAACTGTGTGAATTATTTAGTTCATTATATAGGTATGTGCATGATCTCTCTCTCCCTCTATCTCTCTCTGTACTGCAGTCTGTAAGGTGGTGTGAGGGTTGCACTGGGATTGTGTGTGTGTGTTTTCATTTGTTTAGGTATTCACACACTGCCTTATTAACCTCTCCTAACTCATAACTGTCCCCTGCTCTCTCCTCTCTCCCTTCAGAAATGTATGAAGTTCGACGTGGACGCTCCTATCTGGTTATCTAAGCAGCATATCCTGTGTACTCTGAACCAGAGCCTGAAGGACGTGCTGAACTATGGCCTCTTCCAGCCAGCTCACAATGGAAAGGCTGGCAAGTTCCTGGATGAGGAGAGGCAGCTGAAGGAATACCCACTGCCTTCTGCTACACCTGTACCATACCTGGAGGTAGGCCTGCACCCTCTCTCATTAACATGTTTCTATGTGTGTGTTAAGGTGTATTTAATATGTGTTGTATGTGGATGTTTGTTTCTGTGTGTGTGAGTGTGTGTTCTCTGTCCTGTTGCTGTCATGGTGTTTTTTGTTGTTGTTCTAGTTTATTGGGTTCATCAGCTTTAATATTGCAGTTAGATTGTGGCTTCCATCAATGTAATTGTCTGCATAATTTCCAATCCCCCATATATTGTTTTGTTTCCCCTAACCCTACCACCCCTCCCCTAATTAGAGTAAACTAATGGACAACAACACTTAGGCTTCTACTTCCAGCTTACACATACTGTATACATTTACAGACATAATATAATTTACAATATTTATCTTTTGTTTGTTTTTAGTCCCATCCTTCAGCTACCCTCAACCCCTTTCACATATCTCTGAAGACCATTCAGTGTCATTCTATTTGCCATTTTCAACTGTGCTGTGAAGTTCTGAAACTTTCCATTCTCATAGGTTCAACAGATTGTAAATTAAAGATAAACATTTTTTCTCAGAGTATTACTATATCATTGATCAATTGACTTTGTCTTTTCAAATCACCCAGCAGTGCTATTTGCAGAGTTAGCTGCAGGTAAATGTTACAATTCTTCAGCCCTTCTTGAACCTGTGACCAAAAACAAGCTACATATGGACAGTACCAAAACAAATGATCAAGTGATTCTGTCTCTTTGCAGTAAAATCTATAGAGATGGGATGGTTGTATCCCTATATAAATAACATTCTGTTGGTTGCAAGAATTTTGTATTAAAAAGTTTTGAATCCGGCGTCGTTATGTTTATCAGTTGTTACCATGTGCCATGGAATCGGTACACCGAAAATCTCTTCCCAATTATTCTACATGGGACAGCTGTCAATTTGTTGGTCCTTAAATGAAACTGGTATACTTTTTTATTCAGCACAATTTTCTTTAACCAATTATGGTATTTAATGCAGGGCCGACAGACAAGTTGCTTACTTTCTCCTCCTTCCACTTACCTCTTCCATTTTTGCGGTAATGCTGCAATTCGTTGGTTGTAATTTTGGGTAGAGCTAACATTTCCATATATTTTGGTTCGCCACCAGTCTTATTTATGATATCATTTACAAAGATTATACATATTTTTATGTTTTATTTTATGCATAATGTTTTTTTTATTATCAATGAGTATATTTGAGTTTAACCATAATATTTGTTTTCTGGTGGATTAAACTGAAGTTGAAACCAACTTTCTATGGATTGTTTTTTAAATAGCGATATTTTGAATATGATTTAATTTTCAAATATCCGTAAGTGAGAGGTTGTAATCTGAATAAAGATAAAAAGGCCATTCTTACTAATCTGCTAGAAATCCAGTTCAGATTTAAGTATAACTTTTCTAAAACTTTAGTAAGAGGTCTAATGCTTTAATACTTAATACTTAATACTTAATACTGCCCTCTGAATTAATATTCATTATATAAATAGGCCTATTTAATTTTATATGGCTTACTGTTCCAGATAAAATTGATTATTTCTTGCTAATATATATATTTTTTTAAAGTCGGTAGGTAAGGCCATAAGCAAATAGGTAAACTGTGATATGACTAAAGAGTTAATCAGGGTGATTTTTCCACAAATAGACAGGTCTTTTCCTTTCCATGGTAGCAAGATCTTATCCATTTTTGCAAATGTTTTATTCAAATGTATTGTACTGAGCTACTTGAACTATTTGTTTGATCTGATCTGAAATTTGGATGGCCATAATAAATAGATATGCCAATAGTGGACAACGTTGTTTTACTCCCCTTGACAGTTTAATACTTTCTGAGAAGAAGCCATTATTTACTGTTTTACACCTATGGTTACTATGCATAACTTTAACCCATTGTATAAGATACAGTGCCTTTGGAAAGTACATAGACCTCTTGACTTTATTGACATTTTGTTACATAACAGCCTTATTCTAAAATTGATTAATTTTTAAAAAAAATCCTCAGTAATCTCCACACAATACCCCATAATGCCAAAACAAAAACAGTTTTTTAGACATTTTAGAAAATGTATTAAAAATATAAATACCATATTTACTTAAGTATTCAGACTTTTTGCTATGAGACTCGAAATTGAGCTCAGGTTCATCCTGTTTCCATTGGTCATCCTTGAGATATTGCTACAACTTGATTGGAGTCCACCTGTGCTAAATTCAATTGATTGATTTGGAAAGGCACACAACTGTCTATATAAGGTCCCATAGTTGACAGTGCATGTCAGAGCAAAAACAAAGCCACGAGGGCAAAGGAATTGTCCATAGCTCTCTGAGACAGGATCGCGTCGAAGCACAGATCTGGGGAAGGGTACTAAAACATTTCTGCAGCGTTGAAGGTCCCCAATAACACAGTGGCCTCCATCATTCTTAAATGGAAGACGTTTGGAACCACCAAGACTCTTCCTAGAGCCTGTCCGTCCAGCCAAACTGAGAAATCGGGGGAGCCCGCTTGGAGTTTGCCAAAAGGCACCTATAGACTCTCAGACCATGAGAAACAAGATTCTCTGGTCTGATGAAACCAATATTGAACTCTTTGGCCTGAATGCCAAGTGTCACGTCTGGAGGAAACCTGGCACCATCCCTACAGTGAAGCTTGGTGGTGTCAGCATCATGCTGTGGGGATGTTTTTCAGCGGCAGGGACTGGGAGACTAGTCAGGATCGAAGCAAAGATGAACGGAGCAAAGTAAAGAGAGATCCTTGATGAAAACCTGCTCCAGAGTGCTCAGGACCTCAGACTGGGGTGAAGGTACACCTTCCAACAAGAGAACGAATCTAGGCACACAGTCAAGACAACGCATGAGTGGCTTCGGGACAAGTTTCTGAATTTCCTTAGGCGGCCAAGCAAGAGCCTGGACTTGAACCCAATCAAACCTGATAGAGTTTGAAAGGATATGCAGAGAAGAATAGTAAAAACTCCCCAAATAGAGGTGTGCCAAGCTTGTAGTGTCATACCCAAGAATACTCGAGGCTATAATCACTGCCAAATGTGCTTCAACAAAGTACTGAGTAAAGAGTCTGAATACTTATGCAAATGTGAAATTTCATTTTTTAATTTTTTAAAATAAATTTGCCAAAGTCTGGGGTATTGCGTGTAGATTGATGAGGTACATAAAAAAAAAAAGATTTTTGAATGTCGATAACGTAAAAAAATGTGGAAAAAGTCAAGGGGTCTGAATACTCTCTGAAGGCACTGTATTCTCCAACATTTAAATATTCCAGGCATTTATATATAAATTCCAGTTGTACTTTGTCAAAAGCCTTTTCAAAGTCAGCTATGAATGCCTGGCCTGGTTTCCCAGATTTTTCTTAGTGTTTTATTGTTTCAGATACTTGTCTTATATTATCTCCAGTGTATCGTCCATGTAAAAAACCTGTCTGATTAGGATGAATAATATCTGACAATACCTTTTAAAATCTATGCGCCAAGCATTTTGCTATAAATTTTGCATCACAACACTGTAAGGGGCCTCACATTTTTTTATGGACTGGATCTTTATATTTACCACTTTGGTCCTGTTTCAGTAAAAATGAAATCAGACTTTCTTGTTGAGCATCTGATAATCTACCATTATTATAGGAGTGGTTGAAAAAAGGATTGGTATCCCTCAACAGGTATGCCATCCAGCCCTGCAGGTTTCCCAAACTTAAAGGCTTTAACTGCATCAAGAGGTTCCTCCTCTGTAACTTGGCTTTCACATTAGTCTTATTGTACAGCTGTTCATTTTACATTATTAATAGAAAAAAATCCTTACAATTAACTTTGGTTCATTGTGTTGCTGTCGTATGCCTTCTCCCCCGAGAGAACACTAGGAGATTGATGTCACCTGTCAATTATTCAATTATCCAGTCTGCTCTGTGAGTAAGATGTGTGCATAATATATGTGTGAAACTCAGCAGCGATAATCACACTCTGACAGCAGTGTTCCCAGCTCCCAGCTGTCATCTCTAGCAGTTATTTGTAGCCTGTGTCGATCATGGTTTGTGATCATATAGAAACTCAGCCAATGTGATGTTTTTACAGTCAATAGAGTAAACATCGTTAGATCTCTCTCAAAATTCTGGAGTGAGGGAGAGCCATAAATAGATAGATACATAGCTCACTAGAGTGCACTCCAACCGTCTGCAGTGAATTATTCTATAATATCCATTGTTTGATTAAAAGTCAGCCGACATTGTTTAAATACAAAATGTTCCTTTCCTGTGGGCTTTGAAAATGTCATAGTTTTCTTATCAGGAAAGTGCTCTGTTTCTCCCTAAATACAGATAGATTGTTTTCTCCAGGTGTTATGGATTCAGCAACAGTAGATGATGTTGTTATTGCAGGTAGTTGCATCATGTTCAGGTAGCAGAATGTCTGCAGGTAAATCCTTGATGCACATAGAATAGGACTGAAGTCTGCCTTTTCTCAATTGGATTTGCTCAACTCCTGTGTCCTCTGTCCTCCATCCTCTCTGGACTCCTTTTGATAAAGGTCAAAGGTAGTTGAGGAGAGGCGACAAAGAGAGTGGAAACTAGATGAAAATGCGCTTGTATGAAATTAGACTCCTCCAATCGTGTGCCATCAGGCAAATTATGTTTACAGGGTGGAATCCCAAAATAAATGTATGAACTGATAAAACAAATGTAGTTAGTTGTGCAAGACATTTTATAGGTAAAAGGATAAGTAGTCTATGGTTTTTACAATAGACGATTCAAAGGGGGTGTGGCAGATTTCTAAATTTGTCCGCTAAGGACTCGGGTAGGATACACTTGTACTTCCTCGCCAGAAGGAGGTTATTGAGAAGAGGAGGAACTTCTTCCATTTAACTGCTAAAGAATTGACACTCTCCTCGACCACTTATCGGTTTCCGGGTCACGGAAGAGAGACGACAGAGAAGAGGACACATTGGCCAGAATGATGATGTTTAGAAGCCCAAGGGATTTACTGTGTCTTGATAATTAGATATTTGAAGTGTTCAATTCCTCCCACGTAATGTACACCTTCCCAGTTTGTAACACCAAACCCTCATGCTACCATGGACTACCAAAAAATGTCTAGCTTCCAAGGGCACTGTGCCCTAAAAATAAGAGATAAGTGGTAACAACATCTCTATAGTAGCCATGTGTCTGTGTGTACTGTATGTCAGGCAGTCATAGTTATAGCTTAGTTTAACCCTATAGTCCACAGGGACACTATAGGGCTCAGTGCCACATGAGAGGTCCTGCACATTTAGACATTCGCTAACAGCCTAGGGCTTTGTGTGTGTGTGTGTGTGTGTGTGTTCTTTAGGAGTGTAAATCTATGGGTGGGTAGAGGGCCCTTTTACATGAATGCATGTGTAGGTCTGTTCTGTAGTTGTATGAGAGTGGTGTTTACTGCCATCTCTTCAATAACATTGATCAGTCAACAGATCAGTCTTCTTTATAGATATGAGTGACAGGTTAGTCCAGCCTCACTACCCTCTGCCCTCCCATAGATTTATACTCCTAAAGCGCGCGCACACACACACACACACACACACACACAAACACACACACACACACACACACACACACACACAGAGCTTTATTTTCATGAAACTTCAGGACTTTTGTACCTAAACCTAATCCTAACATTAACCCCAAAAACCCTAACCATAACCCTAGTCTTAACCTTAACCCCAAAACTCTAAACCTAACCCTTAAGCTTAAAATAGCATTTTAACAAATTCAGGACATGAAAAAAGTTCTTGTTTTCCTACCGTGTCAGGACATTTAGGTGAATTGTTAGGACATTGGGGTCCTGATAATGTCGGAAGAAATTCACACTCACACACACACACATACACACACAAACACACACAATCGCCTCTCCCCCCCAAGGTTTACATGTTTTAGCTACAGTCTGACAGTGTTCAGTGAGACCTGTCTATCAAACCAGTGGTTTGTAACCGGACTAATACACATTGCTGTTGACAGATTGAGTATGGCAGGCAGGGGATATCTGACTTTTAATCTAGAATTGTTTTATTTACTAACAAACTAGCAGATGAACTAATATAGTGTTATTCCAGTAACCATTTGTTGTCTCTGTGTTCCTCTCCCAGTTTCGCTATAAGAGACGTCTCTACACACAGTCCCACCTGGATGACAAGCAGCTCTCCAAACTACACACCAAGGTAAGAACACACACACACACCCAGGTTTGGTATAGTCGTTCTGAGCTTTTATATATTTGGAGATGTGTGATTTTAATAGAAAAGACACCATACGTGCACATGGCCAGAGCCTATCTCATTCTGAGGCGGCAGGCTGTATATATAAGAGAGAAAAAGCAGAGAGAACTGCATGCATTGACATCCCCATCAGAGGGCAGGAGATTTACACTGGTGAGAATGGCCCATCACCAGCTGATTTTTCCTCACTGTGTGTGTGAAGGACCATGGCCATCTGCAACTGAGCAGTCTCTAATGACATTCACGTATTAATGTTGGCTTATTGTTCTGTTTAATATAAATATTCCTGCTGTCATCAATGCTTGCTAAATGACTGCTTTATTGAATAAACAGAATCGGAGCAGGCTGGACAAAGTCGAGCTATGGGACTGTGTGACTGACACATCATATCTGACACAGGCTAGAGCAGGAATGAGCATAGAGACACAGAGATGGAGCGAGAGAGATGGAGCGAGAGAGATGGAGCGAGAGAGACAGAGAGAGAGAGAGACAGAGAGAGAGACAGAGAGAGAGACAGAGAGAGAGAGACACAGAGAGAGACAGAGTAAGAGACAGAGAGACAGAGAGAGAGGCACAGAGAGAGAGATTTAAAGTATGAAAGAGATGGGGAGGGAGGCAGCAAGAACGAAAAAGAAAACGAGTAGAGAGAGAACAAGAGGAAGAGTGAGAACGAGAGAAAGAAAGAGAAAGAAATAAAGAATGAGGGAGAAAGAAAGAATAGACTCTTTACTGTCACTGCAGCCTTAGTCTATTCTGTCTCTTTCATGTTTAGTAGGGATATAGTGTTTACTGCACACTGACTGTAACTAGCTAGGTGTGGTAGGGATATAGTGTCTTACTGCACACTGACTGTAACTAGCTAGGTGTGGTAGGGATATAGTGTCTTACTGCACACTGACTGTAACTAGCTAGATGTGGTAGGGATATAGTGTTTACTGCACACTGACTGTAACTAGCTAGGTGTGGTAGGGATATAGTGTTTACTGCACACTGACTGTAACTAGCTAGGTGTGGTAGGGATATAGTGTCTTACTGCACACTGACTGTAACTAGATAGGTGTGGTAGGGATATAGTATTTACTGCACACTGACTGTAACGAGCTAGGTGTGGTAGGGATATAGTGTTTACTGCACAATGACTGTAACTAGCTAGGTGTGGTAGGGATATAGTATTTACTGCACACTGACTGTAACTAGATAGGTGTGGTAGGGATATAGTATTTACTGCACACTGACTGTAACTAGCTAGATGTGGTAGGGATATAGTGTTTACTGCACACTGACTGTAACTAGCTAGGTGTGGTAGGGATATAGTGTCTTACTGCACACTGACTGTAACTAGCTAGATGTGGTCGGGATAAAGTGTTTACTGCACACTGACTGTAACTAGCTAGGTGTGGTAGGGATATAGTGTTTACTGCACACTGACTGTAACTAGCTAGGTGTGGTAGGGATATAGTGTCTTACTGCACACTGACTGTAACTAGCTAGGTGTGGTAGGGATATAGTGTTTACTGCACACTGACTGTAACTAGCTAGGTGTGGTAGGGATTTATGGTCTTACTGCACACTGACTGTAACTAGCTAGGTGTGGTAGGGATATAGTGTCTTACTGCACACTGACTGTAACTAGCTAGGTCTGGTAGGGATATAGTGTCTTACTGCACACTGACTGTAACTAGCTAGGTGTGGTAAGGATAAAGTGTCTTACTGCACACTGACTGTAACTAGCTAGGTGTGGTAGGGATATAGTGTTTACTGCACACTGACTGTAACTAGCTAGGCGTGGTAGGGATTTATGGTCTTACTGCACACTGACTGTAACTAGCTAGGTGTGGTAGGGATATAGTGTCTTACTGCACACTGACTGTAACGACATAGGTGTGGTAGGGATATAGGGTCTTACTGCACACTGACTGTAACGAGCTAGGTGTGGTAGGGATATAGTGTTTACTGCACACTGACTGTAACTAGCTAGGTGTGGTAGGGATATAGTGTTTACTGCACATTGACTGTAATCTACTGTATTCAGATGGAATATTATATTTTCTGTAGTTGCACCTTGTTATAATTCTACAGATAATCCAAAAAGTGGTCATTGGAGTGTTTGGTTTGCTGTTGATTTAAGCCAGCAGATCAAATCAAATCGAATTGTATTAGTCACATGCGCCGAATACAACAGGTGTAGTAGACTTTACAGTGAAATGCTTATTTACGAGCCCTTACCCGACAGTGCAGTTTCAAAAAATACGGATAAGGTCTCCAGCACTAGATTACTCTGAGAGGGGGGTTGGTTTCATGATATCAATTCAATGTTCTCAGTCAAACTAATCCCCCTTTCACAGTGGCCTGCTGGGTGAGTTATTAACTGTATTGACTGGGTCTGCTGGGGCTAGCTTCACCCCATGCCTAACACACACACACACACACACACACACACACACACACACACACACACACACACACACACGCACACGCACACGCACTCTGCCTCTGTCTCTCCCACTATCTATATGTCCCACATGTGCACTCTCCCTCTCTCTCCCACTATCTATATGTCCCACACGTGCACTCTCCCTCCGTCTCTCTCACTATCTATAAGTCCCACACGTGCACTCTCCCTCCTTCTCTCTCACTATCTAAATGTCCCACACATGCACTCTCCCTGTCTCTCCCACTATCTATATGTCCCGCACGTGCACTCTCCCTCCTTCTCTCTCACTATCTATATGTCCCACACATGCACTCTCCCTCTGTTTCTCCCCACTATCTATATGTCCCACATGTGCACTCTCCCTGTCTCTCCCACTATCTATATGTACCACACGTGCACTCTCCCTCTGTCTCTCCCTCTGTCTCTCCCACTATCTTTTTGTCCCACACATGCACTCTCCCTCTGTCTCTCCCACTATCTATATGTCCCACATGTGCACTCTCCCTATGTCTCTCCCACTATCTATATGTCCCACATGTGCACTCTCCCTATGTCTCTCCCATTATCTATATGTCCCACATGTGCACTCTCCCTATGTCTCTCCCACTATCTATATGTCCCACATGTGCACTCTCCCTCTGTCTCTCCCTCTGTCTCTCCCACTATCTATATGTCCCACACATGCACTCTCCCTCTGTTTCTCCCACTATCTATATGTACCACACGTGCACTCTCCCTCTGTTTCTCCCACTATCTATATGTACCACACGTGCACTCTCCCTCTGTCTCTCCCTCTGTCTCTCCCACTATCTATATGTCCCACACGTGCACTCTCCCTCTGTCTCTCCCACTATCTATATGTCCCACACGTGCACTCTCCCTCTGTCTCTCCCTCTGTCTCTCCCACTATCTATATGTCCCACACGTGCACTCTCCCACTATATATATGTCCCACACGTGCACTCTCCCTCTGTCTCTCCCACTATCTATATGTCCCACACGTGCACTCTCCCTCTGTCTCTCCCTCTTTCTCTCCCACTATATATATGTCCCACACGTGCACTCTCCCGCTGGCTCTCCCACTATATATATATATTTCCCGCACGTGCACTCTCCCTCTCTCTTCCACTATATATATATATATCCCACACATGCACTCTCCCTCTCTCTCCAACTATGTATATGTCCCACACATGCACTCTCCCTCTGTCTCTCCCACCTTCTTTTTGTCCCACACATGCACTCTCCCTCTGTCTCTCCCACTATCTATATGTCCCACATGTGCACTCTCCCTCTGTCTCTCCCACTATCTATATGTCCCACATGTGCACTCTCCCTATGTCTCTCCCACTATCTATATGTCCCACATGTGCACTCTCCCTATGTCTTTCCCACTATCTATGTGTCCCACACGTGCACTCTCCCTCTGTCTCTCCCACTATATATATGTCCCACACGTGCACTCTCCCTCTGTCTCTCCCACTATCTATATGTCCCACACGTGCACTCTCCCTCTGTCTCTCCCACTATATATATATTTCCCGCACGTGCACTCTACCCCTGTCTCTCCCACTATGTATATATCCCACACGTGCACTCTCCCTCTGTCTCTTCCACTATATACATATATCCCACACATGCACTCTCCCTCTGTCTCTCCCACCTTCTTTTTGTCCCACACATGCACTCTCCCTCTGTCTCTCCCAACATATATATGTCCCACACGTGCACTCTCCCTCTGTCTCTCTCCCATTACCTATATGTCCCACACATGCACTCTCCCTCTGTCTCTCCCACTATCTATATGTCCCACACGTGCACTCTCCCGCTGGCTCTCCCACTATATATATATTTCCCACACGTGCACTCTCCCCCTGTCTCTCCCACTATGTATATGTCCCACACGTGCACTCTCCCTCTGTCTCTTCCACTATATATATATATATCCCACACTTGCACTCTCCCTCTGTCTCTCCCACTATCTATATGTCCCACACATGCACTCTCCCTCTGTCTCTCCCACCTTCTTTTTGTCCCACACATGCACTCTCCCTCTGTCTCTCCCACTATCTATATGTCCCACACGTGCACTCTCCCTCTGTCTCTCCCACAATCTATATGTCCCGCACATAAACTCTCCCTCCGTCTCTCCCACTATCTATATGTTCCACACGTGCACTCTCCCTCCGTCTCTCCCACTATATATATGTCCCACACATGCACTCTCCCTGTCTCTCCCATTATCTATATGTCCCACACGTGCACTCTCCCTCCTTCTCTCTCACTATCTATATGTCCCACACATGCACTCTCCCTCTGTTTCTCCCCACTATCTATATGTCCCACATGTGCACTCTCCCTCTGTCTCTCCCACTATCTATATGTCCCACACATGCACTCTCCCTGTCTCTCCCTCTATCTATATGTACCACACGTGCACTCTCCCTCTGTCTCTCCCTCTGTCTCTCCCACTATCTTTTTGTCCCACACATGCACTCTCCCTCTGTCTCTCCCACTATCTATATGTACCACACGTGCACTCTCCCTCTGTCTCTCCCACTATCTATATGTACCACACGTGCACTCTCC
Organism: Oncorhynchus clarkii lewisi; assembly: GCF_045791955.1. Lineage (NCBI taxonomy): Eukaryota > Metazoa > Chordata > Actinopteri > Salmoniformes > Salmonidae > Oncorhynchus > Oncorhynchus clarkii. The sequence goes on from NC_092148.1 coordinate 69,870,928, forward strand.
CTCTGTCTCTCCCACTATCTATATGTCCCACATGTGCACTCTCCCTATGTCTCTCCCACTATCTATATGTCCCACATGTGCACTCTCCCTATGTCTCTCCCACTATCTATGTGTCCCACACGTGCACTCTCCCTCTGTCTCTCCCACTATCTATATGTCCCACATGTGCACTCTCCCTCTGTCTCTCCCTCTTTCTCTCCCACTATCTATATGTCCCACACATGCACTCTCCCTCTGTCTCTCCTACTATCTATATGTCCCACATGTGCACTCTCCCTATGTCTTTCCCACTATCTATATGTCCCACACGTGCACTCTCCCTCTGTCTCTCCCACTATCTATATGTCCCACACGTGCACTCTCCCTCTGTCTCTCCCACAATCTATATGTCCCGCACATGCACTCTCCCTCTGTTTCTCCCACTATCTATATGTCCCACACGTGCACTCTCCCTCTGTCTCTCCCTCTGTCTCTCCCACTATATATATGTCCCACACATGCACTTTCCCTCTGTCTCTCCCACTACCTATATGTCCCACACATGCACTCTCCCTCTGTCTCTCCCACTATCTATATGTCCCACACATGCACTCTCCCTCTGTCTCTCCCACCTTCTTTTTGTCCCACACATGCACTCTCCCTCTGTCTCTCCCACTATCTATATGTCCCACACGTGCACTCTCCCTCTCTCTCCCACTATCAATATGTCCCACACGTACACTCTCCCTCTGTCTCTCCCACAATCTATATGTCCCGCACATGCACTCTCCCTCTGTCTCTCCCACAATCTATATGTCCCGCACATAAACTCTCCCTCCGTCTCTCCCACTATCTATATGTTCCACACGTGCACTCTCCCTCCGTCTCTCCCACTATATATATGTCCCACACATGCACTCTCCCTATGTCTCTCCCACTATCTATGTGTCCCACACGTGCACTCTCCCTCTGTCTCTCCCACTATCTATATGTCCCACATGTGCACTCTCCCTCTGTCTCTCCCTCTTTCTCTCCCACTATCTATATGTCCCACACATGCACTCTCCCTCTGTCTCTCCTACTATCTATATGTCCCACATGTGCACTCTCCCTATGTCTTTCCCACTATCTATATGTCCCACACGTGCACTCTCCCTCTGTCTCTCCCACTATCTATATGTCCCACACGTGCACTCTCCCTCTGTCTCTCCCACAATCTATATGTCCCGCACATGCACTCTCCCTCTGTTTCTCCCACTATCTATATGTCCCACACGTGCACTCTCCCTCTGTCTCTCCCTCTGTCTCTCCCACTATATATATGTCCCACACATGCACTTTCCCTCTGTCTCTCCCACTACCTATATGTCCCACACATGCACTCTCCCTCTGTCTCTCCCACTATCTATATGTCCCACACATGCACTCTCCCTCTGTCTCTCCCACTATCTATATGTCCCACACATGCACTCTCCCTCTGTCTCTCCCACTATCTATATGTCCCACACGTGCACTCTCCCTCTCTCTCCCACTATCAATATGTCCCACACGTACACTCTCCCTCTGTCTCTCCCACAATCTATATGTCCCGCACATGCACTCTCCCTCCGTCTCTCCCACTATCTATATGTTCCACACGTGCACTCTCCCTCCGTCTCTCCCACTATATATATGTCCCACACATGCACTCTCCCTGTCTCTCCCATTATCTATATGTCCCACACGTGCACTCTCCCTCCTTCTCTCTCACTATCTATATGTCCCACACATGCACTCTCCCTCTGTTTCTCCCCACTATCAATATGTCCCACACGTGCACTCTCCCTCTGTCTCTCCCACAATCTATATGTCCCGCACATAAACTCTCCCTCCGTCTCTCCCACTATCTATATGTTCCACACGTGCACTCTCCCTCCGTCTCTCCCACTATATATATGTCCCACACATGCACTCTCCCTGTCTCTCCCATTATCTATATGTCCCACACGTGCACTCTCCCTCCTTCTCTCTCACTATCTATATGTCCCACACATGCACTCTCCCTCTGTTTCTCCCCACTATCTATATGTCCCACATGTGCACTCTCCCTCTGTCTCTCCCACTATCTATATGTCCCACACATGCACTCTCCCTGTCTCTCCCTCTATCTATATGTACCACACGTGCACTCTCCCTCTGTCTCTCCCTCTGTCTCTCCCACTATCTTTTTGTCCCACACATGCACTCTCCCTCTGTCTCTCCCACTATCTATATGTACCACACGTGCACTCTCCGTCTGTCTCTCCCACTATCTATATGTACCACACGTGCACTCTCCCTCTGTCTCTCCCACTATCTATATGTCCCACATGTGCACTCTCCCTATGTCTCTCCCACTATCTATATGTCCCACATGTGCACTCTCCCTATGTCTCTCCCACTATCTATGTGTCCCACACGTGCACTCTCCCTCTGTCTCTCCCACTATCTATATGTCCCACACGTGCACTCTCCCTCTGTCTCTCCCTCTTTCTCTCCCACTATCTATATGTCCCACACATGCACTCTCCCTCTGTCTCTCCTACTATCTATATGTCCCACATGTGCACTCTCCCTATGTCTTTCCCACTATCTATATGTCCCACACGTGCACTCGCCCTCTGTCTCTCCCACTATCTATATGTCCCACACGTGCACTCTCCCTCTGTCTCTCCCACAATCTATATGTCCCGCACATGCACTCTCCCTCTGTTTCTCCCACTATCTATATGTCCCACACGTGCACTCTCCCTCTGTCTCTCCCTCTGTCTCTCCCACTATATATATGTCCCACACATGCACTTTCCCTCTGTCTCTCCCACTACCTATATGTCCCACACATGCACTCTCCCTCTGTCTCTCCCACTATCTATATGTCCCACACATGCACTCTCCCTCTGTCTCTCCCACCTTCTTTTTGTCCCACACATGCACTCTCCCTCTGTCTCTCCCACTATCTATATGTCCCACACGTGCACTCTCCCTCTCTCTCCCACTATCAATATGTCCCACACGTGCACTCTCCCTCTGTCTCTCCCACAATCTATATGTCCCGCACATGCACTCTCCCTCCGTCTCTCCCACTATCTATATGTTCCACACGTGCACTCTCCCTCCGTCTCTCCCACTATATATATGTCCCACACATGCACTCTCCCTGTCTCTCCCATTATCTATATGTCCCACACGTGCACTCTCCCTCCTTCTCTCTCACTATCTATATGTCCCACACATGCACTCTCCCTCTGTTTCTCCCCACTATCTATATGTCCCACATGTGCACTCTCCCTCTGTCTCTCCCACTATCTATATGTCCCACACATGCACTCTCCCTGTCTCTCCCACTATCTATATGTACCACACATGCACTCTCCCTGTCTCTCCCACTATCTATATGTTCCACACGTGCACTCTCCCTCCGTCTCTCCCACTATATATATGTCCCAAACATGCACTCTCCCTGTCTCTCCCATTATCTATATGTCCCACACGTGCACTCTCCCTCCTTCTCTCTCACTATCTATATGTCCCACACATGCACTCTCCCTCTGTTTCTCCCCACTATCTATATGTCCCACATGTGCACTCTCCCTCTGTCTCTCCCACTATCTATATGTCCCACACATGCACTCTCCCTGTCTCTCCCACTATCTATATGTACCACACATGCACTCTCCCTGTCTCTCCCACTATCTATATGTTCCACACGTGCACTCTCCCTCTGTCTCTCCCACTATCTATATGTACCACACGTGCACTCTCCCTTTGTCTCTCCCACTATCTATATGTACCACACGTGCACTCTCCCTCTGTCTCTCCCACTATCTATATGTCCCACATGTGCACTCTCCCTATGTCTCTCCCACTATCTATATGTCCCACATGTGCACTCTCCCTATGTCTCTCCCACTATCTATGTGTCCCACACGTGCACTCTCCCTCTTTCTCTCCCACTATCTATATGTCCCACACATGCACTCTCCCTCTGTCTCTCCTACTATCTATATGTCCCACATGTGCACTCTCCCTATGTCTTTCCCACTATCTATATGTCCCACACGTGCACTCTCCCTCTGTCTCTCCCACTATCTATATGTCCCACACGTGCACTCTCCCTCTGTCTCTCCCACAATCTATATGTCCCGCACATGCACTCTCCCTCTGTTTCTCCCACTATCTATATGTCCCACACGTGCACTCTCCCTCTGTCTCTCCCTCTGTCTCTCCCACTATATATATGTCCCACACATGCACTTTCCCTCTGTCTCTCCCACCTTCTTTTTGTCCCACACATGCACTCGCCCTCTGTCTCTCCCACTATCTATATGTCCCACACGTGCACTCTCCCTCTCTCTCCCACTATCAATATGTCCCACACGTACACTCTCCCTCTGTCTCTCCCACAATCTATATGTCCCGCACATGCACTCTCCCTCCGTCTCTCCCACTATCTATATGTTCCACACGTGCACTCTCCCTCCGTCTCTCCCACTATATATATGTCCCACACATGCACTCTCCCTGTCTCTCCCATTATCTATATGTCCCACACGTGCACTCTCCCTCCTTCTCTCTCACTATCTATATGTCCCACACATGCACTCTCCCACTGTTTCTCCCCACTATCTATATGTCCCACATGTGCACTCTCCCTCTGTCTCTCCCACTATCTATATGTCCCACACATGCACTCTCCCTGTCTCTCCCACTATCTATATGTACCACACATGCACTCTCCCTGTCTCTCCCACTATCTATATGTCCCACATGTGCACTCTCCCTCTGTCTCTCCCACTATCTATATGTCCCACATGTGCACTCTCCCTATGTCTCTCCCACTATCTATGTGTCCCACACGTGCACTCTCCCTCTGTCTCTCCCACTATCTATATGTCCCACACGTGCACTCTCCCTCTGTCTCTCCCTCTTTCTCTCCCACTATCTATATGTCCCACACATGCACTCTCCCTCTGTCTCTCCTACTATCTATATGTCCCACATGTGCACTCTCCCTATGTCTTTCCCACTATCTATATGTCCCACACGTGCACTCTCCCTCTGTCTCTCCCACTATCTATATGTCCCACACGTGCACTCTCCCTCTGTCTCTCCCACAATCTATATGTCCCGCACATGCACTCTCCCTCTGTTTCTCCCACTATCTATATGTCCCACACGTGCACTCTCCCTCTGTCTCTCCCTCTGTCTCTCCCACTATATATATGTCCCACACATGCACTTTCCCTCTGTCTCTCCCACTACCTATATGTCCCACACATGCACTCTCCCTCTGTCTCTCCCACTATCTATATGTCCCACACATGCACTCTCCCTCTGTCTCTCCCACCTTCTTTTTGTCCCACACATGCACTCTCCCTCTGTCTCTCCCACTATCTATATGTCCCACACGTGCACTCTCCCTCTCTCTCCCACTATCAATATGTCCCACACGTGCACTCTCCCTCTGTCTCTCCCACAATCTATATGTCCCGCACATGCACTCTCCCTCCGTCTCTCCCACTATCTATATGTTCCACACGTGCACTCTCCCTCCGTCTCTCCCACTATATATATGTCCCACACATGCACTCTCCCTGTCTCTCCCATTATCTATATGTCCCACACGTGCACTCTCCCTCCTTCTCTCTCACTATCTATATGTCCCACACATGCACTCTCCCTCTGTTTCTCCCCACTATCTATATGTCCCACATGTGCACTCTCCCTCTGTCTCTCCCACTATCTATATGTCCCACACATGCACTCTCCCTGTCTCTCCCACTATCTATATGTACCACACATGCACTCTCCCTGTCTCTCCCACTATCTATATGTTCCACACGTGCACTCTCCCTCCGTCTCTCCCACTATATATATGTCCCAAACATGCACTCTCCCTGTCTCTCCCATTATCTATATGTCCCACACGTGCACTCTCCCTCCTTCTCTCTCACTATCTATATGTCCCACACATGCACTCTCCCTCTGTTTCTCCCCACTATCTATATGTCCCACATGTGCACTCTCCCTCTGTCTCTCCCACTATCTATATGTCCCACACATGCACTCTCCCTGTCTCTCCCTCTATCTATATGTACCACACGTGCACTCTCCCTCTGTCTCTCCCTCTGTCTCTCCCACTATCTTTTTGTCCCACACATGCACTCTCCCTCTGTCTCTCCCACTATCTATATGTACCACACGTGCACTCTCCCTTTGTCTCTCCCACTATCTATATGTACCACACGTGCACTCTCCCTCTGTCTCTCCCACTATCTATATGTCCCACATGTGCACTCTCCCTATGTCTCTCCCACTATCTATATGTCCCACATGTGCACTCTCCCTATGTCTCTCCCACTATCTATGTGTCCCACACGTGCACTCTCCCTCTTTCTCTCCCACTATCTATATGTCCCACACATGCACTCTCCCTCTGTCTCTCCTACTATCTATATGTCCCACATGTGCACTCTCCCTATGTCTTTCCCACTATCTATATGTCCCACACGTGCACTCTCCCTCTGTCTCTCCCACTATCTATATGTCCCACACGTGCACTCTCCCTCTGTCTCTCCCACAATCTATATGTCCCGCACATGCACTCTCCCTCTGTTTCTCCCACTATCTATATGTCCCACACGTGCACTCTCCCTCTGTCTCTCCCTCTGTCTCTCCCACTATATATATGTCCCACACATGCACTTTCCCTCTGTCTCTCCCACTACCTATATGTCCCACACATGCACTCTCCCTCTGTCTCTCCCACTATCTATATGTCCCACACATGCACTCTCCCTCTGTCTCTCCCACCTTCTTTTTGTCCCACACATGCACTCTCCCTCTGTCTCTCCCACTATCTATATGTCCCACACGTGCACTCTCCCTCTCTCTCCCACTATCAATATGTCCCACACGTGCACTCTCCCTCTGTCTCTCCCACAATCTATATGTCCCGCACATGCACTCTCCCTCCGTCTCTCCCACTATCTATATGTTCCACACGTGCACTCTCCCTCCGTCTCTCCCACTATATATATGTCCCACACATGCACTCTCCCTGTCTCTCCCATTATCTATATGTCCCACACGTGCACTCTCCCTCCTTCTCTCTCACTATCTATATGTCCCACACATGCACTCTCCCACTGTTTCTCCCCACTATCTATATGTCCCACATGTGCACTCTCCCTCTGTCTCTCCCACTATCTATATGTCCCACACATGCACTCTCCCTGTCTCTCCCACTATCTATATGTACCACACATGCACTCTCCCTGTCTCTCCCACTATCTATATGTCCCACATGTGCACTCTCCCTCTGTCTCTCCCACTATCTATATGTCCCACATGTGCACTCTCCCTATGTCTCTCCCACTATCTATATGTCCCACATGTGCACTCTCCCTATGTCTCTCCCACTATCTATGTGTCCCACACGTGCACTCTCCCTCTGTCTCTCCCACTATATATATGTCCCACACGTGCACTCTCCCTCTGTCTCTCCCACTATATATATATTTCCCGCACGTGCACTCTACCCCTGTCTCTCCCACTATGTATATATCCCACACGTGCACTCTCCCTCTGTCTCTTCCACTATATACATATATCCCACACATGCACTCTCCCTCTGTCTCTCCCACCTTCTTTTTGTCCCACACATGCACTCTCCCTCTGTCTCTCCCAACATATATATGTCCCACACGTGCACTCTCCCTCTGTCTCTCTCCCACTACCTATATGTCCCACACATGCACTCTCCCTCTGTCTCTCCCACTATCTATATGTCCCACACGTGCACTCTCCCGCTGGCTCTCCCACTATATATATATTTCCCACACGTGCACTCTCCCCCTGTCTCTCCCACTATGTATATGTCCCACACGTGCACTCTCCCTCTGTCTCTTCCACTATATATATATATCCCACACTTGCACTCTCCCTCTGTCTCTCCCACTATCTATATGTCCCACACATGCACTCTCCCTCTGTCTCTCCCACCTTCTTTTTGTCCCACACATGCACTCTCCCTCTGTCTCTCCCACTATCTATATGTCCCACACGTGCACTCTCCCTCTGTCTCTCCCACAATCTATATGTCCCGCACATAAACCCTCCCTCCGTCTCTCCCACTATCTATATGTTCCACACGTGCACTCTCCCTCCGTCTCTCCCACTATATATATGTCCCACACATGCACTCTCCCTGTCTCTCCCATTATCTATATGTCCCACACGTGCACTCTCCCTCCTTCTCTCTCACTATCTATATGTCCCACACATGCACTCTCCCTCTGTTTCTCCCCACTATCTATATGTCCCACACGTGTACTCTCCCTCTTTCTCTCCTACTACCTATATGTCCCACACATGCACTCTCCCTGTCTCTCCCTCTATCTATATGTACCACACGTGCACTCTCCCTCTGTCTCTCCCTCTGTCTCTCCCACTATATTTTTGTCCCACACATGCACTCTCCCTCTGTCTCTCCCACTATCTATATGTACCACACGTGCACTCTCCCTCTGTCTCTCCCACTATCTATATGTACCACACGTGCACTCTCCCTCTTTCTCTCCCACTATCTATATGTCCCACACATGCACTCTCCCTATGTCTCTCCCACTATCTATATGTCCCACATGTGCACTCTCCCTATGTCTTTCCCACTATCTATATGTCCCACACGTGCACTCTCCCTCTGTCTCTCCCACTATCTATATGTCCCACACGTGCACTCTCCCTCTGTCTCTCCCACAATCTATATGTCCCGCACATGCACTCTCCCTCTGTTTCTCCCACTATCTATATGTCCCACACGTGCACTCTCCCTCTGTCTCTCCCTCTGTCTCTCCCACTATATATATGTCCCACACATGCACTTTCCCTCTGTCTCTCCCACTACCTATATGTCCCACACATGCACTCTCCCTCTGTCTCTCCCACTATCTATATGTCCCACACGTGCACTCTCCCTCTGTCTCTCCCACTATCTATATGTCCCACACGTGCACTCTGCCTCTGTCTCTCCCTCTTTCTCTTCCACTATCTATATGTCCCACACATGCACTCTCCCTCTGTCTCTCCCACTATATATATGTCCCACACGTGCACTCTCCCTCTGTCTCTCCCACTATCTATATGTCCCACATGTGCACTCTCCCTCTGTCTCTCCCACTATCTATATGTCCCACATGTGCACTCTCCCTATGTCTCTCCCACTATCTATATGTCCCACACATGCACTCTCCCTCTGTCTCTCCCACTATCTATATGTCCCACACGTGCACTCTCCCTCCGTCTCTCCCACTATATATATGTCCCACATGTGCACTCTCCCTCTGTCTCTCCCACTATCTATATGTCCCACATGTGCACTCTCCCTATGTCTCTCCCACTATCTATATGTCCCACACATGCACTCTCCCTATGTCTCTCCCACTATATATATATGTCCCACACGTGCACTCTCCCTCTGTCTCTCCCACTATCTATATGTCCCACATGTGCACTCTCCCTCTGTCTCTCCCACTATCTATATGTCCCACATGTGCACTCTCCCTCTGTCTCTCCCACTATCTATATGTCCCACACGTGCACTCTCCCTCTCTCTCCCACTATCAATATGTCCCACACGTGCACTCTCCCTCTGTCTCTCCCACAATCTATATGTCCCGCACATGCACTCTCCCTCCGTCTCTCCCACTATCTATATGTTCCACACGTGCACTCTCCCTCCGTCTCTCCCACTATATATATGTCCCACACATGCACTCTCCCTGTCTCTCCCATTATCTATATGTCCCACACGTGCACTCTCCCTCCTTCTCTCTCACTATCTATATGTCCCACACATGCACTCTCCCTCTGTTTCTCCCCACTATCTATATGTCCCACATGTGCACTCTCCCTCTGTCTCTCCCACTATCTATATGTCCCACACATGCACTCTCCCTGTCTCTCCCACTATCTATATGTACCACACATGCACTCTCCCTGTCTCTCCCACTATCTATATGTTCCACACGTGCACTCTCCCTCCGTCTCTCCCACTATATATATGTCCCAAACATGCACTCTCCCTGTCTCTCCCATTATCTATATGTCCCACACGTGCACTCTCCCTCCTTCTCTCTCACTATCTATATGTCCCACACATGCACTCTCCCTCTGTTTCTCCCCACTATCTATATGTCCCACATGTGCACTCTCCCTCTGTCTCTCCCACTATCTATATGTCCCACACATGCACTCTCCCTGTCTCTCCCACTATCTATATGTACCACACATGCACTCTCCCTGTCTCTCCCACTATCTATATGTTCCACACGTGCACTCTCCCTCTGTCTCTCCCACTATCTATATGTACCACACGTGCACTCTCCCTTTGTCTCTCCCACTATCTATATGTACCACACGTGCACTCTCCCTCTGTCTCTCCCACTATCTATATGTCCCACATGTGCACTCTCCCTATGTCTCTCCCACTATCTATATGTCCCACATGTGCACTCTCCCTATGTCTCTCCCACTATCTATGTGTCCCACACGTGCACTCTCCCTCTTTCTCTCCCACTATCTATATGTCCCACACATGCACTCTCCCTCTGTCTCTCCTACTATCTATATGTCCCACATGTGCACTCTCCCTATGTCTTTCCCACTATCTATATGTCCCACACGTGCACTCTCCCTCTGTCTCTCCCACTATCTATATGTCCCACACGTGCACTCTCCCTCTGTCTCTCCCACAATCTATATGTCCCGCACATGCACTCTCCCTCTGTTTCTCCCACTATCTATATGTCCCACACGTGCACTCTCCCTCTGTCTCTCCCTCTGTCTCTCCCACTATATATATGTCCCACACATGCACTTTCCCTCTGTCTCTCCCACTACCTATATGTCCCACACATGCACTCTCCCTCTGTCTCTCCCACTATCTATATGTCCCACACATGCACTCTCCCTCTGTCTCTCCCACCTTCTTTTTGTCCCACACATGCACTCTCCCTCTGTCTCTCCCACTATCTATATGTCCCACACGTGCACTCTCCCTCTCTCTCCCACTATCAATATGTCCCACACGTGCACTCTCCCTCTGTCTCTCCCACAATCTATATGTCCCGCACATGCACTCTCCCTCCGTCTCTCCCACTATCTATATGTTCCACACGTGCACTCTCCCTCCGTCTCTCCCACTATATATATGTCCCACACATGCACTCTCCCTGTCTCTCCCATTATCTATATGTCCCACACGTGCACTCTCCCTCCTTCTCTCTCACTATCTATATGTCCCACACATGCACTCTCCCACTGTTTCTCCCCACTATCTATATGTCCCACATGTGCACTCTCCCTCTGTCTCTCCCACTATCTATATGTCCCACACATGCACTCTCCCTGTCTCTCCCACTATCTATATGTACCACACATGCACTCTCCCTGTCTCTCCCACTATCTATATGTCCCACATGTGCACTCTCCCTCTGTCTCTCCCACTATCTATATGTCCCACATGTGCACTCTCCCTATGTCTCTCCCACTATCTATGTGTCCCACACGTGCACTCTCCCTCTGTCTCTCCCACTATCTATATGTCCCACACGTGCACTCTCCCTCTGTCTCTCCCTCTTTCTCTCCCACTATCTATATGTCCCACACATGCACTCTCCCTCTGTCTCTCCTACTATCTATATGTCCCACATGTGCACTCTCCCTATGTCTTTCCCACTATCTATATGTCCCACACGTGCACTCTCCCTCTGTCTCTCCCACTATCTATATGTCCCACACGTGCACTCTCCCTCTGTCTCTCCCACAATCTATATGTCCCGCACATGCACTCTCCCTCTGTTTCTCCCACTATCTATATGTCCCACACGTGCACTCTCCCTCTGTCTCTCCCTCTGTCTCTCCCACTATATATATGTCCCACACATGCACTTTCCCTCTGTCTCTCCCACTACCTATATGTCCCACACATGCACTCTCCCTCTGTCTCTCCCACTATCTATATGTCCCACACATGCACTCTCCCTCTGTCTCTCCCACCTTCTTTTTGTCCCACACATGCACTCTCCCTCTGTCTCTCCCACTATCTATATGTCCCACACGTGCACTCTCCCTCTCTCTCCCACTATCAATATGTCCCACACGTGCACTCTCCCTCTGTCTCTCCCACAATCTATATGTCCCGCACATGCACTCTCCCTCCGTCTCTCCCACTATCTATATGTTCCACACGTGCACTCTCCCTCCGTCTCTCCCACTATATATATGTCCCACACATGCACTCTCCCTGTCTCTCCCATTATCTATATGTCCCACACGTGCACTCTCCCTCCTTCTCTCTCACTATCTATATGTCCCACACATGCACTCTCCCTCTGTTTCTCCCCACTATCTATATGTCCCACATGTGCACTCTCCCTCTGTCTCTCCCACTATCTATATGTCCCACACATGCACTCTCCCTGTCTCTCCCACTATCTATATGTACCACACATGCACTCTCCCTGTCTCTCCCACTATCTATATGTTCCACACGTGCACTCTCCCTCCGTCTCTCCCACTATATATATGTCCCAAACATGCACTCTCCCTGTCTCTCCCATTATCTATATGTCCCACACGTGCACTCTCCCTCCTTCTCTCTCACTATCTATATGTCCCACACATGCACTCTCCCTCTGTTTCTCCCCACTATCTATATGTCCCACATGTGCACTCTCCCTCTGTCTCTCCCACTATCTATATGTCCCACACATGCACTCTCCCTGTCTCTCCCTCTATCTATATGTACCACACGTGCACTCTCCCTCTGTCTCTCCCTCTGTCTCTCCCACTATCTATATGTCCCACACATGCACTCTCCCTCTGTCTCTCCCACTATCTATATGTACCACACGTGCACTCTCCCTTTGTCTCTCCCACTATCTATATGTACCACACGTGCACTCTCCCTCTGTCTCTCCCACTATCTATATGTCCCACATGTGCACTCTCCCTATGTCTCTCCCACTATCTATATGTCCCACATGTGCACTCTCCCTATGTCTCTCCCACTATCTATGTGTCCCACACGTGCACTCTCCCTCTTTCTCTCCCACTATCTATATGTCCCACACATGCACTCTCCCTCTGTCTCTCCTACTATCTATATGTCCCACATGTGCACTCTCCCTATGTCTTTCCCACTATCTATATGTCCCACACGTGCACTCTCCCTCTGTCTCTCCCACTATCTATATGTCCCACACGTGCACTCTCCCTCTGTCTCTCCCACAATCTATATGTCCCGCACATGCACTCTCCCTCTGTTTCTCCCACTATCTATATGTCCCACACGTGCACTTTCCCTCTGTCTCTCCCACTACCTATATGTCCCACACATGCACTCTCCCTCTGTCTCTCCCACTATCTATATGTCCCACACATGCACTCTCCCTCTGTCTCTCCCACCTTCTTTTTGTCCCACACATGCACTCTCCCTCTGTCTCTCCCACTATCTATATGTCCCACACGTGCACTCTCCCTCTCTCTCCCACTATCAATATGTCCCACACGTGCACTCTCCCTCTGTCTCTCCCACAATCTATATGTCCCGCACATGCACTCTCCCTCCGTCTCTCCCACTATCTATATGTTCCACACGTGCACTCTCCCTCCGTCTCTCCCACTATATATATGTCCCACACATGCACTCTCCCTGTCTCTCCCATTATCTATATGTCCCACACGTGCACTCTCCCTCCTTCTCTCTCACTATCTATATGTCCCACACATGCACTCTCCCTCTGTTTCTCCCCACTATCTATATGTCCCACATGTGCACTCTCCCTCTGTCTCTCCCACTATCTATATGTCCCACACATGCACTCTCCCTGTCTCTCCCTCTATCTATATGTACCACACGTGCACTCTCCCTCTGTCTCTCCCTCTGTCTCTCCCACTATCTATATGTCCCACACATGCACTCTCCCTCTGTCTCTCCCACTATCTATATGTACCACACGTGCACTCTCCCTTTGTCTCTCCCACTATCTATATGTACCACACGTGCACTCTCCCTGTCTCTCCCATTATCTATATGTCCCACACGTGCACTCTCCCTCCTTCTCTCTCACTATCTATATGTCCCACACATGCACTCTCCCTCTGTTTCTCCCCACTATCTATATGTCCCACATGTGCACTCTCCCTCTGTCTCTCCCACTATCTATATGTCCCACACATGCACTCTCCCTGTCTCTCCCACTATCTATATGTACCACACATGCACTCTCCCTGTCTCTCCCACTATCTATATGTTCCACACGTGCACTCTCCCTCCGTCTCTCCCACTATATATATGTCCCAAACATGCACTCTCCCTGTCTCTCCCATTATCTATATGTCCCACACGTGCACTCTCCCTCCTTCTCTCTCACTATCTATATGTCCCACACATGCACTCTCCCTCTGTTTCTCCCCACTATCTATATGTCCCACATGTGCACTCTCCCTCTGTCTCTCCCACTATCTATATGTCCCACACATGCACTCTCCCTGTCTCTCCCTCTATCTATATGTACCACACGTGCACTCTCCCTCTGTCTCTCCCTCTGTCTCTCCCACTATCTATATGTCCCACACATGCACTCTCCCTCTGTCTCTCCCACTATCTATATGTACCACACGTGCACTCTCCCTTTGTCTCTCCCACTATCTATATGTACCACACGTGCACTCTCCCTCTGTCTCTCCCACTATCTATATGTCCCACATGTGCACTCTCCCTATGTCTCTCCCACTATCTATATGTCCCACATGTGCACTCTCCCTATGTCTCTCCCACTATCTATGTGTCCCACACGTGCACTCTCCCTCTTTCTCTCCCACTATCTATATGTCCCACACATGCACTCTCCCTCTGTCTCTCCTACTATCTATATGTCCCACATGTGCACTCTCCCTATGTCTTTCCCACTATCTATATGTCCCACACGTGCACTCTCCCTCTGTCTCTCCCACTATCTATATGTCCCACACGTGCACTCTCCCTCTGTCTCTCCCACAATCTATATGTCCCGCACATGCACTCTCCCTCTGTTTCTCCCACTATCTATATGTCCCACACGTGCACTCTCCCTCTGTCTCTCCCTCTGTCTCTCCCACTATATATATGTCCCACACATGCACTTTCCCTCTGTCTCTCCCACTACCTATATGTCCCACACATGCACTCTCCCTCTGTCTCTCCCACTATCTATATGTCCCACACATGCACTCTCCCTCTGTCTCTCCCACCTTCTTTTTGTCCCACACATGCACTCTCCCTCTGTCTCTCCCACTATCTATATGTCCCACACGTGCACTCTCCCTCTCTCTCCCACTATCAATATGTCCCACACGTGCACTCTCCCTCTGTCTCTCCCACAATCTATATGTCCCGCACATGCACTCTCCCTCCGTCTCTCCCACTATCTATATGTTCCACACGTGCACTCTCCCTCCGTCTCTCCCACTATATATATGTCCCACACATGCACTCTCCCTATGTCTTTCCCACTATCTATATGTCCCACACGTGCACTCTCCCTCTGTCTCTCCCACTATCTATATGTCCCACACATGCACTCTCCCTCTGTTTCTCCCCACTATCTATATGTCCCACATGTGCACTCTCCCTCTGTCTCTCCCACTATCTATATGTCCCACACATGCACTCTCCCTGTCTCTCCCTCTATCTATATGTACCACACGTGCACTCTCCCTCTGTCTCTCCCTCTGTCTCTCCCACTATCTATATGTCCCACACATGCACTCTCCCTCTGTCTCTCCCACTATCTATATGTACCACACGTGCACTCTCCCTTTGTCTCTCCCACTATCTATATGTACCACACGTGCACTCTCCCTCTGTCTCTCCCACTATCTATATGTCCCACATGTGCACTCTCCCTATGTCTCTCCCACTATCTATATGTCCCACATGTGCACTCTCCCTATGTCTCTCCCACTATCTATGTGTCCCACACGTGCACTCTCCCTCTTTCTCTCCCACTATCTATATGTCCCACACATGCACTCTCCCTCTGTCTCTCCTACTATCTATATGTCCCACATGTGCACTCTCCCTATGTCTTTCCCACTATCTATATGTCCCACACGTGCACTCTCCCTCTGTCTCTCCCACTATCTATATGTCCCACACGTGCACTCTCCCTCTGTCTCTCCCACAATCTATATGTCCCGCACATGCACTCTCCCTCTGTTTCTCCCACTATCTATATGTCCCACACGTGCACTCTCCCTCTGTCTCTCCCTCTGTCTCTCCCACTATATATATGTCCCACACATGCACTTTCCCTCTGTCTCTCCCACTACCTATATGTCCCACACATGCACTCTCCCTCTGTCTCTCCCACTATCTATATGTCCCACACATGCACTCTCCCTCTGTCTCTCCCACCTTCTTTTTGTCCCACACATGCACTCTCCCTCTGTCTCTCCCACTATCTATATGTCCCACACGTGCACTCTCCCTCTCTCTCCCACTATCAATATGTCCCACACGTGCACTCTCCCTCTGTCTCTCCCACAATCTATATGTCCCGCACATGCACTCTCCCTCCGTCTCTCCCACTATCTATATGTTCCACACGTGCACTCTCCCTCCGTCTCTCCCACTATATATATGTCCCACACATGCACTCTCCCTGTCTCTCCCATTATCTATATGTCCCACACGTGCACTCTCCCTCCTTCTCTCTCACTATCTATATGTCCCACACATGCACTCTCCCTCTGTTTCTCCCCACTATCTATATGTCCCACATGTGCACTCTCCCTCTGTCTCTCCCACTATCTATATGTCCCACACATGCACTCTCCCTGTCTCTCCCTCTATCTATATGTACCACACGTGCACTCTCCCTCTGTCTCTCCCTCTGTCTCTCCCACTATCTATATGTCCCACACATGCACTCTCCCTCTGTCTCTCCCACTATCTATATGTACCACACGTGCACTCTCCCTTTGTCTCTCCCACTATCTATATGTACCACACGTGCACTCTCCCTGTCTCTCCCATTATCTATATGTCCCACACGTGCACTCTCCCTCCTTCTCTCTCACTATCTATATGTCCCACACATGCACTCTCCCTCTGTTTCTCCCCACTATCTATATGTCCCACATGTGCACTCTCCCTCTGTCTCTCCCACTATCTATATGTCCCACACATGCACTCTCCCTGTCTCTCCCACTATCTATATGTACCACACATGCACTCTCCCTGTCTCTCCCACTATCTATATGTTCCACACGTGCACTCTCCCTCCGTCTCTCCCACTATATATATGTCCCAAACATGCACTCTCCCTGTCTCTCCCATTATCTATATGTCCCACACGTGCACTCTCCCTCCTTCTCTCTCACTATCTATATGTCCCACACATGCACTCTCCCTCTGTTTCTCCCCACTATCTATATGTCCCACATGTGCACTCTCCCTCTGTCTCTCCCACTATCTATATGTCCCACACATGCACTCTCCCTCTGTCTCTCCCACTATCTATATGTACCACACGTGCACTCTCCCTTTGTCTCTCCCACTATCTATATGTACCACACGTGCACTCTCCCTCTGTCTCTCCCACTATCTATATGTCCCACATGTGCACTCTCCCTATGTCTCTCCCACTATCTATATGTCCCACATGTGCACTCTCCCTATGTCTCTCCCACTATCTATGTGTCCCACACGTGCACTCTCCCTCTTTCTCTCCCACTATCTATATGTCCCACACATGCACTCTCCCTCTGTCTCTCCTACTATCTATATGTCCCACATGTGCACTCTCCCTATGTCTTTCCCACTATCTATATGTCCCACACGTGCACTCTCCCTCTGTCTCTCCCACTATCTATATGTCCCACACGTGCACTCTCCCTCTGTCTCTCCCACAATCTATATGTCCCGCACATGCACTCTCCCTCTGTTTCTCCCACTATCTATATGTCCCACACGTGCACTCTCCCTCTGTCTCTCCCTCTGTCTCTCCCACTATATATATGTCCCACACATGCACTTTCCCTCTGTCTCTCCCACTACCTATATGTCCCACACATGCACTCTCCCTCTGTCTCTCCCACTATCTATATGTCCCACACATGCACTCTCCCTCTGTCTCTCCCACCTTCTTTTTGTCCCACACATGCACTCTCCCTCTGTCTCTCCCACTATCTATATGTCCCACACGTGCACTCTCCCTCTCTCTCCCACTATCAATATGTCCCACACGTGCACTCTCCCTCTGTCTCTCCCACAATCTATATGTCCCGCACATGCACTCTCCCTCCGTCTCTCCCACTATCTATATGTTCCACACGTGCACTCTCCCTCCGTCTCTCCCACTATATATATGTCCCACACATGCACTCTCCCTATGTCTTTCCCACTATCTATATGTCCCACACGTGCACTCTCCCTCTGTCTCTCCCACTATCTATATGTCCCACACATGCACTCTCCCTCTGTTTCTCCCCACTATCTATATGTCCCACATGTGCACTCTCCCTCTGTCTCTCCCACTATCTATATGTCCCACACATGCACTCTCCCTGTCTCTCCCTCTATCTATATGTACCACACGTGCACTCTCCCTCTGTCTCTCCCTCTGTCTCTCCCACTATCTATATGTCCCACACATGCACTCTCCCTCTGTCTCTCCCACTATCTATATGTACCACACGTGCACTCTCCCTTTGTCTCTCCCACTATCTATATGTACCACACGTGCACTCTCCCTCTGTCTCTCCCACTATCTATATGTCCCACATGTGCACTCTCCCTATGTCTCTCCCACTATCTATATGTCCCACATGTGCACTCTCCCTATGTCTCTCCCACTATCTATGTGTCCCACACGTGCACTCTCCCTCTTTCTCTCCCACTATCTATATGTCCCACACATGCACTCTCCCTCTGTCTCTCCTACTATCTATATGTCCCACATGTGCACTCTCCCTATGTCTTTCCCACTATCTATATGTCCCACACGTGCACTCTCCCTCTGTCTCTCCCACTATCTATATGTCCCACACGTGCACTCTCCCTCTGTCTCTCCCACAATCTATATGTCCCGCACATGCACTCTCCCTCTGTTTCTCCCACTATCTATATGTCCCACACGTGCACTCTCCCTCTGTCTCTCCCTCTGTCTCTCCCACTATATATATGTCCCACACATGCACTTTCCCTCTGTCTCTCCCACTACCTATATGTCCCACACATGCACTCTCCCTCTGTCTCTCCCACTATCTATATGTCCCACACATGCACTCTCCCTCTGTCTCTCCCACCTTCTTTTTGTCCCACACATGCACTCTCCCTCTGTCTCTCCCACTATCTATATGTCCCACACGTGCACTCTCCCTCTCTCTCCCACTATCAATATGTCCCACACGTGCACTCTCCCTCTGTCTCTCCCACAATCTATATGTCCCGCACATGCACTCTCCCTCCGTCTCTCCCACTATCTATATGTTCCACACGTGCACTCTCCCTCCGTCTCTCCCACTATATATATGTCCCACACATGCACTCTCCCTGTCTCTCCCATTATCTATATGTCCCACACGTGCACTCTCCCTCCTTCTCTCTCACTATCTATATGTCCCACACATGCACTCTCCCTCTGTTTCTCCCCACTATCTATATGTCCCACATGTGCACTCTCCCTCTGTCTCTCCCACTATCTATATGTCCCACACATGCACTCTCCCTGTCTCTCCCTCTATCTATATGTACCACACGTGCACTCTCCCTCTGTCTCTCCCTCTGTCTCTCCCACTATCTATATGTCCCACACATGCACTCTCCCTCTGTCTCTCCCACTATCTATATGTACCACACGTGCACTCTCCCTTTGTCTCTCCCACTATCTATATGTACCACACGTGCACTCTCCCTGTCTCTCCCATTATCTATATGTCCCACACGTGCACTCTCCCTCCTTCTCTCTCACTATCTATATGTCCCACACATGCACTCTCCCTCTGTTTCTCCCCACTATCTATATGTCCCACATGTGCACTCTCCCTCTGTCTCTCCCACTATCTATATGTCCCACACATGCACTCTCCCTGTCTCTCCCACTATCTATATGTACCACACATGCACTCTCCCTGTCTCTCCCACTATCTATATGTTCCACACGTGCACTCTCCCTCCGTCTCTCCCACTATATATATGTCCCAAACATGCACTCTCCCTGTCTCTCCCATTATCTATATGTCCCACACGTGCACTCTCCCTCCTTCTCTCTCACTATCTATATGTCCCACACATGCACTCTCCCTCTGTTTCTCCCCACTATCTATATGTCCCACATGTGCACTCTCCCTCTGTCTCTCCCACTATCTATATGTCCCACACATGCACTCTCCCTGTCTCTCCCTCTATCTATATGTACCACACGTGCACTCTCCCTCTGTCTCTCCCTCTGTCTCTCCCACTATCTATATGTCCCACACATGCACTCTCCCTCTGTCTCTCCCACTATCTATATGTACCACACGTGCACTCTCCCTTTGTCTCTCCCACTATCTATATGTACCACACGTGCACTCTCCCTCTGTCTCTCCCACTATCTATATGTCCCACATGTGCACTCTCCCTATGTCTCTCCCACTATCTATATGTCCCACATGTGCACTCTCCCTATGTCTCTCCCACTATCTATGTGTCCCACACGTGCACTCTCCCTCTTTCTCTCCCACTATCTATATGTCCCACACATGCACTCTCCCTCTGTCTCTCCTACTATCTATATGTCCCACATGTGCACTCTCCCTATGTCTTTCCCACTATCTATATGTCCCACACGTGCACTCTCCCTCTGTCTCTCCCACTATCTATATGTCCCACACGTGCACTCTCCCTCTGTCTCTCCCACAATCTATATGTCCCGCACATGCACTCTCCCTCTGTTTCTCCCACTATCTATATGTCCCACACGTGCACTCTCCCTCTGTCTCTCCCTCTGTCTCTCCCACTATATATATGTCCCACACATGCACTCTCCCTCTGTCTCTCCCACTACCTATATGTCCCACACATGCACTCTCCCTCTGTCTCTCCCACTATCTATATGTCCCACACATGCACTCTCCCTCTGTCTCTCCCACCTTCTTTTTGTCCCACACATGCACTCTCCCTCTGTCTCTCCCACTATCTATATGTCCCACACGTGCACTCTCCCTCTCTCTCCCACTATCAATATGTCCCACACGTGCACTCTCCCTCTGTCTCTCCCACAATCTATATGTCCCGCACATGCACTCTCCCTCCGTCTCTCCCACTATCTATATGTTCCACACGTGCACTCTCCCTCCGTCTCTCCCACTATATATATGTCCCACACATGCACTCTCCCTATGTCTTTCCCACTATCTATATGTCCCACACGTGCACTCTCCCTCTGTCTCTCCCACTATCTATATGTCCCACATGTGCACTCTCCCTCTGTCTCTCCCACTATCTATATGTCCCACATGTGCACTCTCCCTATGTCTTTCCCACTATCTATATGTCCCACACGTGCACTCTCCCTCTGTCTCTCCCTCTTTCTCTTCCACTATCTATATTTCCCACACATGCACTCTCCCTCTGTCTCTCCCACAATCTATATGTCCCGCACGTGCACTCTCCCTCTGTTTCTCTCACTATCTATATGTCCCACACGTGCACTCTCCCTCTGTCTCTCCCTCTGTCTCTCCCACTATATATATGTCCCACACATGCACTTTCCCTATGTCTCTCCCACTACCTATATGTCCCACACATGCACTCTCCCTCTGTTTCTCCCACTATCTATATGTCCCACACGTGCACTCTCCCTCTGTCTCTCCCACAATCTATATGTCCCACACGTACACTCTCCCTCTGTCTCTCCCACTATCTATATGTCCCACACGTGCACTCTCCCTCTGTCTCTCCCTCTTTCTCTCCCACTATATATATGTCCCACACGTGCACTCTCCCTCTGTCTCTCCCACTATCTATATGTCCCACACGTGCATTCTCCCTCTGTCTCTCTCACTATCCATATGTCCCACACATTCACTCTCCCTCTGTCTCTCCCACTATCTACATGTCCCACACATGCACTCTCCCTCTGTCTCTCCCACTATCTACAGTGGGGCAAAAAAGTATTTAGTCAGCCACCAATTGTGCAAGTTCTCCTACTTAAAAAGATGAGAGAGGCCTGTAATGTTCATCATAGGTACACTTCAACCGTGACAGACAAAATTAGAAAAAAAAATCCAGAAAATCACATTGTAGGATTTTTAATGACTTTATTTGCAAATTATGGTGGAAAATAAGTATTTGGTCAATAACAAAAGTTTATCTCAATACTTTGTTATATACCCTTTGTTGGCAAAGTCTTCACAAGGTTTTCACACACTGTTGCTGGTATTTTGGCCCATTCCTCCATGCAGATCTCCTTTAGAGCAGTGATATTTTGGGGCTGTTGCTGGGCAACACAGACTTTCAAATCCCTCCAAAGATTTTCTATGGGGTTGAGATCTGGAGACTGGCTAGGCCACTCCAGGACCTTGAAATGCTTCTTACGAAGCCACTCCTTCGTTGCCTGGGCGGTGTGTTTGGGATCATTGTCATGCTGAAAGACCCAGCCACGTTTCATCTTCAATGCCCTTGCTGATGGTAGGCTTTGTTACTTTGGTCCCAGCTCTCTGCATGTCATTCACTAGGTCCCCCCATGTGGTTCTGGGATTTTTGCTCACCGTTCTTGTGATCATTTTGACCCCACGGGGTGAGATCTTGCGTGGAGCCCCAGATCGAGGGAGATTATCAGTGGTCTTGTATGTAATTGGTCCCACAGTTGATTTCTTCAAACCAAGCTGCTTACCTATTGCAGATTCAGTCCTCCCAGCCTGGTGCAGGTCTACAATTTTGTTTCTGGTGTCCTTTGACAGCTCTTTGGTCTTGGCCATAGTGGAGTTTGGAGTGTGACTGTTTGAGGTTGTGGACAGGTGTCTTTTATACTGATAACAAGTTCAAACAGGTGTCATTAATACAGGTAACGAGTGGAGGACAGAGGAGCCTCTTAAAGAAGAAGTTACAGGTCTGTGAGAGCCAGAAATCTTGCTTGTTTGTAGGTGACCAAATACTTATTTTCCACCATAATTTGCAAATAGATTCATTAAAAATCCTACAATGTGATTTTCTGGATTTTTTTTTCTAATTGTGTCTTTCATAGTTGAAGTGTACCTATGATGAAAATTACAGTCATCGCTCATCTTTTTAAGTGGGAGAACTTGCACAATTGGTGGCTGACTAAATACTTTTTTGCCCCACTGTATATGTCCCACATGTGCACTCTCCCTCTCTTTCCCATTGTCTATATGTCCCACACGTGCACTCTCCCTCTGTCTCCCTCACTATCCATATGTCCCACACGTGTACTCTCCCTCTTTCTCTCCTACTACCTATATGTCCCACACATGCACTCTCCTTCTGTCTCTCCCATTATCTATATGTCCCACACGTGTACTCTCCCCCTGTCTCTCTCCCTTTTGCTTTTATCTGAGGGCACTGGAGTGTGTGTAGGAGTTTCTCCGAGTAATGGACAGGGCAGTAGAATGGTGCTCTTTCTTCTGGTAGGACAAAGACAACCCAGTGTGAACACCATCTGATACTAATGTAGAAATCAGCTGGGTTTCTGGATTACTGACTGACTGAGACATGGGTTAGTGTGCTACTGACTGACTGGTATCCGAGAGCTGGGTTTGTGGACTACTGACTGACTGGTTATAAGAGGCATGGGGTGGATTTACATTAGTCAAATATTTATACTGAGATCTATCTCTATCAACATCAGATTTTCAACTTTTCTGTTTACACTAGCCTTGAATGTGTAAATGTGTTTGGAGGAAAAAGCGGGAGGCTTGCAAGCCAAAGAACATCATCCCAACCGTGAAGCACGGGGGTGGCAGCATCATGTTGTGGGGGTGCTTTGCTGCAGGAGGGCCTGGTGAACTTCACAAAATAGATGGCATCATGAGGGAGGAAAATTATGTGGATATATTGAAACAACATTTCAAGACATCAATCAGGAAGTTAAAGCTTGGTAGCAAATGGGTCTTCCAAATGGACAATGACCCCAAGCATACTTCAAAGTTGTGGCAAAATGGCTTAAGGTCAACAAAATCAAGGTATTGGAGTGGCCATCACAAAGCCCTGACCTTTAATCCTACAGAAAATTTGTGGAGAACTGAAAAAGTGTGTGCTAGCAAGGAGGCCTACAAACTTGACTCGGTTACACCAGCTCTGTCAGGAGGAATGGGCCAAAATTCACCCAACAATTTAAAGGCAATGCTGCCAAATACTAATACAGTGTATGTAAACTTCTGACCCACTGGGAATGTGATGGAAGAAATAAAAGCGGGAATAAATAATTATCTCTACCATTATTCTGGCATTTCACATTCTTAAAATAAAGTGGTGATCCTAACTGACCAAGGACAGGGAATTTTTACTAGGATTACAAGTCAGGAATTGTGAAAAACTGAGTTTCAATGTATATGGCTAAGGTGTATGTAAACTTCTGATTTCAACTGTATACTGTAGGAGTGTTGGGTCAATGAAGCAGTTCTGTTAACACTGCCCTACCAGGCGAGTGTCGTGTATTATCTCCAGAGGTAGCGGTCGAGACGTAGCAAGTACTCAAGTTTACATTTGAGTAATATGTGCAGCAGACTGTATTTTAACTAAAAGTGTTGTAATTGTGAAGAGGCTCTTGGCTACTGACTGACTGGTTATAAGAGCTGGGCTAGTGTGCTACTGACTGACTGGTTATAAGAGCTGGGCTAGTGTGCTACTGACTGACTGGTAATAAGAGCTGGGCTAGTGTGCTACTGACTGACTGGTAATAAGAGCTGGGCTAGTGTGCTACTGACTGACTGGTAATAAGAGCTGGGCTAGTGTGCTACTGACTGACTGGTTATAAGAGCTGGGCTAGTGTGCTACTGACTGACTGGTAATAACAGCTGGGCTAGTGTGCTACTGACTGACTGGTTATAAGAGCTGGGCTAGTGTGCTACTGACTGACTGGTAATAACAGCTGGGCTAGTGTGCTACTGACTGACTGGTAATAAGAGCTGGGCTAGTGTGCTACTGACTGACTGGTTATAAGAGCTGGGCTAGTGTGCTACTGACTGACTGGTAATAAGAGCTGGGCTAGTGTGCTACTGACTGACTGGTAATAAGAGCTGGGCTAGTGTGCTACTGACTGACTGGTTATAAGAGCTGGGCTAGTGTGCTACTGACTGACTGGTAATAAGAGCTGGGCTAGTGTGCTACTGACTGACTGGTTATAAGAGCTGGGCTAGTGTGCTACTGACTGACTGGTAATAAGAGCTGGGCTAGTGTGCTACTGACTGACTGGTTATAAGAGCTGGGCTAGTGTGCTACTGACTGACTGGTAATAAGAGCTGGGCTAGTGTGCTACTGACTGACTGGTTATAAGAGCTGGGCTAGTGTGCTACTGACTGACTGGTAATAAGAGCTGGGCTAGTGTGCTACTGACTGACTGGTTATAAGAGCTGGGCTAGTGTGCTACTGACTGACTGGTAATAAGAGCTGGGCTAGTGTGCTACTGACTGACTGGTTATAAGAGCTGGGCTAGTGTGCTACTGACTGACTGGTAATAACAGCTGGGCTAGTGTGCTACTGACTGACTGGTTATATGACAGCTGGGCTAGTGTGCTACTGACTGACTGGTTATATGACAGCTGGGCTAGTGAACTACTGACTGACTGGTTATATGACAGCTGGGCTAGTGTGCTACTGACTGACTGGTTATATGACAGCTGAGCTAGTGTGCTACTGACTGACTGGTTATATGACAGCTGGGCTAGTGTGCTACTGACCGAATGGTTATAAGAGCTGGGCAAGTGTGCTACTGACCGACTGGTTATGTGACAGCTGGGCTTGTGTGCTACTGACTGACTGGTTATGTGACAGCTGGGCTAGTGTGCTACTTACTGAATGGTTATAAGAGCTGGGCTAGTGTGCTACTGACTGACTGGTTATAAGAGCTGGGCTAGTGTGCTACTGACTGACTGGTTATAAGAGCTGGGCTAGTGTGCTACTGACCGAAGGGTTATAAGAGCTGGGCCAGTGTGCTACTGACTGACTGGTTATATGACAGCTGGGCTAGTGTGCTACTGACTGACTGGTTATATGACAGCTGAGCTAGTGTGCTACTGACTGAATGGTTATATGACAGCTGGGCTAGTGTGCTACTGACTGACTGGTTATAAGAGCTGGGCTAGTGTGCTACTGACTGACTGGTAATAAGAGCTGGGCTAGTGTGCTACTGACTGACTGGTTATAAGAGCTGGGCTAGTGTGCTACTGACTGACTGGTAATAAGAGCTGGGCTAGTGTGCTACTGACTGACTGGTTATAAGAGCTGGGCTAGTGTGCTACTGACTGACTGGTAATAACAGCTGGGCTAGTGTGCTACTGACTGACTGGTTATATGACAGCTGGGCTAGTGTGCTACTGACTGACTGGTTATATGACAGCTGGGCTAGTGAACTACTGACTGACTGGTTATATGACAGCTGGGCTAGTGTGCTACTGACTGACTGGTTATATGACAGCTGGGCTAGTGTGCTACTGACTGACTGGTTATATGACAGCTGAGCTAGTGTGCTACTGACTGAATGGTTATATGACAGCTGGGCTAGTGTGCTACTGACTGACTGGTTATATGACAGCTGGGCTAGTGTGCTACTGACCGAATGGTTATAAGAGCTGGGCAAGTGTGCTACTGACCGACTGGTTATGTGACAGCTGGGCTTGTGTGCTACTGACTGACTGGTTATGTGACAGCTGGGCTAGTGTGCTACTTACTGAATGGTTATAAGAGCTGGGCTAGTGTGCTACTGACTGACTGGTTATAAGAGCTGGGCTAGTGTGCTACTGACTGACTGGTTATAAGAGCTGGGCTAGTGTGCTACTGACCGAAGGGTTATAAGAGCTGGGCCAGTGTGCTACTGACTGACTGGTTATATGACAGCTGGGCTAGTGTGCTACTGACTGACTGGTTATATGACAGCTGAGCTAGTGTGCTACTGACTGAATGGTTATATGACAGCTGGGCTAGTGTGCTACTGACTGACTGGTTATATGACAGCTGGGCGCTACTGACTGACTGGTTATGTGACAGCTGGGCTAGTGTGCTACTTACTGAATGGTTATAAGAGCTGGGCTAGTGTGCTACTGACTGACTGGTTATAAGAGCTGGGCTAGTGTGCTACTGACTGACTGGTTATAAGAGCTGGGCTAGTGTGCTACTGACCGAAGGGTTATAAGAGCTGGGCCAGTGTGCTACTGACTGACTGGTTATATGACAGCTGGGCTAGTGTGCTACTGACTGACTGGTTATATGACAGCTGGGCTAGTGTGCTACTGACTGAATGGTTATATGACAGCTGGGCTAGTGTGCTACTGACTGACTGGTTATATGACAGCTGGGCGCTACTGACTGACTGGTTATGTGACAGCTGGGCTAGTGTGCTACTTACTGAATGGTTATAAGAGCTGGGCTAGTGTGCTACTGACTGACTGGTTATAAGAGCTGGGCTAGTGTGCTACTGACTGACTGGTTATAAGAGCTGGGCTAGTGTGCTACTGACCGAAGGGTTATAAGAGCTGGGCCAGTGTGCTACTGACTGACTGGTTATATGACAGCTGGGCTAGTGTGCTACTGACTGACTGGTTATATGACAGCTGGGCTAGTGTGCTACTGACTGAATGGTTATATGACAGCTGGGCTAGTGTGCTACTGACTGACTGGTTATATGACAGCTGGGCGCTACTGACTGACTGGTTATGTGACAGCTGGGCTAGTGTGCTACTTACTGAATGGTTATAAGAGCTGGGCTAGTGTGCTACTGACTGACTGGTTATAAGAGCTGGGCTAGTGTGCTACTGACTGACTGGTCATAAGAGCTGGGCTAGTGTGCTACTGACTGACTGGTTATAAGAGCTGGGCTAGTGTGCTACTGACTGACTGGTTATAAGAGCTGGGCTAGTGTGCTACTGACTGACTGGTAATAAGAGCTGGGCTAGTGTGCTACTGACTGACTGGTTATATGACAGCTGGGCTAGTGTGCTACTGACTGACTGGTTATATGACAGCTGGGCTAGTGAACTACTGACTGACTGGTTATATGACAGCTGGGCTAGTGTGCTACTGACTGACTGGTTATATGACAGCTGGGCTAGTGTGCTACTGACTGACTGGTTATATGACAGCTGAGCTAGTGTGCTACTGACTGAATGGTTATATGACAGCTGGGCTAGTGTGCTACTGACTGACTGGTTATATGACAGCTGGGCTAGTGTGCTACTGACCGAATGGTTATAAGAGCTGGGCAAGTGTGCTACTGACCGACTGGTTATGTGACAGCTGGGCTTGTGTGCTACTGACTGACTGGTTATGTGACAGCTGGGCTAGTGTGCTACTTACTGAATGGTTATAAGAGCTGGGCTAGTGTGCTACTGACTGACTGGTTATAAGAGCTGGGCTAGTGTGCTACTGACTGACTGGTTATAAGAGCTGGGCTAGTGTGCTACTGACCGAAGGGTTATAAGAGCTGGGCCAGTGTGCTACTGACTGACTGGTTATATGACAGCTGGGCTAGTGTGCTACTGACTGACTGGTTATATGACAGCTGAGCTAGTGTGCTACTGACTGAATGGTTATATGACAGCTGGGCTAGTGTGCTACTGACTGACTGGTTATATGACAGCTGGGCGCTACTGACTGACTGGTTATGTGACAGCTGGGCTAGTGTGCTACTTACTGAATGGTTATAAGAGCTGGGCTAGTGTGCTACTGACTGACTGGTTATAAGACCTGGGCTAGTGTGCTACTGACTGACTGGTTATAAGAGCTGGGCTAGTGTGCTACTGACCGAAGGGTTATAAGAGCTGGGCCAGTGTGCTACTGACTGACTGGTTATATGACAGCTGGGCTAGTGTGCTACTGACTGAATGGTTATAAGAGCTGGGCTAGTGTGCTACTGACCGAAGGGTTATAAGAGCTGGGCCAGTGTGCTACTGACTGACTGGTTATATGACAGCTGGGCTAATGTGCTACTGACTGACTGGTTATAAGAGCTGGGCTAGTGTGCTGACTGGTTATATGACAGCTGGGCTAGTGTGCTACTGACTGAATGGTTATAAGAGCTGGGCTAGTATGCTACTGACCGAATGTTTATAAGAGCTGGGCCAGTATGCTACTGACTGACTATATGACAGCTGGGCTAGTGTGCTACTGACTGACTGGTAATAACAGCTGGGCTAGTGTGCTACTGACTGACTGGTAATAAGAGCTGGGCTAGTGTGCTACTGACTGACTGGTTATAAGAGCTGCGCTAGTGTGCTACTGACTGAATGGTTATAAGAGCTGGGCTAGTGTGCTACTGACTGACTGGTTATAAGACTTGCGCTAGTGTGCTACTGACTGACTGGTTATAAGAGCTGGGCTAGTGTGCTACTGACTGACTGGTTATATGACAGCTGGGCTAGTGTGCTACTGACTGACTGGTTATAAGAGCTGCGCTAGTGTGCTACTGACCGAAGGGTTATAAGAGTTGGGCTAGTGTTCTACTGACTGACTGGTTATATGACAGCTGGGCCAGTGTGCTACTGACTGACTGGTTATATGACAGCTGGGCTAGTGTGCTACTGACTGACTGGTTATTAGAGCTGGGCTAGTGTGCTACTGACTGACTGGTTATAAGAGCTGGGCTAGTGTGCTACTGACTGACTGGTTATTAGAGATGGGCTAGTGTGCTACTGACTGACTGGTTATAAGAGCTGGGCTAGTGTGCTACTGACTTACTGGTTATTAGAGCTGGGCCAGTGTGCTACTTACTGATTGGTTATATGACAGCTGGGCCAGTGTGTTACTGACTGACTGGTTATATGACAGCTGGGCCAGTGTGCTACTGACTGACTGGTTATATGACAGCTGGGCTAGTGTGCTACTGACTTACTGGTTATTAGAGCTGGGCTAGTGTGCTACTGACTGACTAGTTATATGACAGCTGGGCTAGTGTGCTACTGACTGACTGGTTATATGACAGCTGGGCTAGTGTGCTACTGACTGACTGGTTATATGACAGCTGGGCTAGTGTGCTACTGACTGACTGGTTATTGGAGCTGGGCTAGTGTGCTATTGACTGACTGGTTATATGACAGCTGGGCTAGTGTGCTACTGACTTACTGGTTATTAGAGCTGGGCTAGTGTGCTACTGACTGACTGGTTATAAAAGCTGGGCTAGTGTGCTACTGACTGACTGGTTATAAGAGCTGGGCTAGTGTGCTACTGACTGAATGGTTATAAGAGCTGGGCTAGTGTGCTACTGACTGACTGGTTATATGACAGCTGGGCTAGTGTGCTACTGACTGAATGGTTATAAGAGCTGGGCTAGTATGCTACTGACCGAATGGTTATAAGAGCTGGGCCAGTATGCTACTGACTGACTAGTTATATGACAGCTGGGCTAGTGTGCTACTGACTGACTGGTAATAACAGCTGGGCTAGTGTGCTACTGACTGACTGGTAATAAGAGCTGGGCTAGTGTGCTACTGACTGACTGGTTATAAGAGCTGCGCTAGTGTGCTACTGACTGAATGGTTATAAGAGCTGGGCTAGTGTGCTACTGACTGACTGGTTATAAGAGCTGCACTAGTGTGCTACTGACCGAAGGGTTATAAGAGTTGGGCTAGTGTGCTACTGACTGACTGGTTATATGACAGCTGGGCCAGTGTGCTACTGACTGACTGGTTATATGACAGCTGGGCTAGTGTGCTACTGACTGACTGGTTATTAGAGCTGGGCTAGTGTGCTACTGACTGACTGGTTATAAGAGCTGGGCTAGTGTGCTACTGACTGACTGGTTATTAGAGCTGGGCTAGTGTGCTACTGACTGACTGGTTATAAGAGCTGGGCTAGTGTGCTACTGACTTACTGGTTATTAGAGCTGGGCCAGTGTGCTACTTACTGATTGGTTATATGACAGCTGGGCCAGTGTGCTACTGACTGACTGGTTATATGACAGCTGGGCCAGTGTGCTACTGACTGTCTGGTTATATGACAGCTGGGCTAGTGTGCTACTGACTTACTGGTTATTAGAGCTGGGCTAGTGTGCTACTGACTGACTAGTTATATGACAACTGGGCTAGTGTGCTACTGACTGACTGGTTATATGACACCTGGGCTAGTGTGCTACTGACTGAATTGTTTTTGACAACTGGGTTATTGAACTACTGACTGATTGGTTATGAGCTTTCATCTGAGAGAGTTGCTTCATGCCCTCTAGCCTTGTCCTGGAGAAATAATCCAGGTGAAGCTATTGCTTGCATCCATCTAGTTGTCTCATATCTACGAAGGGGTGACCACTGGGGACATATTACCCCTACATGTAATGTAACAGAGTACTCAATTGATCGTCATATTTTATTTTCTAAATAACTTTTATACAACAATAATCCCAATTTGAATCTCCAAAGGTCAAGAAGAGTCAACAATATTACAGCTTCCTACTCTGGTATCAGACAATCTCCTCCTCTGGCTGGCTTGGCAGTAGATCGTGATCAACTGAAATGAAAGGAAAAGGGCCTGCAGCAGCACCTGATCAACATTACTGTACATGATTCACTCATTTAATATAATGTAGGGCAGACAGAGATGTCTCTGTCTATGGTGATACTACCTATTACATCTCATCCACTACGACAGCTGCCTGGGTAATGGGAGGGTTCCGCACATATGACTCATCTTATGATTTTACTCACATTCAGATGCTTATTGTGAGTAGTGTCCAAGTAAACCTAAGTATTTTTGTCAGAAATGTCTTTCTCTGTGGATTTTAGAGCTAGCTACAGGCCTACCAGTTCAGTCATTCTATCTCTTTTGTAGCGTTAACTCTAGATACCAAGTCAAGTTTATTTGTCATATGCACAGGATACACATGGTACACAGTACAATGAAATGCTTATTTGCAGGTTAATTCTTGATAATGCTACGTAATAAGAATAAAACAAATGAATAATGAAATAAAATCTGATCAATGGAATAAAAATGCAGGCTACACATCATGAAGGCAGCAGCATGGGTTTGTGAAGAGATTGGAATGAGTCTGGAACTTTCTGCTATGGGTTGTAGAGAGACTGGAGAGTCTAGTGATGTCTACTATGGGTTGTAGAGACTGGAGAGTCTAGTGATGTCTACTATGGGTTGTAGAGAGACTGGATAGTCTAGTGCTGTCTACTATGGGTTGTAGAGAGACTGGAGAGTCTAGTGATGTCTACTATGGGTTGTAGAGA
Source organism: Oncorhynchus clarkii lewisi (assembly GCF_045791955.1). NCBI lineage: Eukaryota > Metazoa > Chordata > Actinopteri > Salmoniformes > Salmonidae > Oncorhynchus > Oncorhynchus clarkii. Next base: position 69,903,355 of record NC_092148.1, read on the forward strand.
GACTGGAGAGTCTAGTGATGTCTACTATGGGTTGTAGAGAGACTGGAGAGAGTCTAGTGCTGTCTACTATGGGTTGTAGAGAGACTGGAGAGAGTCTAGTGCTGTCCACTATGGGTTATAGAGAGACTGGAGAGAGTCTAGTGCTGTCAGCTACGGGTTGTAGAGAGACTGGAGAGAGTCTAGTGCTGTCAGCTACGGGTTGTAGAGAGACTGGAGAGAGTCTAGTGATGTCTACTATGGGTTGTAGAGAGACTGGAGAGAGTCTAGTGCTGTCAGCTACGGGTTGTAGAGAGACTGGAGAGTCTAGTGCTGTCTACTATGGGTTGTAGAGAGACTGAAGAGTCTAGTGCTGTCAGCTATGGGTTGCAGAGAGACTGGAGAGTCTAGTGCTGTCAGCTACGGGTTGTAGAGAGACTGGAGAGTCTAGTGCTGTCTACTATGGGTTGTAGAGAGACTGGAGAGAGTCTAGTGCTGTCAGCTACGGGTTGTAGAGAGACTGGAGAGTCTAGTGATGTCTACTATGGGTTGTAGAGAGACTGGAGAGAGTCTAGTGCTGTCAGCTACAGGTTGTAGAGAGACTGGAGAGTCTAGTGATGTCTACTATGGGTTGTAGAGACTGGAGAGTCTAGTGATGTCTACTATGGGTTGTAGAGAGACTGGATAGTCTAGTGCTGTCTACTATGGGTTGTAGAGAGACTGGAGAGTCTAGTGATGTCTACTATGGGTTGTAGAGAGACTGGAGAGTCTAGTGATGTCTACTATGGGTTGTAGAGAGACTGGAGAGAGTCTAGTGCTGTCTACTATGGGTTGTAGAGAGACTGGAGAGAGTCTAGTGCTGTCCACTATGGGTTATAGAGAGACTGGAGAGAGTCTAGTGCTGTCAGCTACGGGTTGTAGAGAGACTGGAGAGAGTCTAGTGATGTCTACTATGGGTTGTAGAGAGACTGGAGAGAGTCTAGTGCTGTCAGCTACGGGTTGTAGAGAGACTGGAGAGTCTAGTGCTGTCTACTATGGGTTGTAGAGAGACTGAAGAGTCTAGTGCTGTCAGCTATGGGTTGTAGAGAGACTGGAGAGTCTAGTGCTGTCAGCTACGGGTTGTAGAGAGACTGGAGAGTCTAGTGCTGTCTACTATGGGTTGTAGAGAGACTGGAGAGAGTCTAGTGCTGTCAGCTACAGGTTGTAGAGAGACTGGAGAGTCTAGTGCTGTCAGCTACGGGTTGTAGAGAGACTGGAGAGAGTCTAGTGCTGTCAGCTACGGGTTGTAGAGAGACTGGAGAGTCTAGTGCTGTCAGCTACGGGTTGTAGAGAGACTGGAGAGTATAGTGCTGCCTACTATGGGTTGTAGAGAGACTGGAGAGAGTCTAGTGCTGTCTACTATGGGTTGTAGAGAGACTGGAGAGAGTCTAGTGCTGTCAGCTACGGGTTGTAGAGAGACTGGAGAGTCTAGTGCTGTCTACTATGGGTTGTAGAGAGACTGAAGAGTCTAGTGCTGTCTACTATGGGTTGTAGAGAGACTGGAGAGTCTAGTGATGTCTACTATGGGTTGTAGAGAGACTGGAGAGTCTAGTGATGTCTACTATGGGTTGTAGAGAGACTGGAGAGTCTAGTGATGTCTACTATGGGTTGTAGAGAGACTGGAGAGTCTAGTGCTGTCTACTATGGGTTGTAGAGAGACTGGAGAGTCTAGTGCTGTCTACTATGGGTTGTAGAGAGACTGGAGAGAGTCTAGTGCTGTCTACTATGTGTTGTAGAGAGACTGGAGAGAGTCTAGTGCTCTCTACTATGGGTTGTAGAGAGACTGGAGAGTCTAGTGCTGTCAGCTACGGGTTGTAGAGAGACTGGAGAGAGTCTAGTGATGTCAGCTACGGGTTGTAGAGAGACTGGAGAGTCTAGTGCTGTCTACTATGGGTTGTAGAGAGACTGGAGAGTCTAGTGATGTCTACTATGGGTTGTGGGAAGGTATCATCTTCTTTCTATGACACTAGGGCTGGAGGGAAGAGCACAGAGTCACCCTGCGGAAAGGAGAGGAGATGAGAGGAGGAAAATTGAGCATGTTGGCTGGGCCCTCTACATAGAGACATGAGCTTTCCTTGTATGCACCTGCAGACACACACACAAGCACAATCAAAACACACTCACAGAGAGACAGACAGGGAACAGAGGCAGAGGGGAGAGAGCACTTAGTAAAGCACTAGTTGGCAATGTGGTCACTGACATCACTGGGACCACACACACACACATCTGCAGCTTGATTGGACAGCTTAATGCTTTGCTATACGACCTTCAGGTGCTTTCTAAGGCTAACCACCACAGCCACATCAACTTTACACTATCCAAGAACCTCTGCCTGCCTGGCTGTGTGGCTGTGTGTTTTTTGGCTTCCCCTTAAACCCACTCTGCAGACCCCTGAAAACGAATTACTAAATTCCATTATAATACAGCATTGCTCTGCAGCCAGTAGCTCATAGTATTATCTTCCATTGACAGTGAGGAGCTATTGTCCGTGTGCTGCTCAGTATTGTCCAGAGAGCCAGACTGTGTATGAGTGCGTTGTATTCTGAGCCCTCTTTTCACGGCAGTGTTTCTGTGTAGAAATATTTAGGTGTGATTTGTGTATAATCGAGAGTATATGATACACATACACACACACACACACACACACACACACAGATGTATGGCAGGGAATGAGAGGATATCACCAGTGGGGAATCACTTTCACACAAAGCTCCTCTTATAGATAATCCTGTAGAAGGCGAGAGCAACACACACACACACACACCACGCATACACACACACACACACACACACACACACACGTTAATTACCTGCTGATGCTGAGGAAAGCTAACCTGATCCTGCACTGATCATTATACGAGGGCCAGACACATAACTATTTAGAGTGAAGTTGGACATTGATAGAAAAGCTATTCTAACTGTGACAACTAAGTTTGGTTTTCATGCATACACCTCACTCCCTTAACACAGTCACACACACCACACAGATACTACCATCAATCCCATCACACACTGAGTTGGCAAGGCAATGGTAGTTTATCTACAGTGGGTACAGTGTAGTAGAGTGAAAAGAGTTACACAGCCTAGTCCCTCAGTCCCCCTCCTGCCCCCCGGACTTCCTACCCTCCCCCTGCTGCTCACCCTATGGACATTGTACCCCCTCCCCCTCAACAGACATTTACCCTGCCCCCACCCCCAAAGGACATTTATCATTGTTACAGTTGTAAATATGTATATATTATTATTTTTATGTTATTGTTTTATCCTTTGACCTGCACTGTTGGACCTAGGAGCATAAGAATGTCACAGTACACTACGATTACATCTGCGACCCTGTGCATGTGACGAATCAACTCTAATCTAGTCTAGTTCCTTACATCCATCAGCTCCATGTAACACCAAAACCCCCATGATTACAACTGCAACTACAGTACCACATCTATTTACACCTTTTCCTCCCTACCTCTTCTCCCTCTTCTCATATTTACCCTCTCACCATCCCTTCCCTCTTCTCTCCCTTTCCCCCTTCCCCTACCTCAATTCTCTCCTCCTTTTTTCTCTCTCTCTCTTTCCCCCCCTCTTTTCCCTCTCTCTCTCTGTCCGCGTCGGCATCCTGCGAAATCACCCCTCCATTTCTCAGTCGGTCTGTGCATGCGCCTGAGTGAGTGTGTGTGTGAGCGTGTGTGTATGAGTGTGTGTGTGTGTGTGTGCGTGTGCTCCTCTGGCGAGACGCGAGACGGTGAGTGTGAGAGAGGAGGAAAGCCACGGAGAGGAGGATAAGAGAGGAGGAGAGGAGAAGAGAGGGAGGGGAATGGATATGGCCATGTGCGGGATGTTTTGGCGTTGGGACTGTAGCTGATCTTTCGTGGCTGAGTGTGTCTGAGTAAGTGTGTGTGTGAGTGTGTGTGTGTGAGATGGGGTCTGCTCTGGGCAGAAGAGAGGCAGCTGAAAGAAAGGAGAGGAAGGCAAGAGAAGCCAGGAAAGCCAAACTCAACAGTAAGGTATCCCACTGGCTTTATCTAGCTATACATTTATTTATCTGTCTCCCACTTCTGTCTCCCCTGTCTCCCTCTCCCCCTGCTCTGTCTCCCTCTCCCTGTCTCTCCCTTCCTGTCTCCCCCTTCTCTTGTCCCCGCCCTCTCCCTCCCTGTCTCCCTCCTCTCTCTCCCCTCTCTCTCTCCCTCCCCGTCTCCCTCCTCTGTCTCTCCCCTCTCTCTCTCCCCCTGCTCTGTCTCCCTCTCCCTGTCTCTCCCTCCCTGTCTCCCCCTTCTCTTGTCCCTGCCCTCTCCCTCCCCGTCTCCCTCCTCTGTCTCTCCCCTCTCTCTCTCCCTCCCGTCTCCCTCCTCTCTCTCTCTCCCCCTGCTCTGTCTCCCTCTCCCTGTCTCTCCCTCCCTGTCTCCCCCTTCTCTTGTCCCCGCCCTCTCCCTCCCCGTCTCTCTCCTCTGTCTCTCCCCTCTCTCTCCCTCCCCCTCTACCCCCCCTCTCTCCCCCTCCCTGTCTCCCTCTCCCGTCTCCCTCCTCTGTCTCTCACCTCTCTCTCTCCCTCCCCCTCTGTCTCCCCTTCTACACCCCCTCTCTGTCTCCCCCTTTCTGTCTCCCCTCCCCCTCTATGTCTCCCCTTCTACCCCACCCTCTGTCTCCCCCTCTCTGTCTCCCCTTCTACCCTCCCTCTCTGTCTCCCCCTCTCTGTCTCCCCCTCTCTGTCTCCCCCTCTCTATCGCTCCCACCCTTTTCCCCTTCTTGTATCCCCCTCCCCATCTCTCGCTCCCCTGTCTCCATCTCTGTCTCCCCTTCTCTGTCTCCCCTTCTCTGTCTCCCCTTCTCTGTCTCCCCTTCTCTATCCCTCCTCTCTGTCTCCCCTTCTCTGTCTCCCCTTCTCTGTCTCCCCTTCTCTGTCTCCCCTTCTCTGTCTCCCCTTCTCTATCCCTCCTCTCTGTCTCCCCCTTCTCTTGTCCCCGCCCTCTCCCTCCCTGTCTCCCTCCTCTCTCTCCCCTCTCTCTCTCCCTCCCCGTCTCCCTCCTCTGTCTCTCCCCTCTCTCTCTCCCCCTGCTCTGTCTCCCTCTCCCTGTCTCTCCCTCCCTGTCTCCCCCTTCTCTTGTCCCTGCCCTCTCCCTCCCCGTCTCCCTCCTCTGTCTCTCCCCTCTCTCTCTCCCTCCCGTCTCCCTCCTCTCTCTCTCTCCCCCTGCTCTGTCTCCCTCTCCCTGTCTCTCCCTCCCTGTCTCCCCCTTCTCTTGTCCCCGCCCTCTCCCTCCCCGTCTCTCTCCTCTGTCTCTCCCCTCTCTCTCCCTCCCCCTCTACCCCCCCTCTCTCCCCCTCCCTGTCTCCCTCTCCCGTCTCCCTCCTCTGTCTCTCACCTCTCTCTCTCCCTCCCCCTCTGTCTCCCCTTCTACACCCCCTCTCTGTCTCCCCCTTTCTGTCTCCCCTCCCCCTCTATGTCTCCCCTTCTACCCCACCCTCTGTCTCCCCCTCTCTGTCTCCCCTTCTACCCTCCCTCTCTGTCTCCCCCTCTCTGTCTCCCCCTCTCTGTCTCCCCCTCTCTATCGCTCCCACCCTTTTCCCCTTCTTGTATCCCCCTCCCCATCTCTCGCTCCCCTGTCTCCATCTCTGTCTCCCCTTCTCTGTCTCCCCTTCTCTGTCTCCCCTTCTCTGTCTCCCCTTCTCTATCCCTCCTCTCTGTCTCCCCTTCTCTGTCTCCCCTTCTGTCTCCCCTTCTCTATCCCTCCTCTCTGTCTCCCCTTCTCTGTCTCCCCTTCTCTGTCTCCCCTTTATGTCTGTCAGTGTCTCTTACTCTCTGTCACTCTCATTTTCTCTCTTTCTGTGTATTTCCCTCTTTCTCTCCTTATCTCTCCCTCCCTATCTCTCTCTCTCTGTCGTTCTGCTCTGCTGCATGTTAGCAGTGTGAGGATGAGGAGTGCTGCAGTTCTGTGTGATAGCTACTCCTTCAGCATGCTAATGTTTCTCTCTGCACTGTTTCTGCCTGACATGTAGACTGTCTGTAAGTGGGTGTGTATGTTTGCGTGTTTGTGTGTACCCACACATATGTGTGTGTGTCTGTGTGTGTGTATATATATATATATAAGTGTATCAGTGTGCATGTGCACCCATTCACTGATACATTTTAATGTGGTTGCGTGTATAAATGCACGTGTGTGTGTGTGATCTGTTAGTTGGACTCCCAGGGACAATAGTGGCCTTGTAGTGTGTTTCTGTCTATTATCAACTCTGCTTCAGTCACATTCTTGCCATAACCCTGGAGTGATGCTCTGAGCTGCTGGAGAGGGACAGGGCTACTAGACACAGTGATGACTGTGTTTGTCTAACTAGTAGGGCGACTCATCTGTTAACAGCTTTTGTCCGCATAGAGCATTACAGCTACACAGTGGTCTTAGACTGTTTCAGTCATGATCCCTGTGTTTGTGTGTTCTCCGTCCTGACCTTTACTTTATATATATATATGTATGTACAGTGCCCTGCGAAAGTATTCGGCCCCCTTGAACTTTGCGACCTTTTGACACATTTCAGGCTTCAAACATAAAGATATAAAACTGTATTTTTTTGTGAAGAATCAACAACAAGTGGGACACAATCATGAAGTGGAACAACATTTATTGGATATTTCAAACTTATTCAGCCCCCTTAAGTTAATACTTTGTAGCGCCACCTTTTGCTGCGATTACAGCTGTAAGTCGCTTGGGGTATGTCTCTATCAGTTTTGCACATCGAGAGACTGAAATTTTTTCCCATTCCTTGCAAAACAGCTCGAGCTCAGTGAGGTTGGAAGGAGAGCATTTGTGAACAGCAGTTTTCAGTTCTTTCCACAGATTCTCGATTGGATTCAGGTCTGGACTTTGACTTGGCCATTCTAACACCTGGATATGTTTATTTTTGAACCATTCCATTGTAGATTTTGCTTTATGTTTTGGATCATTGTCTTGTTGGAGGACAAATCTCCGTCCCAGTCTCAGGTCTTTTGCAGACTCCATCAGGTTTTCTTCCAGAATGGTCCTGTATTTGGCTCCATCCATCTTCCCATCAATTTTAACCATCTTCCCTGTCCCTGCTGAAGAAAAGCAGGCCCAAACCATGATGCTGCCACCACCATGTTTGACAGTGGGGATGGTTTATTCAGCTGTGTTGCTTTTACGCCAAACATAACGTTTTGCATTGTTGCCAAAAAGTTCAATTTTGGTTTCATCTGACCAGAGCACCTTCTTCCACATGTTTGGTGTGTCTCCCAGGTGGTTTGTGGCAAACTTTAAATGACACTTTTTATGGATATCTTTAAGAAATGGCTTTCTTCTTGCCACTCTTCCATAAAGGCCAGATTTGTGCAATATACGACTGATTGTTGTCCTATGGACAGAGTCTCCCACCTCAGCTGTAGATCTCTGCAGTTCATCCAGAGTGATCATGGGCCTCTTGGCTGCATCTCTGATCAGTCTTCTCCTTGTATGAGCTGAAAGTTTAGAGGGACGGCCAGGTCTTGGTAGAGTTGCAGTGGTCTGATACTCCTTCCATTTCAATATTATCGCTTGCACAGTGCTCATTGGGATGTTTAAAGCTTGGGAAATCTTTTTGTATCCAAATCCGGCTTTAAACTTCTTCACAACAGTATCTCGGACCTGCATGGTGTGTTCCTTGTTCTTCATGATGCTCTCTGCGCTTTTAACGGACCTCTGAGACTATCACAGTGCAGGTGCATTTATACGGAGACTTGATTACACACAGGTGGATTGTATTTATCATCATTAGTCATTTAGGTCAACATTGGATCATTCAGAGATCCTCACTGAACTTCTGGAGAGAGTTTGCTGCACTGAAAGTAAAGGGGCTGAATAATTTTGCACGCCCAATTTTTCAGTTTTTGATTTGTTAAAAAAGTTTGAAATATCCAATAAATGTTGTTCCACTTCATGATTGTGTCCCACTTGTTGTTGATTCTTCACAAAAAAATACAGTTTTATATCTTTATGTTTGAAGCCTGAAATGTGGCAAAAGGTCGCAAAGTTCAAGGGGGCCGAATACTTCCGCAAGGCACTGTATGTGTGTGTGTGTGTGTGTGTGTGTGTGTGTGGGGGGGGGGGGGGGGGGGGGGGGGGCATATACTGTAGTACAAAACTGTTTAAGTTAGTGATGTCATTAGTTATTGCAGAATGGAAGAAGTCTGTCTTTCTCTCTCTGTGTAGACAGTAGCGGTGTGTGGGTAAAATCACTGGACAAGCCAAGCCCCCCATATTGGGTGATTCTGCAAATACGGGACTTTTTGTGTGATTTAAAAAAAATGTCATTGCCACCACATAATGAACTGTGATGGTTAGGACAGAACGTGGTGGTAATGACTAAATGTATTAGTTCATACATTTTTGCTTGCCTTATTAAGACCTGAAAAGAAACACAAATTACATATATGATCATGGTTAAATTGAAATTAAACAGTTATGTTAGGATGATTGTGTCACGCCCTGACCATAGAGAGCCCTTGGATTCTCTATAGTGGTTTAGGTCAGGGTGTGACTAGGGGGGTGTTCTAGAATGTGTATTTCTATGTTGTTGGTTTTGTATGGTTCCCGATTAGAGGCAGCTGGTAATCATTGCCTCTAATTGGGGATATTTAGGAAGTCCTATCTCCCACCATGCTGGGATGGGCTACAGGACAATAGGCAAGCAGCTCGGTGAGAAGGCAACAACTGTTGGCGCAATTATTAGAAAATGGAAGAAGTTCAAGATGACGGTCAATCAACCTCGGTCTGGGGCTCCATGCAAGATCTCACCTCGTGGGGCATCAATGATCATGAGGATTCAGCCCAGAACTACACGGCAGGACCTGGTCAATGACCTGAAGAGAGCTGGGACCACAGTCTCAAAGAAAACCATTAGTAACACACTACGCCGTCATGGATTAAAATCCTGCGGCGCACGCAAGGTCCCCCTGCTCAAGCCAGCGCATGTCCAGGCCCGTCTGAAGTTTGCCAATGACCATCTGGATGATCCAAAGGAGGAATGGGAGAAGGTCATGTGGTCTGATGAGACAAAAATAGAGCTCTTTGGTCTAAACTCCACTCGCCGTGTTTGGAGGAAGAAGAAGGATGAGTACAACCCCAAGAACACCATCCCAACCGTGAAGCATGGAGGTGGAAACATCATTCTTTGGGGATGACTGCACCGTATTGAGGGGAGGATAGATGGGCCCATGTATCGTGAGATCTTGGCCAACAACCTCCTTCCCTCAGTAAGAGCATTGAAGATGGGTCTTGGCTGGGTCTTCCAGCATGACAACGACCCGAAACACACAGCCAGGGCAACTAAGGAGTGGCTCCATAAGAAGCATCTCAAGGACCTGGAGTGGCCTAGCCAGTCTCCAGACCTGAACCCAATAGACAATCTTTGGAGGGGGCTGAAAGTCTGTATTGCCCAGCGACAGCCCCGAAACCTGAAGGATCTGGAGAAGGTCTGTATGGAGGAGTGGGCCAAAATCCCTGCTGCAGTGTGTGCAAACCTGGTCAAGAACTACAGGAAACATATGATCTCTGTAATTGCAAACAAAGGTTTCTGTACCAAATATTAAGTTCTGCTTTTCTGATGTATCAAATACTTATGTCATGCAATAAAATGCAAATTAATTACTTAAAATCATACAATGTGATTTTCTGTTTTTTTGTTTTAGATTCTGTCTCTCACAGTTGAAGTGTACCTATGATAAAAATGACATACATGCTTTGTAAGTAGGAAAACCTGCAAAATCGGCAATGTATCAAATACCTGTTCTCCCCACTGTATGGACATTTAGACATGACAATGATGAATACATATAATTAAGAAAACTTAAAAATAGTTAAAAAAGCATGTGAAATGTTATATAAAATACCTACAATTTCTGTAATTTCCTTTTCAACTAAAATAGCAAATTTTATGATGTGGTGGTAATGAAATTTCCCCTCGTACTTGTGACCATGATATATAGGCTTAAAGGCAGAGACAATAAAAAGACACAGTGGCAGAATAAAGTCCACAAAGCATATTGCATGTAAAGTATAACACGATCTTACACACAGATCATGCAAATATGTACAAAAAGTATTTTAGAAGATGTTGTGTTTTTGTGTAGTTTAATTCATGTGAAAAGACAAACATTTTTGTGCATTTTGGGGGCAAACTTCGGGATTTTTTTTTGAAAGTTATTAGAGCAATGCATGATGGGCAATGGTGTTCTGCACTAGTTTTTTTTGTGTCGCACCTTTATTTATATATTTTTTAAATGCTAACAACCCAATATTGTTAATAAACCAGGTTGTCATCAAAATAATTTTAATATAATAGTAGCCTTACGTAAAAAAATCTATATTATTAATGCCGATACTGCTTTCTATGCTTGTTTTCACTTAACACTTTGGGATACTGGTATAGGCAACAGTAGGCCTACAGGATTTTCTTCATAACGCATTTGATATTTTGTGGAGCCTGCATAACACAATTTTCTTCATAATGAATTTAATACAAGGCTCCACTTTTTATACACCATTTTGTTCATAATGCATTTTATACAAGGGTTTTGTGGTATAATAGCCTGAGTATATAACATGATTGACACAACTATAATAATCATTGTTTTACATTAACCTGTTTAACTGCATTGATATGGCTTAATTGATCACAGTCCAGACTTGTTATAGTTGCAAATACTATCCAGTTGCACCAGGGGAATTTAAACCAAACAGATTTTTTTTGCAGTTCTTCTGCTTCCCCACATTTATTGATTAATTAATTTCCCATAATAAAATGTATCCCCATTCCCCAATCAAATACCTTCATCAATACCACAAAAAAAAAGAGAAATATTTTTTTTTCCAATCTGGCAACCCTCATAAAATCCGACATAGCACCAGTATCCCAAAGTATTAAGTGAAAACAAACATAGAAAACAGCATTGGCATTAATAAAATTAAAAAAATGTAAGGCTACTATTCTAAACATTTTGGTGACAACCTGGTTGATTAACAATATTGGTTGTTATTAATACGTTTGTTTTTTATGTGAATAAATGTGGGACACAAAAAAGGCAGTGCAGAACCCCATTTCCTAAAATGCATTGCTCCAATAACTTTCAAAAGATTGTTTCGAAGTTTGCCTCCCAAGAAATCCTACAAATTAAGTCGCGCAAAAATGTTTGTTTTTTCACATGATTAAGCCACACAAAAATGCACAGAAACACACGAAATCTGCCTAAATACTTGATGTGCATATTTGCACGAATTGAGTGTGAGATTGTGTTGTGCAGTAACAGACAGTTACATGACCTACAGCATGGTCAAGCAAGTTCATGTTTCCACTAAAAAACTATTGATTTAGAAAAAAAAATGTATCCTCGGCTATTAAAGGTTCTAGCTTAGTCTCTGAATGTCAGAGAAACTAAACACATCCCCATAGTTTTTGGAGTCACGTCCATCCCAAGTCATTTACAGCTTGTTTCTAGTTTAAAGCATCACAGACCTAAGCGCTGTAGTAGATCACTTTATATAATCAGATCAGTTTTCTTTTTTCAAAATATTAAGCTAACAAGGGGTAGGCTTATGTTTTTTGCCATTTTATTTAATAAAAGGTAGGCCTATGGCATACCCTCTCATATCCCCTCAATTCAAGTCCTGGTTTTAACTTAACAGCCATTCACTGACATGGAGGTAGGCTATTTGAGGAGTGCATTGTTGGTGGAGGAATTGGCCAACAAAACTATGGCAACCTAGTTTTGTTTGTCAAACAGGTAGGCCTAACTCTTATTTCTTAAATAGGAAGAAATAGGCTCCAACACAAAGCCCTCTTGTTGTTAGTAAAGTCTAATTAAAATGAAGACAGTTGAAATCAATTTTGCCTACTCAAATGTGCCTAATTTTAGCATCATGAGCTGTCCATTTCCGATTGATTGTGCCGTGGCTGCTGCTTCAAGTTTCAGCACCACAATGTAAGTTACTAGAATCTGGCTTATTGTGAGGTCAATAACTCTGATAAACACATCAGGATCAAGAAATGTATTGTTTTTAATAAGATCAATTATAGTAGTAGCAAGCTATCAAAGTTGACCTCCAGTAATTATTTTCATCTTCGTGCTCTCGTTCTCAAACTGAACAAATCAAAGCAAAGTTATTGGTCACATACACATATTTAGCAGATGTTATTACGTTTGTAGCGAAATGCTTGTGTTCCTAGCACCAACAGCGCGCAGTAGTATCTAACAATTCACAACAATACAAACAAATCTAAACATAAAAAAATGTAGTTAAGAAATATATACTGTAAATATTAGGACTAGCAATGTCGGAGTGTCATTGATTAAAATACAGTAGAATACAATATATACCTATAAAATTTGTAAAACAGTATGTAAACATTATTGAAGTGACTAGTGTTCCATTAAAAGTGACCAGTGATTCCATGTCTATGTACATAGGGCAGCAGCCTCTTAGGTGCAGGGTTCAATAACCGGGTGGTAGCCGGCTAGTGATAGCTATTTAACAGTCTGGCCTTGAGATAGAAGCTGTTTTTCAGTCTCTTGGTCCTAGCTTTGATGCACTGGTACTGACCTCACCTTCTGGATGATTACGGTGTGAACAGGATGTGGCTCAGGTGGTTGATGTCCTTGATGATCTTTTTGGCCTTCCTGTGACATCAGATGCTGTAGGTGTCCTAGAGGGCAGACAGTGTGCCCACGGTGATGCATTGAGCAGACCGCACCACCCTCTGGAGAGCCCTGCGGTTGTGGGTGGTGCAGTTGCCATACCAGGCGGTGATACAGCACGACAGGATGCTCTCAACTGTGGATCTGTAAAACTTTGTGAGGGGCTTAAGGGCCAAGCTGAATTTCTTCAATCTCCCAAGGAACATGAAGCTTTTCACCTTCCCCACTGGGTTCTGTTGATGTGGATGGGGGCATGCTCCCTCTGCTGTCTCCTGAAGTCCACGATCAGCTCCTTTGTTTTGTTGACGTTGAGAGAGAGGTTATTTTCTTGGCACCACTCTGCCAGGGCCCTCACCTCCTCCCTGTAGGTTGTCTCGTCATTGTTGGTAATCAGGCCTACTACTGTTGTGTCATCTGCAAACTTGATGATTGAGTTGGAGGCGTGCTTGTCCATGCAGTCGTGGGTGAACAGGGAGTACAGGAGAGGCCTGAGCATGCACCCTTGTGGGGCCCCTGTGTTGAGGATCAGCGTAGTGGAGGTGTTGTTTCCTACCTTCACCACCTGGGGCGGCCCGTCAGGAAGTCCAGGACCCAGTTGCACAGGGCAGGGTTCAGACCACAGGCCCCGAGGTTAATGATGAGCTTGGAGGGTACTATGGTGTTGAAGGCTGAGCTGTAGTCAATGAACAGCATTCTTACGTAGATATTCCTCTTTCCAGATGGGATAGGGCAGTGTGCAGTGCGATGGTGATTGCATCATCTATGTATCTATTGAGGTGGCATGCAAATTGAACTGGGTCTAGGATGTCAGATAAGTTGGAGGTGATATGATCCTTAACTAGCCTCTGAAAGCACTTCATGACGACAGAAGTGAGTGCTGTGGGGCGATAGTCATTTAGTTCAGTTACCTTTGCTTTCTTGGGAACAGGAACAACGGTGGACATCTTGAAGCAAGTGGGGACAGCAGATTGATATAGGGAGTGATTGAATATGTCCATAAACACTCCAACCAGCTGGCCTGCACATGCTCTGAGGACACTGCTAGGGATGCCATCTGGGCCGGCAGCCTTGCGAGGGTTAACACGCTTAAACGTCTTACTCACGTTGGCCACGGAGAACGAGAGCCCACAGTCCTTGGGAACGGCCGCGTCGGTGGCACTGTGTTATCCTCAAAGCAGGCGAAGAAAGTGTTTAGCTTGTCCGGAGGCAAGACGTCGGTGTCCGTGACGTGGCTGGTTTTCCCTTTCTGGTCCGTGATTGTCTGTAGACCCTGTCACATTAGTTTTGTGTCTGAGCCGTTGAATTGCGACTCCACTTTGTCTCTGTACTGACGTTTTGCCTGTTTGATTGTCTTATGGATGGAATAACTACACTGTTTGTATTCAACCATATTCCCAGTCACATTGCCGTGGTTAAATGCGGTGGTTTGCACTTTCAGTTTTGCGCAAATGCTGCCCTTTATCCATGTTTTTTGTTTTGGGTAGGTTTTAATAGTCACATCGATATATAGCCTAATAATTGGCTTAGAACCACAGAGAGTTACCGCAAGTTGCAAAGAAAACAGGAGCTGCCTCCACTATTCCAGCACCATTTCAACTTCAACATTATCAAATCGCCTCTGCTTAGTCTAATACAGTGACAACTAAAAGATAACAAAAACAATTTAGTCCAGTCAACGTAAGCTAAATATGATGTCTGTCAATGGTTCTGATTTGTGTGTGCGTGTATGTATGTAGGTGTGTGTGCGTGCGTGTTTTGAAAGTAGAAAAACATATAGACGCCCTACTTGTAGATTGTCGTGACGTTGTATTAGTTAATGTGACGACTGTTGCTCATCGAATGATTAAAGGTTTTTAATTGCGTGATTAACTGAATCAAGTAATTATTAACCTGGGGCACCATGGGAAAATTAGTTTTATTGAGTTTCTATCTCCCAAATTAACTCAGAGAATATCAGAATATCGATTTTTACAATAGCCGCTAATTAATCAGTTACCTCTACAGTCTCGTTCTGAACGTTGCATAATCCGGGAATCTGCAGGACCCGGGTCACACCAATGAGTTCGTACCACACCAATCTTAGTTGAGTATTTATTTACTAGAAAGCTAAAAGGATGTAGCATGGGTAGAAAAATATTTCTTTGTCTTCAACCTTGTGTTGAGTTTTGGGTTCGTTTACTTTTTAGACCTCGTCTGCAGCTTGAGTCATTTAGTCTGATATGTTCATTCTTCACTCGCATGTCTTATACCCTCGGGTCAGAAGTGGGCGTATCCGCCTTTAGGGCAATTCTCTGGGCGTACCAAGTTAAGAGGCAAGGTCTAGATTTGACTCAAATTCAATTTTAGACAACTAACTTCACATTTCATCTTTACCAAAACATTCTCTTTGATTTGGACATTTTCCACACAACGTACAATGTATAAACACCAAGCATATCCCAGGAAAACTCTTATAGTTACAATGTTTTCGTAATAACGTCATCTATTAACCTTTAATAACAAAACAAAAATGACATACATACATTTTCATATTCCATCTATTGTCATGACCACCATTGTGGCTGATGGAAACCATTGTTCCAAAGTTCCCTTTATTTCATGTTTAATGTTCTGAGGTTGGTTCTCCATAGTGAGAAGACACAGGAATCTTGTCTGTGGCCTAAGATTTACCAGGGGCGTGAGGGGTCATAAAACCCACACATCTTCAGACCCCTAGATCTCTCCTCCTCTGTTGGGGTTGAGAGATAATCTGTATGGTTGTGGTCTCCTGTAACCTGACCTGATCAGGACAGTCATGACAAGATAAACACCAATGCCATCATCCTCTCTTTCATGTTGATGAAACGGTCTTTGACTCTGTCATGCAGTACATGCTTAAAACATTTTTACCTGGCTAAAAAGCTTGCTCGCTAGCATGACTTTCATTTATTTAAAGGGTAGCCTAGTGGTTAGAGCGTTGGACTAGTAACCGGAAGGTTGCAAGTTCAAACCCCTCGAGCTGACAAGGTACAAATCTGTCGTTCTGCCCCTGAACTGTTCCTAGGCCGTCATTGAAAATAAGAATTTGTTCTTAACTGACTTGCCTAGTTAAATAAAGGTAAAATAAAATACAAATATTGGCAATGTTAGCTAGTTAACATTAGCATTCTACATCTAGCTACATATTGAACTTCCATCCTCTCAGTCCAGGGGTACGTTATAATCATTGGTCAGTACGGAGAATTAAGTAAAACCACAAGTCCATATCCCTATCTCCATCCATGGCTAATTTAGAAAAGGGTCCATTTTAGCTAGCTGGCTAGCTAGTCACCGGAGAACAACAACACAACGAGACCCAACAATTCATGCTTTTCTGTCAATGACGTATGCTCTTAATGGGATTTTATAGGAGTGACGCCAAATCCAAGCCTGCTTCCCTTGACACTTTTTTTGGTGTGCCAGGACCATTCACAGAATGCTCGCTCTGTTTAGCTCAACGCTGACTGGCAAATTTGTATCCTTTTTTTGTCAAAGGAGGCCAGATGCTCACTGGCTTCCCTCGCCTTCAATGCTACAGGCGGCAACAATGTCATACTTGTTTGGACCAGACAGCATCAGATAGATGACCTACACGTAGAGAGACAGAGGGGCGCTGTTTCGCTCACTCGGATGCTTTCTCCTATGAGATACATACAGCCTTTTGCTAGTTGAAGGAAATTATGAAACACAGAGACGAAAGATTATTTTATGTTATTTTTGATTTTGTTTTGACAATTTTTTGGGGAAGCCAGATTTCCTTGGCATATATGAATGCACTCCACTGTGTGTCGGGTGTGTCTGACTGGGATTGTAGCGTAAACTGGTTTCAAATTAAATAAACATTTATTTGTCACATGCGCCTGTCATGCCCTGGCCATAGAGAGGCTTTTATTCTCTATTTTGGTTAGGCCAGGGTGTGACTAGGGTGGGCATTCTAGTTTCTTTATTTCTATGTTTTCTGTTTCTATGTTTCGGCCTGGTATGGTTCTCAATCAGGGACAGCTGTCTATCGTTGACTCTGATTGGGAATCATACTTAGGCAGCCTATTTTGCCACCTTGGTTGTGGGTAGTTTTCTTTGTAAGTGGCCTGTATAGCCCTAGTAAGCTTCACGTTCGTTTTGTTTCTTGTTTTGTTGGCGACATTTTAATTAAAGAGAAAATGTACGCTCACCACGCTGCACCTTGGTCCGGTCATTTTCCGTGAAATATTGACTTACAAGCCCTTAACCAACAATGCAGTTCAATAAATATTTACTAAATAAAAAGTAACACAATAAAATAACAATAACAAGGCTATATACATGGGGTACCGGTACCGAGTCAATGTGCTGGGGTACAGGTTAATCAAGGTAATTTGTACATTTTGTAGGTAGGGGTAAAGTGACTATTCATAGATAATAAACAGGGAATAGCAGTTTAGGCTCTGTCTTGCCATCAATTGTGTAGCTCTGAGGTATCCATCACCCATCTTACAGGGAGGGAAGCCCTACACACATGTTACAGCACAGGCTATATCAGATCAACTAAAATACAGAGAGAAGCAAAGGGAAAAGAGGGAGAATGTGTGTATAGGTGGCCACAATCTTCCCATGCGAAACAGTTCGGAACAGTTTGTGCATATATTACGACTACATTTTGTGATATTTTTGTTCGTAAACACAACATTTTTTCTGAAAGCAAGCCCAAGTCGGGAGCCAAAGTTTACACCCCTTCACCAGTGATTGGTCAACAGTAGGGATACTTCATTGAAGTGTTTGTTGTCATTCGCAGAGAGACGACTCGTTTTCATGCACATTTTTCCACTTGAGAAATACAGCAACAAAAATTTACAAATTAATAACACTCGTTCAGCGCTAGCCGAACCAGAGCATGTGGAAGACTTTAGGAGATGAGAGAAAGGACACAGAAAAAGGAGAGACAGAGATGCGGAATGAAGAGGAGATGGAAAAAGAGAGACAGTGGAGTAGAGAAGAGATGGCATAGGGAGAGAAAGAAGGAAGTAAAGAGAAGAGAAAGAGAGTAGATTGATTGTGGTATGGTCAGGGTAGTGTTCTGAAACCAGGTCATGTAGAAACTACAGCCTGGGGCACTGCACTACACACTACACTAGACCACTGCACGACACTCTCTTTTACATGGCAGGGGCACATAACCATCATCTACAGTGCCTTGCGAAACTATTCGGCCCCCTTGAACTTTGCGACCTTTTGCCACATTTCAGGCTTCAAACATAAAGATATAAAACTGTATTTTTTTGTGAAGAATCAACAAGTGGGACACAATCATGAAGTGGAACGACATTTATTGGATATTTCAAACTTTTTTAACAAATCAAAAACGTAAAAATTGGGCGTGCAAAATTATTCAGCCCCTTTAAGTTAATACTTTGTAGCGCCACCTTTTGCTGCGATTACAGCTGTAAGTCGCTTGGGGTATGTCTCTATCAGTTTTGCACATCGAGAGACTGAATTTTTTTCCCATTCCTCCTTGCAAAACAGCTCGAGCTCAGTGAGGTTGGATGGACGTTCCCCATCCAACTTGACAGAGGTTGAGAGGATCTGCTGAGAACAATGGGAGAAACTACCCGAAAACAGGTGTGCCAAGCTTGTAGCGTCATACCCAAGAAGACTCAAGGCTGTAATCGCTTGCAAAGGTGCTTCAACAAAGTACACATCACTTAAGGGTCCCTTAGTAAATGTGATATTTAAAGTTTTTCTTTTTAATAAATTTGCAAATAAATTCTAAAAACCTGCTGTTTCTTTATCATTATGGCGTATTGTGTGTAGATTGATGAGGGGATTTTTTAAAATACATTTTAGACTAAGGATATAACATAACAAAATGTGGAGAAAGTATGTATACATGAAAATACAAAGATCCCATATTCATATATATGCATTAAAACTGGGGTCTTCAAACTTTTCTTGCCCACGGACCCCCTTCCCAGGAAAACCGGCGACCCAGGGACCCCATCATACATTAGCACATTTATTTTGTTCACTTCTGATCATCAGGTGAATGATAACAGCAAGGAGATGTAATCAACATTGTAAAATGAATATCTTTGATAGATCGTTTTTCATTATTTTGACCTCCCCACATTATAATTGGAAGAGGATGTGTAAACTCTAACAGATAACGCCAAACACATTTCCGCTAAGATATTAAAATGTGTTTATTCTGTACTTGCTAGTGATATTAATAATTTTTTGGGGGTGGGAATCTCTTTCTTCACCCAATATTCCTGCGGACACCCTGCAGTACCTCCAAAGACACATAGGGGGCGTGGATCCCTGGTTGAATATCCATTCATTAAAATATCATTAAATAGCACCATTATAATATTCTCAGGCAGAATGAATAGATGACCGAGGGGTGTAGTAGATTGCCCATGGCAGGCAGGGGATAATAGAGCACTAATGATCCATTGCCTGATAACTGCACTACCCACATGCCCCAGAGTCCCATCTCTCCTATCGCTACTCTACCCTACCCTTTCTCTCTTTTTTGTCCTCTATAAAACACCACTTTTTTTACCACATTAGAGACAGTTCACATACAATGTTACATAGTGGTGTGAAAACATGTGAAAACATGTTGTATACACTCCTAATTTCACAGTGAGTTGTGTAACTTAATTCAGTGACTTAAACTATCCAGTTCAAATCTCCTTCTCCTGCTAACATGATTTAGGCTAAATGTCAGCTTATTTGTGGAGTGGCAGGCTGGCTGGCTGGCTGATTGACTAACTGCCTAACTGGAGTGAGACTCAGGACAGGAGCCAGAGTTAGCCTATAAATCAGAGACTTTGTGGTCAGATTCAGAGTGAGGTTATGTAGCAGGGCATGTGCTACAAGAGCAACTTCATCGTAGTGGACAAATAAAGCGCTGTAAAAAGTGTGGGGCTGGTCTAACACACTACCTCTGGAGCAGGGCTACACTTGACTCGGGTTGCTTCTGAGGCCAAAACATCATAAAGAGACATAGAGTGGGCTGAATTCTGTTCACTTTATTTTAGTTGTAGTCTGGTTTTCCGTCCGTCCATCCGTCCGTCCCTCCGTCCGTCCGTCCGTGAGCACATAACTATTTCTGATTCAGCTCTTCTTTTCTATGGCCTGTTTGATGACTCCATGCATTCCTCACATTCTCCCTGCCCACCCCTGCAAACACGCCCCTCCACCCTACACCCTTAACCCTACTGATATACACACTGACAATGGAACAATGGTGAAGTTGTTGTCCTCCCTGTTAGGTAAAATTAGTTATTTCATGATTTTGAGTTATCAACTGACAGGCTCTATGCATTTCGTGTTCAGACCCAAACCACCTGTCAGCTCAATAATGATCATGGTTTTACTGATGATGTTGGACAGTGCTGAATTGCTACTGTACTGTGCTGTTTGGAAAGGGTGGGGGATCGGGAGTGGTGGGGGCAGGGCAGGTGGGGGACCTCTGTGATTCTCCATACACAAAGCCATTGCTCTGCATGTGTGTGTGTTGGTCAGTGGGGCTGAGGGCTCGGTCACTAGCTGTATCTGTATGTCAGTGAACCAGCGAGCCCTACTCTAACCTAATGTGCCTACATTTGAGGACCTACAGAGTCTAGCCACCATGCTGCTACGCACTGAGAGAACCAGAAGGAGCCAAGCAACAGAGGTTAGACACCACATACACACATCTATTGAGAGGCTGCCATTTCATGGGTTAAAGAGTCTGT
Organism: Oncorhynchus clarkii lewisi; assembly: GCF_045791955.1. Classification (NCBI taxonomy): domain Eukaryota; kingdom Metazoa; phylum Chordata; class Actinopteri; order Salmoniformes; family Salmonidae; genus Oncorhynchus; species Oncorhynchus clarkii. The sequence continues at coordinate 69,923,773 of NC_092148.1, forward strand.
GGACGAAGAGATATTTCTAGAACTCAGTGGGTAGGGAGATTCCAGTAGGTCTATGCACCTTAGCTGCTGGGTGTTGACTGTAAGAGTTCTAGAATGTATTCTGTCTGTACACTCTGCTGGGTCTTGATTGTGGACATACTAGATCTAGAATGTATTTCGTCCACAATAGTTTTGCTTGATGTTTATTGTTTACCAGGACACTTCTACGGTTTTCACTCCTTGCTTGTGTTCTGTTGTTCCTATCATGCTGCGATGGCAGCAAGATTTACTGGTTTTGTTGTGACTAAAGTCAAGCAAGTGTGTAAACTGCTGTGGTTCTTAGAATTCTGAAGGATGCTACCAGTTACAGCAGAAGTCATTAATTCAGTGAAGCGTGAAGTAACTGAGCTTGTTGTTGTGTCAAACCAGGAGTAGTTGTGTCAAACCAGGAGTAGTTGTGTCAAACCAGGAGTAGTTGTGTCAAACCAGGAGTAGTTGTGTCAAACCAGGAGTAGTTGTGTCAAACCAGGAGTAGTTGTGTCAGACCAGGAGTAGTTGTGTCAAACCAGGAGTAGTTATGTCAAACCAGGAGTAGTTGTGTCCAACCAGGAGTAGTTGTGTCAAACCAGGAGTAGTTGTGTCAGACCAGGAGTAGTTGTGTCAGACCAGGAGTAGTTATGTCAAACCAGGAGTAGTTGTGTCAAACCAGGAGTAGTTGTGTCAAACCAGGAGTAGTTATGTCAAACCAGGAGTAGTTGTGTCAAACCAGGAGTTGTGGTGTCAAACCAGGAGTTGTTGTGTCAGACCAGGAGTAGTTGTGTCAAACCAGGAGTTGTGGTGTCAGACCGGGAGTAGTTATGTCAAACCAGGAGTAGTTATGTCAAACCAGGAGTAGTTGTGTCAAACCAGGAGTAGTTGTGTCAAACCAGGAGTAGTTGTGTCAGACCAGGAGTTGTTGTGTCAGACCAGGAGTAGTTGTGTCAAACCAAGAGTAGTTGTGTCAAAACAGGAGTAGTTGTGTCAAACCAGGAGTAGTTGTGTAAACCAGGAGTAGTTGTGTCAAACCAAGAGTTGTTGTGTCAAACCAGGAGTTGTTGTGTCAAACCAGGAGTTGTTGTGTCAAACCAGGAGTTGTTGTGTCAAACCAGGAGTTGTTGTGTCAAACCAGGAGTAGTTGAGTCAAACCAGGAGTAGTTGAGTCAAACCAGGAGTAGTTGAGTCAAACCAGGAGTTGTTGTGTCAAACCAGGAGTTGCTGTGTCAAACCAGGAGTAGTTGAGTCAAACCAGTGGTTGTTGCCGTCCAGGTTGGAGTAGACCCAGGTGTTTGTTTCCCTGCTCTGTCCTGTCCTGCCCTGCCTGTCTGTGTAAGATGAGGCGGTTGCTTATGTCAGCACATGACATGGGACCTGGTCACATATTTCAATGGGGGTAGGGGGTGAATATGATGGCTGATGTTGCAGTTGCAATAGTCTGTTGTTTTGGGATGTATCATAGAATAGAGCAAAAATGTCTGCCACAATAGAACAAATGTTGATGCATTTTACAATTATCATCTACTATACTACTACTACTACTACTACTACTACTACTACTACTACTACTACTACCACTGAGCACCTTAAATTACATTTTGGGAAAAAAGGAAAACTCAGCTCCATCATTCATTGAATAATGATTTTTTTCATTGGCAAGAATAGCAAATGTAGGCATGACATGCCAGCAACAAACTCTGACACTACACATCCAAGTATATCTGACCAAATTATGAAAGGTTAGCATTGTAATTCTGTAAAGTGAGTGTGGAAGAGGGGATTTTTGTTGTTGTTGTCTATCATCAATGACAAGCCACCAGGGTCTTACAACTTGGATGGAAAATGACTGCGGATAATAGCGGACAATATTGCCACATCTTCAATTTAAGCCTACTAGAAAGTGTGTGCCCTCAGGCCTGGAGGAAAGAAAAAGTCATTCCGCTACCTAAGAATAGTAAGGCCACATTTACTGGCTCAAATAGCCGACCAATCAGTATGTTACCAGCCCTTAATAAACATTTGGAAAAAATGGTGTTTGGCCAGATACAATGCTATTTTACAGTAAACAAATTGACAACAGACTATCAACACGCTTATAGGGAAGGACACTCACACAAATGACTGATTGGCTGAGAGAAATTGATGATAAAAATATTGTGGGAGCTGTTTTGTTAGACTTCAGTGCGGCTTTTGACATTATCGATCATAGTGTGCTGCTGTAAAAATGTATGTGTTATGGCTTTACACCCCCTGCTATATTGTGGTGGATAAAGATTTAACTGTCTAACAGAACCGAGGGTGTCCTTTAATGGAAGCTTCTCCAACATAATCCAGGTAGAATCAGGAATTCCCCAAGGCTGCTGTCTAGGCCCCTTACTTTTTAAAATCTTTACAAATGACATTCCACCGCCTTTGAGTAAAGCCAGAGTTTATATATATATGCAGATGACTCAATACTATAGACATCAGCTACTACAGCGACTGAAATGACCACAACACTTAACAAAGAGCTGCAGTTAGTTTCAGAATGGGTGGCAAGGAATACATTTGTCCTAAATATTTCAAAAGCTAAAAGCATTGTATTTCTGACAAATAATTTACTAAACCCTAACCTCAACTAAATATTGCAATAAATACTGTGGAAATTGAGCAAGGTGAGGTGACTAAACTGTTATGTTCAAAACATATTGATACTGTACCTCAGTAGCTAAGATAGGGAGAAGTCTGTCTATAATAAAGCACTGCTCTACTTTCTTAACAGCACTATCAACAAGGCAGGTCCTACAGACCCTGGTTTTGTCACACCTGGACTACTGTTCAGTCATGTGGTCAGGTGCCACAAAGAGGGAAAATTGCAATTGGCCCAGAACAGGGCAGCACGGCTGGCCCTTGGATGTACACAGAGAGCTAACATTAATAATATGCATGTCAATCTCTCCTGGCTCAAAGTGGAGGAGAGATTGACTTCATCACTAATTGTATTTATGAGAGGTATTGACATATTGAATGCACCGAGTTGTCTGTTTGAACCACTGGCACACAGCTTGGACACCAATGCAGACCCCACAAGACATGCCATCAGAGGTCTCTTCACAGCCCCTAAGTCCAGAACAGACTACATAGAGCCATGACTACATGGAACTCTATACCACATCAAGTAACTGATTTTAAAAACAGATAAAAAATACACCTTATGGAACAGCGGGGACTGTGAAGCAACATTGCCACAGACACATGCATACACACACACGATAACATACGCACTATACACACACATACACTTTCATTTTGTGTTGTAGATATGTGGTAGTGGAGTAGGGGCCTAAGGGCACATGCTTAGTGTGTTGTGAAATCTGTTAATGTTTTTAAATTGTATAACTGCCTTCATTTAGCTGAACCCCAGGAAGAGTAGATGCTGCCTTGGCAGCAGCTAATGAGGATCCATAATTAATACAAATACAAATAGGGCCCTATAGAATCTGTGATATTTTTTTGTCTAATTCTGTTCTCCTCCTTTCAGTTTTTTCAGGTTTATGCAACCATGCTTAAACCGCATCAGGAGACCACTTTTGAGGTCTGGGTGAAATCTAAGAAATTACGATTTTTTTTTTACCCTTTAATGCAAATGTGCACCAGCAAGAGAGATGTTGGCGATGTTTCTGTAGCTCATTTCAGGAAATTAGGCGTATGTCACGTGTCACTTGAACGTAAACTTTTTATTTATCAACATGCGTTTTTATGTCAGAAATTCTTTCTGGAACGTGAACTTTCATGTGCCTTAATAACACATTTGCAATCTGTAAACACAAATACATTTGTTAAATTACGAGCCTAGTTGGTTTAGAATTAGAAAAAGTGAGCAACCTTCCCGCTAGCCATGATTGGCTGAGATAATGGGTGGGCTGGACATGCCGAGAGATGAGTTAGGATTGGCCTGCCACGTAGCCCGCTTCTGTCTATTTGAGCTGGTCAGTGTAGGTAATCCTGTCTTTTTTGTTGTTGTTGCTCTCCACATTCTGGAGGACCGAGTTTTGAACTCAGTGGAATTAGAGTATGATAGCTAAAGAGATGAAGAAAACACCTGTCTTTGGATTACATCTTCAAACAAAGGGAAACCTTGTCATCTGTGACAGAGGGAGCAGCGTCCATCCATGTGTGATATGATAGTCTAGCTAGCTACATTTTCAGATATTACACTTTACTAATTTTGTCAGAAAGTTGTTTTCATTTCAAGTTAAAGTGTACTGTTAGCTAGCTAACATTAGCTGGCTGGCTCGCTAGCTAACGTTACGTGTATGATCTATGTAGTAATATTATTTGTATCTCAAGAGCCATTTGCTTTGCTAGTTATAGCCTAATATTAGCTATCTTACATTGAACCTGGTTGGTTAGCTACCTGCAAGTTCATGCAGGGTAGTAACATCATGAGTTGGGATTATGGTTTGTTGTTTAGCTAGCTAGCTACATGTCTTAACAAAAGACTACACTATGCAAGTATCCATTTCAATAGAATGTTGATGATGTCACTGTGACAGTTGTTGATAGGCGTAGCTGGTAAATTCGCTCTGGCTATCTACTCCGATTTCAGAGCACCCTCCTCTGAGTGTGCCAGAGTGCAGAATAACTGACACATTTACGAATGCTCAACACCCGTTGAATATGCCCGGTGTCAGTAAACGTTGGCAAAAAAAGCATAATTAAATTGTTGCCAGCAGCATAGTTGCAGTCACCAACACTTTGGATTACATAAAAACAGCCTAACCAACTCTGCTAGGGCGTGTAAATGGTCAGAGTGAGCTGTTCTCTCATTTGTGTCTGGAAGTAGCTAGCAAGCTAGTCAACATTAGGAAGTTAGCTTAGGTGCTTGACTGCTGTTTTTAGGTCAGCTAGCTAACATTATGTGTATGATCTGTGTAGTAATATTATTTGTATCTCAGAGCCATTTGCTTAGCTAGTTATAACCTAATGTTAGCTAGCTAACATTGAACCTGGTTGTTTAGCTACCTGCAGTTTCATGCAGGGTAGTAACGTCATGAGTTGGCCAACGTTAGCCAGTTAGCTTGGGTACTTGACAGCTGTTGTCAGGACAGAACGCTCTGATCAACCCTTAAAGAGATGGGTGGGGATAATTGATGCAAATAATCATGATATCATTCTACCAGGTAGGCATAGGGTACTTTGTCGTTAACATTTAATTCAAATCAAAGTTTATTTGTCACGTGCGCTGAATACAACAGGTGTAGACCTTACAGGGAAATGGTTACTTACAGGCTCTAACCAATAGTGCAAAAAAGGTATTAGGTGAACAATAGGTAGGTAAAGAAATAAAACAACAGGCTATATACAGTAGCGAGGCTATAAAGGTAGTGAGGCTACATACAGACACGGGTTAGTCAGGCTGATTGAGGTAGTATGTACATGTAGATATGGTTGAAGTGACCATGCATATATGATGAACAGAGAGTAGCAGTAGTGTAAAAGTGGGGGTGGTGGGTGGGACACAATGCAGATAACCCGGTTAGCCACTGTGCGGGAGCACTGGTTGGCCGGCCCAATTGAGGTAGTATGTACGTGAAAGTATAGTTAAAGTGACTATGCATATATGATAAACAGAAAGTAGCAGCAGCGTAAAAAGAGGGGTTGGGGGGGAGGGTACACAATGCAAATAGTCCGGTTAGCCATTTGGTTACCTGTTCAGGAGTCTTATGGCTTGGGGGTAAAAACTGTTGAGAAGCCTTTTTGTCCTAGACTTGGCACTCCGGTACCACTTGCCATGCGGTAGTAGAGAGAACAGTCTATGACTGGGGTGGCTGGGGTCTTTGACAATTTTTAGGGCCTTCCTCTGACACCGCCTGGTGTAGAGGTCCTGGATGCCAGGCAGCTTAGCCCCAGTGATGTACTGGGCTGCACGCACTGCCCTCTGTAGTGCCTTGCGGTCAGAGGCCGAGCAGTTGCCATACCAGGCAGTGATGCAACCAGTCAGGATGTTCTCCATGTTGCAGCTGTAGAACCTTTTGAGGATCTCAGGACCCATGCCAAATCTTTTTAGTTTCTTAGCTTAGTGATGAGCTTTGAGGGTACTATGGTGTTGAACACTGAGCTGTAGTCAATGAATAGCATTCTCACGTAGGTGTTCCTTTTGTCCAGGTGGGAAAGGGCAGTGTGGAGTGCAATAAAGATGGCATCATCTGTGGATCTGTTTTGGCGGTATGCAAATTGGAGTGGGTCTAGGGTTTCTGGGATAATGGTGTTGATGTGAGCCATTACCAACCTTTCAAAGCACTTCATGGCTACAGACGTGAGGTTAGGCAGGTTGCCTTTGTGTTCTTGGTCACAGGAACTATGGTGATCTGCTTGAAACATGTTGGTATTACATTCTTAATCAGGGACATGTTGAAAATGTCAGTGAAGACACCTGCCAGTTGGTCAGCACATGCCCGGAGCACACGTCCTGGTAATCCATCTGGCCCTGCAGCTTTGTGTATGTTGACCTGTTTAAAGGTCTTACTCACATCGGCTACGGAGAGCGTGATCACACAGTCGCCTGGAACAGCTGATGCTCTCGTGCATGCCTCAGTGTTGCTTGCCTCGAAGCGAGCATAGAAGTGATTTAGCTCGTCTGGTAAGCTCGTGTCACTGGGCAGCTCGCGGCTGTGCTTCCTTTTGTAGTCTGTAATAGTTTGCAAGCCCTGCCACATAAGACAAGCGTCGGAGCCGGTGTAGTATAATTCAATCTTAGCCCTGTATTGACGCTTTGCCTGTTTGATGGTTCGTCGCAGGGCATAGCAGGATTTCTTGTAAGCTTCCGGGTTAGAGTCCCGCAACTTGAAAGCGGCAGCTCTACCCTTTAGCTCAGTGCGAATGTTGTCTGTAATCCATGGCTTCTGGTTGGGGTATGTACATACAGTCACTGTGGGGACTACATCCCCAATGCACTTATTGATAAAGCCAGTGACTGATGTGGTGTACTCCTCAATGCCATCGGAAGAATCCCGGAACATATTCCAGTCTGTGATAGCAAAACAGTCCTGTAGATTAGCATCTGCTTCATCTGACCACTTTTTTTATAGACCGAGTCACTGGTGGTTCCTGCTTTAATTTTTGCTTGTAAGCAGGAATCAGGAGGATAGAGTTCTGTCGGATTTACCAAATGGAGAGCGAGGGAGAACTTTGTACGCGTCTCTGTGTGTGGAGTACAGGCGATCTATAATTTCTTTCCCTCTGGTTGCACATTTAACACGTTGATGGAAATTTGGTAGAACTGATTTAAGTTTCCCTGCATTACAGTCTCCGGCCACTAGGAGCGCCACCTCTGTGTGAGTGGTTTCCTGTTTGCTTATTTCCTTATACAGCTGACTGAGTGTGGTCTTAGTGCCAGCATCTGTCTTTGGTGGTAAATAAACAGCCAAGAAAAGTATAGCTGAAAACTCTCTAGGCAAGTAGTGTGGCCTGCAATTCATCAGAATATACTCTACTTCAGGCGAGTAAAATCTAGAGACTTCCTTAGATTTCGTGCACCAGCTGTTGTTTACAAACATGCACAGACCCCCCCCCCTCGTCTTACCTAAGAGTGCTGTTCTATCTTGCCGGTGCAGCGTGTATCCCGCTAGCTGAATATCCATGTCGTCATTCAGCCACAATTCTGTGAAACATAGGATATTACAGTTTTTGACGTCCCGTTGGTAAGATATTCGTGATCGTACCTCGTGTAGTTTATTGTCCAATGATTGCACGTTGGCGAGTAGTATTGACGGTAACGGCAGCTTTCCCACTCACTTTTTTTTGGTCCTGACCAGGCATCCGGCTCTTTGTCCTCTGTACCTGCGTCGCTTCCTCTTGCAAATAACGTGGATGTCAGCCCTGCCGGGTGTTTGGAGGATGTCTAGTGCGTCTTGTTTTTTGAAGAAAAAAATCTTAGTCTAATCCGAGGTGAGTGATCACTGTCCTGATATCCAGAAGCTATTTTTTGCCTTAAGATACGGTTGCAGAAACATTATGTAAAAAATAAGTTACAAATAACGCAAAAAACCCCACATAATATGTTTGGGCGCCCGTAAAACTGCTGCCATTTCTTCAGGCGCCATTTTACAGAATTGAGAAGGTTTTGGAAAAACCTTTCCATCTCTACCAGAAGATGGTTATCGTTAGCATCATCGCAAACGGCTACACAAAATGGAGGTAGATGCGCTCACCCCATTCATGAGCCATTTCAGAAAGTTGCAGCAAAATTCGAATCACTGATGCATTTTGTTTATGTCTTATGGTTAACTTGGGCAATTTAATGCATTTTCGAATAAGCTCAATACATTTAGTTGATTTCCTAATAAGTTCAATTAAAAAAAATGCATATTGTTGAATTCTATTTTAATGTCTGGGAGCACTACTGTTCTGTCTCTCCTCCCTCTCTCTTTCCCCTGCTCTTTCTCTCTCTTCCTTCTCTTTATTTTCTCTCTGTTTTCTCTTTCTCTCCTCCCTCTCTCTCTTCTCCCAGGAAGAGGTTAGCTATTTCATCAGTGCAGAGCTGGAAATGATTATCACTGTTTAGTGGTTTATGTGAGTGGTAGTGGGCGCTGAAAGACCACAGTGTGTTTTATATGACGGATAGAGAGACGAGTTGGAAACCAGCCATATGTGGAAACACCCAAGGTGAATGATGCATTTCCCCACTGTTGCTATGGTAACATGACACTTCTCTGGTCTGGGAGAATATGTGTGAGTGTAGTGGGTTGAATTGTCGTCATGAATCATTGAGTATGTGTGTGTACATGTGTGTGTGTGTAGGGACATACGTTTGAGTGTTTAAGCCAATATCTGTGTGGGATGAACCAAAATTTATTCACAAATTTAAAGTTACTGCCCAGTCACTTTTAAACATAATAGTTCTGTTAACTTATACCCAAATAATGATTTTATGGCCAAATTGTAGAACAAACACTTAAAAAACCTCACCTCAAACTTGTATCTCAAACCGACCATTTAAAAAATGCTTGCCATTTCTTCATAGAATGTGACGTCATCTCCCTGAGAAGAATGAGCTGGCCAATCAGGGGTTTAGAGGAGGATGAGCTGGCCAATCAGTGGTCTACTTGCATGAAAGAAATGTTGACCGGTATACGCCCACACCATTCTGTTGTTGGGGTACGCCCACACCATACCAACACAGAAAAGCTGTGTTTTAGCATCCTTGATTAAAACATTTTGGAAGGGAAACTATTTCATTCATATTGTAAGTAATTATAGGTCATACTGCATAGGTCATATTTCATTTCAGTCTTTTTTCCATTGACGTAATGTAACAGTGTCTGGTCAACTGTAACATTTAGAGCTTAACCTCTGAGATTTACTCACAGCTGTAGACTCGAAGTCCTCCATTAGAATACACAATATATTCCTACATTAGGACCAGGCTTAGGCAGACAACAGGGTTTCCCTATTGTGTCTTGTAGCATTACACTTTAAAACTGTTAGTTACAGACACACACACTCACACACACACACACACACACACACACACACACACACACACACACACAGTGACATCGTTCTAATCCCGGCTGGTCTCTAACAGGCGTGAAACTGTCTCTGTAAGCAGCTCAGTCTCTCCCGGTGGAGTATAAACTTCCACTTTAAACCCATAAGGTTAATTCATTTGTTCAGTTATGGAGCAGTTGTACACATCCAGCGACATAAGGCTTTCTACTGTATGGCTCAGCGTTAAACACATCAAATGACCATGTAAATTGAATGTGTTTTCTATTGGTTCTGTAATACATGGAAATGGCTATTGAGACAACACAAAAGCAGATTTAGTTTTGTTATGGTAATGCTGTGGTACGGTAATGCTGCTGAATGAAAATGTATATTATAGGCCTATCTTTTGATTGCATAATGCTTGACAAACATGTCAGTTGGAATCCCGAATGTGGCCCAAAGATAGTGACCTGAATTGGTGATATCTAGATCCGTATGCTGTAAGAGTTGTTTTGGACTACAAAATCTGAATGGAGGACAATATATTATATATCCAAAATGTGATCCATATTCTCATGTTATAAAATTTGAAATGGTGTTTTTTACGTTTGATTAAAGTACCGACTCAGAACTTCCAAATGGCATATCATACACTGTAGTTGGAATAAACCTAACATTAGGTTATAACTAGCAAAGAAAAAGGCATTTAAACATTATGCTGTGATTTTCACACTTGCTCGACATTAATCCTTGGGAAACATATATTTAGAAAGGGAATTATTTCACCAAATTCCAAAATGGATTCTCTGAACATTATCTCACCAAGTTATCCCATTAGTCAAACCATTTACAATATTAAATGACCTTTTGTTGTATAATAAAGATAACCTTTCACATTGAACAGCTACAGTGCTGTTCTTTGTTTACGCCCATTTAGCATCGTTCACAGCCTCTAAAGTCTAAAGACAATACACAAACAGGGCCATCTTTCACTCCAGTGTTTAATTGCTAAATTATAATTATTTCGTCACTACGGCCTATTTATTGCTTTACCTCATCTTACCTCATTTTCACACACTGTACATAGACTTTTCTATTGTGTTATTGACTCTACGATTCTTTATTCCATGTGTAACTCTGTGTTGTTTGTGTAGCACTGTTTTGTTTTATCTTGGCCAGGTCGCAGGTGTAAATGATAACCTGTTCTCAACTGGCCTACCTGGTTAAATAAAGGTGAAATAAAAAATCTATGAAAAAAGGGCCTTAGGAGCGAAGCACAGTGTTGCAATGTCGTTTCACGTCAAAAAAGGGCAGACGGAGCGTAGCACAGTGTTGCAATGTCGTTTCACGTCAAAAAAGGGCAGACGGAGCGTAGCACAGTGTTGCAATGTCGTTTCACGTCAAAAAAGGGCAGACGGAGCGTAGCACAGTGTTGCAATGTCGTTTCACGTCAAAAAAGGGCAGACGGAGCGTAGCACAGTGTTGCAATGTCGTTTCACGTCAAAAAAGGGCAGACGGAGCGAAGCACAGTGTTGCAATGTCGTTTCACGTCAAAAAAGGGCAGACGGAGCGTAGCACAGTGTTGCAATGTCGTTTCACGTCAAAAAAGGGCAGACGGAGCGTAGCACAGTGTTGCAATGTCGTTTCACGTCAAAAAAGGGCAGACGGAGCGTAGCACAGTGTTGCAATGTCTTTTCACGTCATAAAAGGGATGGCTTCTTGTAATATACTCCATCAATCAACACTGTTTTTTACTACCTGGACATTAAGCCTGACATATCGTTCCTCGAGAAGACTGAGGGGCAGTATTGAGTGAGTTTTACAATGTAAGTCCCACCCTTATGTCTAAGTCACATATTTTCCCATCTGGTATAAACATGGAAGAGATGGACATGCTGTTACCTCGCTTCTACTTATTGCGAGCTTCGTTTTTATTTCGAGATTTGCTAAGCACAATTATGTCTATGTCCAGTTTGGAGGAGCGTCTGCGCGAGCTGTGAGACAGTAAGAAAACTTTTACAACCCTTCGATGTGGTTGTATTCGGACAACCAAGCAAAAGATAACAACTGGAGGGAAATTTGAGCACTGATACTGATATCAAAGAAACATGGAGAAAGATTCGAGACTGGTATGTTCACAATCTGTAAGGGTGAAGGAGACGAGGAGTGTGTCCCACCGACTGTCAGACAACTGGATTGGCTTCGTGTTCACGTGAAACATTGTCAGACAGACACCAATATGCCAGATACGGTATGTACTCATCATGCTGCCGAGTCCTTTTGTACAGTCAGTGTGTGCGTTTGTGACCTTATGTTTAGCAGACCTAGTTAGAACATGTGAATTCAGCTCTTCTGAATGGGAGAAATTGTGAGTGGGAAATATTCAGTATCTGTGTTATCACAGATATAGCAGGGCTAGTTCAAACATCAGTGTGTGTGTCATAAATACATGTAAGGGAAAAGGAGGAAAATATATCCGTAATCCATCCCATCTCCCCGACCCAGCTCCAATGTCGAGAAGAGGAATACAGCTGAGGATCCTTTGGGCACTGACATCATGCAGCAGGTGGATGACTTAAAGCAACAGCAGCAGAAGTTACAGAAACAGCAGCAGTGTCCAGCCAAGGTCGTCTATGACATCATGCAGCAGGTGGATGATTTAAAGAAACGGCAGCAGAAGTTACAGAAACAGCAGCAGTGTCCAGCCAAGGTCATCTATGACATCATGCAGCAGGTGGATGACTTAAAGCAACGGCAGCAGAAGTTACAGAAACAGCAGCAGTGTCCAGCCAAGGTCATCTATGACATCATGCAGCAGGTGGATGACTTAAAGCAACGGCAGCAGAAGTTACAGAAACAGCAGCAGTGTCCAGCCAAGGTCATCTATGACATCATGCAGCAGGTGGATGACTTAAAGCAACGGCAGCAGAAGTTACAGAAACAGCAGCAGTGTCCAGCCAAGGTCGTCTATGACATCATGATGCCATAGATGTGATCTATTCCTGCTGATCAACGTCTCCCGTTTGTCTCACCCCAAAAACTGTTGTGTGCTTAAAAAATATTTCTATACGTTCAGATGAAGGGTAATTTACTGGGGGGTTTTGCATGTTTTTTATACTTATTTCTTCTTCACATGTTACTGGTGTTCACTTAGATTATCTTATTTCCCCTTTCATCACTACATTGTTTTACATTGCACCATTTTTATCTTGTGATCGTAAATAAACATCTTTAAGTTCTGCAACTCTCTTTGTCTGCTTATTTGTACTTGTGGCAGAAAATATTACTGTGCTGAATCAGTTACTTAGCTCATGTACAAAGCAGTACAAGTTTACTATGTAGATGAGGTTAATGTCTTGGGGGATCTGTCCTTATTGTCTACAGATGGACAGGACTCCAAAGGAAGGAAGGTCTCCATTGATAGGCCACTAGACATGTACAACCTTGTGTTATGTAGAGGAGGTGAATGTCTCGAAGGTCTAGCCATATTGTCTGTAGCTGGACAGCCATTCTCACTCATTTTCTATGGCAGGAAAGTTATCATTGAAAGGCCACTACACAACATAAGGTTAGGTCTTGAGGGTCTACCCTCCCCAAAAAATATGAAGGATAAATTTACTGTCATTATAGTACTCTTTATTGTGATTTGTAGAGCGTGAATAAGAAAGACCACAAACCCAAGTGTGTAGCTCACAACATGACTCAAACAGCACGTTTTCTAAATCACACTCCAACATTTACCCTAGGGCGCCACACGTGATAGCAGCACCCTTTAAAGACACTCAACCAGCTAGTGTGAGGAAGTATTCTTTGAGGTTGTTGCGCACATCTATACCAACTCTGGTTGCCCGGTCTGCCGACATGTTTCTTGGGTCCAGGAAGCTGGTGTCCCCTAATACCACCTGTCTCCACTCTCCTGGAAGCAGGAAGCTGGTGTCCCCTAATACCACCTGTCTCCACTCTCCTGGAAGCAGGAAGCTGGTGTCCCCTAATACCACCTGTCTCCACTCTCCTGGAAGCAGGAAGCTGGTGTCCCCTAATACCACCTGTCTCCACTCTCCTGGAAGCAGGTGGGTGTGGAGTGGTCAACAAACGTTGGTGGATGTACCATGTAAATGAATGTGTTGTAGAGGGCCACGCAGGCCTTCATAATGGTCTCTGCTTTCTCTGGGGAAACCTCAAGGGCTCGTCCCAGGATCCTCCATCTTGCAGCAAGAATCCCAAAGCAGCTCTCTGAAATTCTTCTTTCTCTTTTGTGGCGAGAAGAACCTAGGAATAAAAAAAAAGGTGTTTCCATTAGTATTGAACAGGAACATGAAGGCTATCAAATGTGTGGTGTAACAACTGTGTAGTGTAGTCTATGCTTTGGACATAGGCTCTGTCTTCTTATTGGGATGCCAGATCACTTTTATATTGGTAGAAGTTTCATGTCATATGCATATAGTCACATGTATTTAGCACATCTTACCAGGATATGGTCGGTACCTTGCCTTGCAGACTACCATCAGGACCATTGAGAAAAAGCCCTTGTAGATGTAGTAATCGCTGCCTGAGTTTGCCAGATCTCGGATCTGAACATGTTGTCCGTCGACAGTTCCTGAACAAAACGGATCATTCCAACGATCCTCAAAATCTCTGCTGAATTGGTCAAGTATAAGTATTTGGTCAATAACAAAAGTTTATCTCAATACTTTGTTATATACCCTTTGTTGGCAATGACAGAGGTCAAACTGTAAGTCTTCACAAGGTTTTCGCACACTGTTGCTGGTAATTTGGCCCATTCCTCCATGTGATTTTCTGGATTTTTTTTTCTCATTTTGTTTGTCATAGTTGAAGTGTACCTATGATGACAATTACAGGCCTCTCTCATCTTTTTCAGTGGGAGAACTTGCACAATTGGTGGCTGACTAAATACTTTTTTGCCCCACTGTACATATGAGATGAGTAATGTAGAGTATGTAAACATTTTATAAAGTGGCTAGTGATGCATTTATTACATAAATGTTTCATTATTAAAGTGGCTAGAGATGAGTCAGTATGTTGGCAGCAGCCACTCAATGTTAGTGATGGCTGTTTAACAGTCTGATGGTCTTGAGATAGAAGCTGTTTTTCAGTCTCTCGGTCCCCGCTTTGATGCACCTGTACTGACCTCGCCTTCTGGATGATAGCGGGGTGAACAGGCAGTGGCTCGGGTGGTTGTTGTCCTTGATGATCTTTTTGGGTGGTGGAGGTGTCCTGGAGGGCAGGTAGTTTGCCCCCGGTGATGCATTGTGCAGTCCTCACTACCCTCTGGAGAGCCTTACGGTTATGGGCGGAGCAGTTGCCGTATCAGATGGTGATACAGTCCGACAGGATGCGCTCGATTGTGCATCTGTAAAAGTTTGTGAGTGTTTTTGGTGACAAGCCGAATTTCTTCAGCCTCCTGAGGTTGAAGAGGCGCTGCTGCGCCTTCTTCACGACGCTGTCTGTGTGGGTGGACCATTTCAGTTTGTCTGTGATGTGTACGCCGAGGAACCTAAAACTTTCCACCTTCTCCACTATTGTCCCGTCGATGTGGATAGGGGGCTGCTCCCTCTGGTGTTTCCTGAAATCCACGATCATCTCCTTTGTTTTAGTTGACATTGAGTGTGAGGTTATTTTCCTGACGCCACACTCCGAGGGCCTTCACCTCCTCCCTGTAGGCCGTCTCGTCGTTGTTGGTAATCAAGCCTACCACTGTTGTGTCGTCTGCAAACTGGCCTGGCACACTTCCACGACGATGCCACAAACTGTCAAGATTCCTAGCTTATACAGTAAGTTATAACTCACTGCGATACTTTTCTATGTGCTGCCACTTACCAAAAACCGAAGGGTCACAGACATACTTTCTGCAGCACTAGCAGGCAAGCTGTGAGTTCTCTCGTGCGAGATGTGTGGGGCAAGTCGACAAATCTGGCAACCGACATCCGAAAGTATTGAACATACACAAAGAAAAGAGTCCGCTGCCCCCAAAAACGACTCCAAGCACAAACATTCATGTGAATAGATGTACACACGTTAATCGTGTAGTCGCATTTAGACACGCCAATCTCTTAAACAATTCACATTGGAACATGTGAATGTGGCCATGTGCTAAAGCAGCGAGGTAGTGCTTAAAAAACTAAAACGATTTAAACAATAAAATCCTTTATTAACTTAAAGTGCTAAAGGTAGTAGCCTATAATTTAAAAACATCTCAAACACATGAAGGCTTAGGTAAAAAACAATATCTAGACCTAGGCCTATATCATCAGATTATTTAAGTAACTTTGTTCAGGTCATGTTATGAACAGAATCTAGCCTGAGAACATATTTCTGTCCTCCACTTCGGAGCAGGACATATAATGACCATGGCCTTTTCATTGCAAAATGAAAAGGACCAGCTGTCACCAGGGGGTATATGTGGTCCAGACAGGGATGGACCAGCTGTCACCAGGGGGTATATGTGTTCCAGACAGGGCTGGACCAGCTGTCACAGGGGGTATATGTGTTCCATACAGGGCTGGACCAGCTGTCACCAGGGGGTATATGTGTTCCAGACAGGGCTGGACCAGCTGTCACCAGGTGGTATATGTGTTCCAGACAAGGCTGGACCAGCTGTCATCAGAGGGTATATGTGTTCCAGACAGGGCTGGACCAGCTGTCACCAGGGGGTATATGTGTTCCAGACAGGGCTGGACCAGCTGTCACCAGGGGGTATATGTGTTCCAGAGTCGAGATTGAAGACTGCTCAATCAGACTAAAATGTACACATTTGAACACTTTAAAATACTTGAGCTGCACTTGATTTCAGTTGCCTGGTACAATGGAACCAATGAATATCACCGTCCCAAAAGTGCAATCTCCAAGCTAAATCAAGGACGCCAGAAACAAAATACCATGCATGCTACATACTGTATAGTGTATCTAGCTGTGGTTAAGATGCTCTGAATGCAGTCTCCACAGGACCTAGGACACACAATGAAAATGTTCCCTGAGGGGATCAGGGCAAAGCTGGGTGAAACTTTCTACTACAACACACACACACACACACACACACACACACACACACACGCACACACGCACAAAAACACTTACTCACTCGCACACACACACTCACACACACACACACACATCATACACTACTGGTCAAAAGTTTTAGAGCATCTACTCATTCAAGGGTTTTTCATTATTTTTACTATTTTCTACATTGTTGAATAATAGTGAAGACATCAAAACTATGAAATAACACATATGGAATCATGTAGTAACCAAAAAATATATTTTATATTTGAGATTCTTCAAGTAGCCACCCTTTGCCTTGATGACAGCTTTGCACACTCTTGGCATTCTCTCAACCAGCTTCACGAGGTAGTCACTTGGAATGCATTTCAATTAACAGGTGTGCCATGTTAAATGTTAATTTGTGGAATTTATTTCCTTCTTAATGCGTTTGAGTTGTGTTGTGATAAGGTAGGTTACTACATGATTCCATATGTGTTATTTCAGTTTTGATGTCTTCACTATTATTCTACAATGTAGTGTACATCTCAGTCATGAATGAGATACTCTTCCTAACCTCAGCCCTCATGTCCCAGAAAGACAGTTTCTTCAGAAAGCTGGTATTATGGTTGAGTTTTTAATTTGATGCTCATTTCATGTTCATCATGTTAATTGTCATCATCCAAACGGTTGTTAATTCTGTATCTCGCTAGGATGGCCTCATTCCTTTAATTTGCTCAAAGAGGAGTCGGCTAGGTTTTGTTTGCTTGTCATTATGTCTAATTGATGCTTGGAGTCTGCCTAGTCTGAGTGCCAGAGACTACAATATTTAAGAGGGTGCATCACATAGAAACAAACTAAATAGAAAATACAGGATGCTCTCTCATGGTATTTTAAGTAACGATGAAACATGTGGCCTCTATATAAACATGTACAGTATGTCCATTCATTTTGAATAAGCCCTCTGGAATGGTACTCAACAAAGATGCTGGCAAGAGTAAGAATGTGTTTGTGGATAAAAATGTAGCTGGTGAATGAGTCTCAGCTGTACTATGAAACTACTCCGCTCTACCACTTCTAGCACAGAGCCCTTATTCTACAGCCTGTCCCCACTCTCACACCAACCGAGATCTCCTCAACCATCTACCTCGAGTTATTCAACTCCCCCCACTCCTACCAAAACTCTCCACTTCCTCCATATACCCTCTCTCAAACTCCCCCTTACACACAACACCCCTCCACCCCCCATCCCCGTCTCATTCTATGAGATATGAGGAGAGGTCCAGATGGTTTGAGGACGTGTGTTGGAAGCCAGCCTGGACAAGCTAATGACAATACTCCTTTAATGTCTGTAGGACATGTTTGTAGTTTGGGTTTTGGCAGCAGCATCAGACACACATTACCATACTCTACTCTACTGTAGTTCCCTACTGTGTTTTCCCCCCAAATAGTGAGTGCCAGATAATGAGTGTACGGTGTGAGAAATGAAAGTTTATTAGCTAAGAATACCATATATCTGGGAGAAAAGCACAAAATATACAGCTACAGTAGAACCTTTGGAATCACCTTGGATCTGATCTTCATCTACGTCACAACAATAGACTGTTGGATTCTAAACATTGAACATTGAGATATTAAAGACATGATAGATCAGACGCATAGTATATAAAGGAGTGAGAAGGTAATGGTTCTCTGTAGTGAGACAACTAAGCTTGGAATGTGTTCAGTGCAGGAAAACAAATGCATGTGACAGTACTGATATGGGGAGAAACCGTTGAAGGCTCATATCACTTAGTTCCCTGCTTAGCAAGAATGATGCCATGTTTAGAGATACGGGGGAGACTCCACCCAAAGTGGGGTATGAATACCACCACAGGGGAAGTCATGTCTGTGTCTGAATACAGCTGTGTCGACCCTTTGGGAAGAATTCAACTTTGTTAAGCTTCTCTTGTGTCTGTGAGTTATTTACTCTGAAAAATAAGAACCTAACAAGACAAAACACAATCTACTTAAACTAACACACAAATAATTATACGTTTTCATGTCTTTATTGAACACACTGTGTAAACATTCACAGTGCAGGGTGGGAAAAGTATGTGAACCCTTGGTTTTAATAACTGGCAGCAATAACCTCAACCCTGCACACTCAGACCTGCACAACGGTCAGGAGGAATTTTGGACCATTCCTCTTTACAAAACTGTTTCAGTTCAGCAATATTCTTGGGATGTCTGGTGTGAACCACTCTCTTGAGGTCATGCTACAGCATCTCAATCGGTTTGAGGTCAGGACTCTGACTGGGCCACTCCTGAAGGCATATTTTCTTCTGTTGAAGCCATTCTGTTGTTGATTTACATCTGTGTTTTGGGTCGTTGTCCTGTTGCATCACCCAACTTCTGTTGAGCTTCAATTGGTGGCCAGATAGCCTTATATTCTCATGCAAAATGTCTTGATTAACTTGGGAATTCATTTGTCCGTCAATGATAGCAAGCTGTCCAGGCCATGAGGCAGCAGAGCAGCTCCAAACCATGATGCTCCCTCCACCATACTTTACAGTTGGGATGAGGTTTTGATGTTGGTGTGCTGTGTCTTTTTTTTCTCCACACATAGTATTGTGTGTTCCTTCGCAACAACTCAACTTTAGTTTCATCTGTCCACAGAATATTTTGCCAGTAGCGCTGTGGAACATCCAGATGCTCTTTTGAGAACTTCAGACGTGCAGCAATGTCTTTTTTGGACAGCAGTGGCTTCTTCCGTGGTGTCCTCCCATGAACACCATTCTTGTTTAGTGTTTTACGTATCGTAGACTTGGCAACAGAGATGTTAGCATGTTCCAGATATTTATTTAAGTCTTTAGGTGACACTCTAAGATTCTTCTTAACCTCATTGAGCATTCTGCACTGTGCTCTTGCAGTCATCTTTGCAGGAGGGGATCTTTAGCCTAGGGGTTCACATGCTTTTTCCAACCTACACTGTGAATGTTTAAGTGATGTATTCAATATAGACAAGAAAAATACACTAATTTGTGTGTTGTTAGTATAAGCAGACTGTGTTTGTCTGTTGTTGTGACTTAGATGAAGATCAGATCTAATTTTATGACCAATTTATGCAGGAATCCAGATAATTTCAAAGCGTTCACATACTTTTTCTTGCCACTGTATATGAATGCATATTAGGCATATTATCTTAATTGCGCGTTGTTCTGTACATGGTGTTAGCTGTGCTTTAGATCAGTGCTTCTCAGCTGGTTTTGCCTCGGGACCCAAATGAAACCAGGTTGTCTCAGTCGCGACAATATTTGCATCACAACAAAAATTTGCCAAAATGCTGATATTGATAGAAATTGTAGCAATTATGACGAAGAAAACAATTAAAGTTTACCCACATCCACTAAATAGCGCTGCTAATAGCTCTATATTGAAAATACTGTGATTGAAGAAAAAATAGTTAAACGATAACATTATTGAGTCACTTTCTACCAATATCTACCTGGTTTTAGTCGGTTAAGTTCAGGCTGGAGTATTTTTTCAATTGAAAAAAAATCTACAAAAACACAGTGACTCATTCAAAATGTCCTGGGTCGTGACCCAGCAGTTGAGAATCACTGCTTTAGATACTGTGGATTCCCATTAGAGATGGAGTGGTAGCTGTGCTGTAGGAGGCCGACTGTACTCGAGCTGTGACATATTTCTCTTACTCCATTACTCCTCCAGCTGTTCACTGGCTGTGGATATGATAGTATAATGTCCATCTCTCCACATCCCTCTTTCTCTCTCTTCATCTCCATCTCTCCCCCTTCCTCTTACTCTCTCTTCGTCTCCATCTTGCTCTCTCTCTCCTCATCTCCACCTCTCTCTGTCCCTCTCTTTCTCTCTCTTCATCTCCATCTCTCCCCTCCCTCTTTCTCTCTCTCTTCATCTCCATCTCTCCCCTCCCTCTTTCTCTCTCTTCATCTCCATCTCTCCACTCCCTCTTTCTCTCTCTTCATCTCCATCCCCCCCCTTCCTCTCTCTTCATCTCCATCTTGCTCTATCTCTCTCTTTCTCTCTCTTCATCTACATCTCTCCCCTCCCTCTTTCTCTCCATCTCCATCTCTCCACTCCCTCTTTCTCTCTCTTCATCTCCATCCCCCCCTTCCTCTCTCTTCATCTCCATCTTGCTCTATCTCTATCTTTCTCTCTCTTCATCTACATCTCTCCCCTCCCTCTTTCTCTCTCTTCATCTCCATCTCTCCCCCTTCCTCTTACTCTCTCTTCGTCTCCATCTTGCTCTCTCTCTCCTCATCTCCACCTCTCTCTGTCCCTCTCTTTCTCTCTCTTCATCTCCATCTCTCCCCTCCCTCTTTCTCTCTCTCTTCATCTCCATCTCTCCCCCTCCCTCTTTCTCTCTCTTCATCTACATCTCTCCCCCTCCCCCTGTCTTCATCTCCATCTCTCTCTCTCTCTGTCTCTCTTTCTCTCTTTAATTAAAATGATTTGCCCCTGCAGCAGGATGGTTTCTGTATAAAGCATCTGGGACATACAGGTCAAGGCCTGCCTGCTTCATCTTAACCCTTATATAAGACAGCCAACAAAAGGACAGGATGGGATCTGGAACAAACTCTGCAGGCTAATGCTGTTTACATTGGGTTGCACTGATTTCAGGCTTTTAAGAAAACAAATGTTTCTTTTTTGATGTTGATGTTTATTTTGATGGAAGTGGGTAAAATCAGACACCATTTGAAGCCACGCTATGTGCTATTTAAGTGGTCACCAACCTTATCTGAGTCAAGATCACTTTCACAGTCAAAAAGTAAGCCTATATCTACCACTCAGATTTTTTTTGAACAAATGTAACATTAACTATTAATTAGCATTGACTTAAAACAGTTCTGTGGGAATGAGGGCTGTGCAGAGGCCTAATACATTATCATAGCATATGGGCTATATGCCTGGCCTGCTAATATTGTCCTTCTCAGACCATATTATATTTCATAACTCAAGATTTATTAACAAAATAGATTAGTTGGTGTAACACTTGCAAGACACAGCTGAGCATAAATTGAAATAATTACATGTTTTATTTTACTAGACTGACTGTACCTGCATCTGATGGTCATGGTGCTTTCAAGACAACTGGAAACTCAACAAAAAGTTATATCATGACGTCAGTGAACTTCAGGTCGGAAAGTCGGAGTTCTAGAAAGAGTTTCCGAGTTGGATGACCAGTGAAAAAGATTTGTCCCAGTCGGATTTCATTTTTACTGAGTTCCCAGTTGTCTTGAACACACTGAAGTTATTTTGAACACGGTATTATTCTCAGCGGAGGGAGAGAGCAGCAGAGGGTCCGCCTTTCACGGTTCCTGCGCTCTCCCTCCTTTCCTCCGGTGAGACTGACCAGAGCGAGAGGCAGAGAGGGACAGTCGAGCTGCTAATAATAATCAAATGTATGGCTATCGATACACTTGAAGTAGAGCGAAGCGCATTTTATATTTTGTAAAAGTGTTGACAGTGTTGAATAAAAAGTAGACATCAACTCACTAATAAAAAACAGCAGCTCGTTGCTGTATTCTTTGACAGTCTCTCTTGGTCATGGTTTTAAAAGTTATTAAATCTCACGTAAACTAGTGTCACATTTTGCTGTAGCCGGGGTCGTGGAAGCTGTAGGTAGGCACGGTGATTTGAGCTATCCGATTGGCCAGCGCAGTAGGCATTCTCGATTTTTTCACAGATCTCCTGGTCCACCGGGTAGGCGGAGTTTGTCTTTTCAAAAAAATGAAATGGTTCAAAAGGGGAACACTTTGCCTATCCGGTGCGCAGGGCTGCTGAATCAAATGCCCCTACCGCCAACAGATCAACACGAAAAAAAGGAGCGCAAGCCTTAATGCCTTTATCGTTGGCTTTTCTACTATGATCTACACAATATTATGATCTACACAATGGTGATCCAATTATTAAATGAAATCATCATCAGTGTCGCAGATGGAGAACAGACAGCTGGATATGCCCCCTCTCCATGTATCACAGCCATCACTTTATGTTAGTGGCGGGGAGTTGAGCACCCCTGCTGCTGATGCTAACTATACAAGCATAGGAAGTATCCTATTAAAGAGCATTGATTCAGCAAGCATTAGTGTTGGTCAAAATATGTAATTATTCCCATCCATATGCTTCCTTGTACTGCATAGCCTAGTCCTCGTGCACATCTTCAGTGTGCAGCCATGTAGCTGTCTGAAAGCCATACGACCCTGAGCTTTCAGACAGATACTGACTCCCAACATACATATGGATATAGATCTACAGTGTCTACATAACAGGAATACATTGGGAATCGGTGCACCATTCGTGACAGAGCCATATGCCTCTGTACCAAAAGTAGTGCGAAATGGTTGGAAAGGAATCATTTGAGACAAAGACCAAATCTCAAATGACTGTCTCTTCTCCATAATGTGCTATTGATACTTTATGACTATAAACTAAACATATGGCTCTGGGCCATTGTAGTGCAGTACAGGATGTGCCATGTTATATGCTTCCTTAGCCTGTCTGTCGGTTCCATTTACCCATGACTGATATCATCATTTGTTGACATAATTCACAGAGGATCCAGGTGATCCTTCTGATCCCTGACACTTATAATTAACAGAGTACACAGTATTCACACATGATGCTTAACTTGTGACGTTTCTGGGCATGTTGGGTGAGTGTGTATTTCACAGGCAGTAAGTATTCACGTGTGATGGTTAGCCCAACTAGTTAAGAGGTTCCAGAGCTTTTGTGTAGATCAACTGGTTTGGCTCACCTAGTAAGTTTCTGTGCACGCTGGATCAAGTGTGCCTAGTGTTTACATGAGATGGTTAAGTAGTTGTAGTGATGGTCCAGAGCATGTGTGAATACGTCAATACATCAACTCTTCATGACGGTTGAGTAGTTGTGATGCTTCTGGATGTGTACAGTATGTGCATATTCCACATACAGTGTTTACATACAGTACTGTATGTAACACAGGAGGTTGGTGGCACCTTCATTGGGGAGGAAGGGTTCGTGGTAATGACTGGAGCAGAATGAGTGGAATGGTATCAAATACATCAAACACATGGTTTCCATGTGTTTGATGCCATTCCATTCGCTCTGTTCCAGCCATTCCAGTCGTCCTCCCCTCAGCTGCTTCCACTGGTATGTAATGATAAGTAGTTGTGATGTATGAAAGCATGTGTGTATTTCAAGGACCAGTTGACATTAACCCACTACTTTACATTGTGGCTTTATGATGACTGCTGATCCGTGATGGTACATACTATAACCCGGTTGTCTGTGACTAGGAGCTACCGAGGCATGAAGTGATGATGGGAGGGAATGTAGTCCATGGAGTGTCAAATATACCTACTGAGTTCACCTACTGTGCTACACTATGAGGACTAAACACACTGGTGAACAAAATGCAAATGTAGGATTAGATACATTTAGTGAGGAATGCCGAGAGAGAGAGAGAGAGAGAGGGAGAGAGAGAGAGAGAGAGAGAGAGATAGATAGATAGATAGATATTCATTCTTTTTTTCTTTCTGGCAGGGTCCTCACACTGTAGCCATTATCTGAAGGTGGCAGATGAAGTCTAAGAGGAGAAACCTTGGAGATAGAAGGAGTGTCAGGATTAAACCATGGGATTATTTATCTAAATCCTGAAGGTCATTGACTTTATTTACTCTCCTGGCAAGTGTACTTGGTTACTTGCTCCCCAGTGAACTCTGAAGTGTATACTTGGTTACTTGCTCTCTAGAAGAATATGTAGCATGTACTGTGAACCGATGTAGGATCTTAATTTGATCACTCTTCTGTTGTTGATAATTTTCCTACTTTGTAGGAAATGCAGATGCACTTTGTGATTTACAAACAAACAAAAACACACTAGCACATGGTAATATGAACAGTATCTTATGCTCTGACAGTGAATTTAGGATCACACTGCTGGGTGTTGGGCCTGCTGTGTTGGCAGATATTAACCTTTACTATTGGATACAGTGAGAGAAAGATAGGGTCTGTAAGTGCTGATTTGGAGAAAATCTCCCTGACTGAAGGTCATTCTGATGTGTTTCCTAATGCTAGGTAGACAGTGGTTGTGTCTGTGTATGTGTCTGTGACACGTGAGTACAGATGTAGGATCTTAATTTGATCACTCTTTTGTTGCTGAGAATTTTCCTGCACAACAGGAAATGCACAATTGTAGTGTATCCGATGTTTGAAAAGGCTTCTAAAGTTTCAATTTTCCACTTTAAAATGTCAGACTTGATTTTCCATCATGAAAAATATATCAACCCCTTCAAAAAATGTCCATCAATTATAGTCTACATAATTCACATGTCTTGTTTCTGCATGATTATTTTCCTGCTGTAACAAACTGGCTCAAATTAAAATTCTGTATCAGTGCGTGTGTGCGTGGCACGGCGTGCTTGTGTATGTATGCCTGTGTGACACCTGTGTGTGTTCTGTCCCATATCTGTCAGTTCTCTTTTGCTGGTTCATCTGTTTCTGTGTGCGTACAGTGTTACTATGGGGAGGGCTTCTCGTTGCTATGATATGGGTTCCCGTGGTAATGACATTAGTATGACCGGTGTGTGTGTCTCAAATTGATCCCCGATTAGATTTTACTCCTGAACCCGTGTTGTGAATTAAACTGAGCTGGAGACTAGGCAGCCTGAAATCACACCAGTAACGTAACAGTATAGGGATTGTTTTGTGGCCAATTTGTGTCTGATCTTTACATTTGTCAGTGCTGCACCCTCAAGCATGACTCAAACTAACCTTACCCTTACACCAAAACTAAAATAAACCTAACCCTTGCTAACATGCTTCAACCTCTCACACTTTTTTGTAAACATCAGTAATGTTTTGCAAATCTGTGGATGTTAGCCTCTCTCAGCCTGTGAGATTACATTGTTACAGTTCCTTATGAGATCAAGTTGGGACTTGGGACGCAGACATATGCCATCAAACAAACCGTCTCACATGCACATCCTCTCCTGTCATTTTCCTGTGCCAAACAAGGCTCCCAGTCATCATTGACAGCGTTTGTATTTCAATAAAGGAGTCTGCGCTGTGGCTGGAACCGCATTGAGCCCCCCCCACACACTCTCCTGACTTTGTAGTATGATACTCTGTGTGTGTGATGGTGTTCATTAGGATGTGTACTTGAGTAGATTAGCCATAACAAAGCTGTCTCCTCTCCTCTGCACTCAACAGGCAAAATTACACACATTATACGAAACACATTGCTAGCTAAGCATCCCTCCGGCCTTTCTAGTAATGCATTTCATAGTACACACGCACAGACTTATCTTCCCACACACGTATGTTTCTGGCAGTCAGAGCTCACTCTTTGTATCCTATCACCATAACAACCACTTATCATATATTCTGAAAAAAGCCAGAGTGAATTTCTCCTCAGTACAGCTGATGATGGTGAGAGGAGCAGTCGGCAGTCATTCTCAGTGCCAATGTGTGTGTGTGTGTGAGTGAGCCAGGGTAGCCAGGTATGGGCGAGAGCGGAGATGTCTCTGAGTGAGGGAGCACGAGAGAGACGTGAAGTTGTGAAGGAGTTAAAGAGAGGGATTTTGGAAGGACGGATATATTTGACGCCTTACATGGTGAGTGGCACACGCCTTCTACATGATGTTCCGCTAATTAGCGATGCTGGTCACAGGCAAGGTGTGTGTGGTGTGTGTGTTTTTTGTGCAAGCGTGTGTACAGTATGTCTGTAAAAAATAATCCTTTGTTTGTGTCACTGCACCTTTTACTTTGTGTGTGTGTGTGTGTGTGTGTGTGTGTGTGTGTGTGTGTGTGTGTGTGTGTGTGTGTGTGTGTGTGTGTGTGTGTGTGTGTGTGTACTGTAGGTTTCAGTGCATGTGGTGGTTATGTAACAAGTGAGGCAGAGAAACCTTGAGAATAGAATAGTAATGATATCTCTCTGTTAGCCAGATGGGTTATATCTGAACACAGCTCTCTCCTCTAGCCTCTATGTTTAATACCATCTCTTTATCTCACAATAAAGTTATGTTAGATACTATACCAATATAGTCTTGACTACTTCAAATACTGTGTGTTCAAACTGTATTGACTATTTCAGATGCTGTATCAATATTGTATTACCTATTTCCTATTTCTCAATGATGTTAGCTGGATTGAATTTAAAGCTACATCGACAGTGGAATCCTTATTTCACAGAAAGTTGTTGTCAGCATATGGAATCTCTCAAGTAACCCAAGGTTTTTAAGTCAGTAGTATTGATTGAGAATATTTTACAGGTTGGTAATTAGGCTAATAGGGATTCGAGTCAGGCTTTGGGATAAATACCATTCAAATTGATTCAAATTGAATCACTAAGTAACTGAATTGAAGTGGAAATTCACCTCAACCTTTTATTCAGATAAAAGTATTCAATATGTATTGTCCTTACATAGTACTCTATGGCTGTGGTGTTTTGCTTGCAAACTTCCTTGTTTCAGTAGTACTACAGAAGTAGATAAGTGGGGACCAGATAGATTCTGGTCCAAATCCCTATTTGGGCAGTTCTGTGTGTGGCTGCATGGTGTTATTTTATGAATGAGCTTTCCAGCCTTGTACCGCAGATGCAGATGTGTACGTATCCCAATTCACTCTCCAAACATCTGGGTGAGATAGTCATCTGTAATGGTTAAAACACTTTACTGCAATGAGCTGAATATCAAGCAAAGGTTACAAAGGTAAGGATATCCAAAATTCCCTCTTTGGTGTGAAACTGTAACATAAAACTGAATATTGGGAGTAAAGACCACACCTAAACTCCTCTGCTTTCAATAACCAATGGCTGTACATACACCCAATCTACCTCACACCTGTGTGTTTTCCATATTGTGCTGAATTTATTGAATTGAAATGGACTTGACCCCAAACCTAAGTGCTGTTTCCTTTACTTATAATGCACAGTATAGGAACTAGTTGGTTTCAGGATAAGACATGGGTAAGTGGTCTGATCCTTTAAAGAGAAGTGCTATGTACTGTATTTTGTTCTTGATGAATAGAAAGTGAGTTTTTTGCTGCTTTGGAAGTACAGAGAGATGGAATATTGCGGTCTACCCAACGGTGCCTAATGCACTACTGTATCCAACTAAATCTTCCACTTGGACTGACATGGAACACAAACACACACGGGAGTGTGCTTCAGCTTTCATCTCGCACCTGCATTATTAAACATCTCTATCCACATGAGTGTTACATCACCCAATCACAACGCTCTCTCTCCCTCTATGTTTTATCTTTCTCTATATCTCCCTAACTGTCCTTCATTCGCTCTATTTCACTACCTCTCTTTTTCTCTCCCCTCCTTCCCTATCCACTCTATTTCTCCTCCTTTATCTATCCCTTTATCGCTCTCTCTTTCTCACTCTCACCCCCTCTCTCAAACTCTACACCGCTCCCCCTCCTCAATATTAAATGCAATTAGATTTGCATGAATGACATTTAAATATGTTTTTAATACTAGTTGAATGACATGGACTCTCTATCTGTCTGTCTCCCAGGCGAACCTGAAGAAGTTTATTGAGTATGTACAGCAGAGGAACATTGAAAAGGTGTCCAAGTTCCTGGAGAAAGGTCTGGACCCCAACTTCCACGACCCTGAATCGGGAGGTGAGGAGACAGTTGCACCTCTATCATCCAGAAATGATAGAATCAAAGAGACATGCAGAGTTCATTTAGATTGAACAAAACAGTGCAACAATATGTGAATAAAAACATGCTCATTGATGAGATAATAATTAGGGGGGTTCTTACATTTGTACTAGTGTGGATTATACACGTGTGATGATTTTTTTGTTGCATAGCCCACTCCCCCTGAGACACCCTGGAGCAATTAGGGTTAACTACCTTGCTCAAGGACACATCAACAGATTTCTCACCTAGGCGGCTCGAGGTTTCGAACTAGCAACCCACAGTTACTGGCCCAACTCAACCGCTAGGCTACCTGCCGCTGGGTGCTAACAACTTCCCTGCAGATGTCATTGATTACTGGCGAGAGAACAAACAATGGTTAGCTAAGCCACAGTACTATTTGATACACACTGAGTGTACAAAACATTCCATATAGACTGACCAGGTGAATCCAGCTGAAAGCTATGATCCCTTATTGATGTCACTTATTAAATCCACTTCAATCAGTGTAGATGAATGGGAGGATACAGGTTAAAGAAGGATTTTTAAGCATTGAGTATTGAGACATATTGTGTATGCGTGCCATTCCAAGGGTGAATGGGCAAGAAAATATATTTAAGTGCCTTTGAACAGGTGGCAGGCTCACCGGTTTGAGTGGGTCAAGAATGTTTCACGCTCAACAGTTTCCCGTGTGTGTCAAGCAGAGGCGGTCAGTGCCGTTTAAGATGAGAGGACGATTTCTTTTCCATGAGCATGGCCTTATTTCTATTATAGCATATTGGATGACTCTCATTCATAAAGATGGTGCGAAGAACATGGCTGACGTTTACATTCTCCCAGACAATTTTGTAATTTGTTTGGCGCTTTGTGTAACTTATTTTTTAAACTTATTGTGTACATAATTAATGACCGAAAATAACTTCTGGACATCAGAGACGTGATTACTCAACACGGACTGCAAGAAACTTCTTCCTTTAACGAGTCCGACGAGAAGGATATCCTGCTTTCAATGGAACAGGCCCAGATCCACGCCTTTTGCGTGAAAAAAAGACACTGGAAAATGGAACGCAGATTGGGGATCCTTCTGAGAATCCGGAAGCGAGCGAGCAAACTCCCAATGCCTTCCATTCTTCTTGCTAACGTGCAATCGTTGGAAAATAAAATTGATGACCTACTATTAAAATGATCCTACCAACGAGACATTAAAAACTATAACAGCTTATGTTTCACTGAGACGTGGCTGAACGAAGAAACGGACAATATAGAGCAGGCGGGATTTTTCATGCACCGGCAGATCAGAGATGCTACCTCTGGTAAGACAAGGGGTGGGAGTGTGAGTCTTTTTGTCAATAACAGCTGGTGCGCGGTGTCTAATACTAAAGAAGTCTCGCGGTATTGCTCGCCTGAGGTAGAGTACCTTATTAGCTGTTGACCACACTATCTACCAAGAGAGTTCTCATCTGTATTATTCGTAGCCGTCTATTTACCAGTGAAGCTGGCACTAACATAATGACCAGACCAGACACATCGCGTGCATGAGCGTCGCAAAATAAATGTAGAAATCCATGTTATTCAATTATTGCACCCATACTGCTCGTGCGCGCCAACGAACGTCTGCGATGCCAAGGGCTAAAATAGAACACCTTTCTATTTCTGATGCAGATCGCGCTGAAAGTCCTGTCTCTCCCATCTCCTCATTGGTTTATAGAAGCAGGTACCCACGTGCCATCTCCTCATTGGTTATACCCACGTGGGTGTTTGATAGACGAACTGTTTTGCTGGTTGTCGTGGTAATACTATGAAAGTTTAGATGCCAATCACCATATAAGTTCAAAGATGAAAAAGCCTGGAAGGAGGAGAGATGACTAGAAACGATTTGGTTGGCCGTTTTATGTGTGGATTAATTGTCGGAGTAGAGGACCTTGTGCATTTCAGGTAAAATAACAACTCAATGTTTATATCCCAGGACAAATTAGCTAGCAACAGCAAGCTAGCTAAATAGGACAAATTAGCTAGCAAGTGCAAGCTAACTAGCTAAATTGCCATACATGTTTAATGCTTTTCGACCTGTCCCCAAATTAATGTCATTGGTTCAGAGTTTGTTTTGATATTTTAACCTGCGTATTGTGATCGCATTTGGTGTAGGGGGACAAAATAAATGTATGCACGATAGCACACGATGGCTCATGCGCGCAGCCGGTTTGGGTTCCGTGTAAGACCGCTCTCAACCAACTCTATAAGGTCATAAGCAAAGAAGAAAATGCTCACCCAGAAGCGGCGCTCATAGTGGCTGTGGACTTTAACGCAGGAAAACTTAAATCAGTTTTACCAAATTTTTACCAGCATGTCACATGTGCAACAGGAAAATAAATTCTAGACCACCTTTACTCCACACACAGAGATGCATACAAAGCTCTCCCCCGCCCTCCATTTGGCAAATATGACCACAATTCTATCTGACCATAATTATATCCTCCTAATTCCTGATTCCTGCTTACAAGCAAAAACTAAAGCAGGAAGCAACAGTGACTTTGTTTTGCTATTCATCCAATGGCATTGAGGAATACACCAACTCGGTGTATGACGTCGTCCCCACAGTGACTATACGTACATATCCCAACCAGAAGCCATGGATTACAGGCAACATCCGCATCGAGCTAAAGGCTAGAGCTGCCGCTTTCATGGAGCGGGAGACTAATCTGGACACATAAGAAATTCCGCTATGCCCTCAGACGAACCATCAAACAAGCAAAGCTTTAATACAGGATTAAGATTGAATCCTATTATACCTGCTCTGACGCTCTTTGGATGTGGCAGGGCTTGAAAACTACTACGGACTACAAAGGGAAACCCAGATGCAAGCTGCCCAGTGACACTTGCCTAGCAGACAAACTAAATGCCTTTTATGCTCTCTTCAAGGCAAGCAACACTGAAGCATGCGCGAAAGCACCAGCTGTTCTGGATAACTGTGTTCACAAAGTCGCTGTGCCAGACGGATTACCAGGATGTGTACTCAAAGCATGCGCGGACCAACTGTCAAGTGCCTTCACTGACAATTTCAACCTCTCCCTGACCGAGTCTGTAATACCTACACGCTTCGCGTTCCTAGGAAACTATGCAGTTTTTTGTTTTTTTACATGTTATTTCTTACATTGGTACCCCAGGTCATCTTAGGTTTCCTTACATACAGTCGAGAAGAACTACTGAATATAAGAGCAGCGTCAACTCACCATCAGTATGACCAAGAATATGACTTTCCCGGAGCGGATCCTGTGTTCTGCCTTTCACCCAGGACAACGGAATGGATCCCAGCCTGCGACCCAAAACAACGACGTCGTAAAAGAGACGCGAAGCGGTCTTCTGGTCAGGCTCCGGAGACGGGCACATCGCACACCACCTCCTAGCATACTACTCGCCAATGTCCAGTCTCTTGACAACAAGTTTGATGAAATCTGAGCAAGGGTAGCATTCCAGAGGGACATCAGGGACTGTAACGTTCTTTGCTTCACGGAAACATGGCTCACTCGAGAGACGCTATCGGAGTCGGTGCAGCCAGCTGGTTTCCCACGCATTGCGCCGACAGAAACAAACATCTTTCTGGTAAGAAGAGGGGCGGGGGCGTATGCTTTATGGTTAACGAGACGTGGTGTGGTCACAACAACATACAGGAACTCAAGTCCTTCTGTTCACCTGATTTAGAATTCCTCACAATCAAATGTCGACCGCATTATCTACCAAGGGAATTCTCTTCGATTATAATCAGTATATATTCCCCCCCAAGCAGTCACATCGATGGCTCTGAACGAACTTTATTTGACTCTTTGCAAACTGGAATCCATATATCCTGAGGCTGCATTCATTGTAGCTGGGGATTTTAACAAGGCTAATCTGAAAACAAGACTCCCTAAATTGTATCAGCATATCGATTGCGCAACCAGGGCTGGTAAAACTTTGGATCATTGCTATTCTAACTTCCGCGATGCATATAAGGCCCTCCCCCGCACTCCTTTCGGAAAAGCTGACCACGACTCCATTTTGTTGCTTCCTGCCTACAGACAGAAGCTAAAACAAGAAGCTCCCACGCTGAGGTCTGTTCAACGCTGGTCCGACCAATCTGATTCCACGCTCCAAGACTGCTTCCATCACGTGGACTGGGATATGTTTCGTATTGCATCAGACAACAACATTGACGTATACGCTGATTCGGTGAGCGAGTTCATTAGAACGTGCGTTGAAGATGTCGTTCCCATAGCAACGATTAAAACATTCCCAAACCAGAAACCGTGGATTGATGGCAGCATTCGCGTGAAACTGAAAGCGCGAACCACTGCTTTTAATCAGGGCAAAGTGACCGGAAACATGACCGAATACAAACAGTGTAGCTATTCCCTCCGCAAGGCAATCAAACAAGCTAAGCGTCAGTATAGAGACAAAGTAGAATCGCAATTTAACGGCTCAGACACAAGAGGTAAGTGGCAGGGTCTACAGTCAATCACGGATTACAAAAACAAAACCAGCCCAGTCACGGACCAGGATGCCTTGCTCCCAGGCAGACAGACTAAATAACTTTTTTGCCCGCTTTGAGGACAATACAGTGCCACTGACACGGCCCGCAACCAAAACATGCGAACTCTCCTTCACTGCAGCCGAGGTGAGTAAAACATGTAAACGTCTTAACCCTCGCAAGGCTGCCGGCCCAGACGGCATCCCCAGCCGCGTTCTCAGAGCATGTGCAGACCAGCTGGCTGGTGTGTTTACGGACATATTCAATCGATCCCTATCCCAGTCTGCTGTTCCCACATGCTTCAAGAAGGCCACCATTTTCCTGTTCCCAAGAAAGCTAAGGTAACTGAGCTAAATGACTACCGCCCCGTAGCACTCACTTCCGTCATCATGAAGTGCTTTGAGAGACTAGTCAAGGACCATATCACCTCCACCCTACCTGACACCCTAGACCCACTCCAATTTGCTTACCGCCCAAATAGGTCCACAGACGATGCAATCTCAACCACACTGCACACTTCCCTAACCCATCTGGACAAGAGGAATACCTATGTGAGAATAGGTCTCGACCCCGCCCTGTGCAACTGGGTACTGACCTTCCTGACGGGCCGCTCCCAGGTGGTGAGGGTAGGTAACAACATCTCCACCCCGCTGATCCTCAACACTGGGGCCCCACAAGGGTGCGTTCTGAGCCCTCTCCTGTACTCCCTGTTCACCCACGACTGCGTGGCCACGCACGCCTCCAACTCAATCATCAAGTTTACGGACAACACAACAGTGGTAGGCTTGATTACCAACAACGACGAGACGGCCTACAGGGAGGAGGTGAAGGCCCTCGGAGTGTGATGTCAGGAAAATAACCTCACACTCAACGTCAACAAAACTAAGGAGATGATTGTGGACTTCAGGAAACAGCAGAGGGAACACCCCCCTATCCACATCGATAGAACAGTAGTGGAGAGGGTAGTAAGTTTTAAGTTCCTCGGCGTACACATCACAGACAAACTGAATTGGTCCACCCACACAGACAGCATCGTGAAGAAGGCGCAGCAGCGCCTCTTCAACCTCAGGAGGCTGAAGAAATTCGGCTTGTCACCAAAAGCACTCACAAACTTCTACAGATGCACAATCGAGAGCATCCTGTTGGGCTGTATCACCGCCTGGTACGGCAACTGCTCCGCCCACAACCGTAAGGCTCTCCAGAGGGTAGTGAGGTCTGCACAGCGCATCACCGAGGGCAAACTACCTGCCCTCCAGGACACCTACACCACCCGATGTCACAGGAAGGCCATAAAGATCATCAAGGACAACAACCACCCGAGCCACTGCCTGTTCACCCCGCTATCATCCAGAAGGCGAGGTCAGTACAGGTGCATCAAAGCTGGGACCGAGAGACTGAAAAACAGCTTCTATCTCAAGGCCATCAGACTGTTAAACAGCCACCACTAACATTGAGTGGCTGCTACTCAACTCCAGCCACTTTAATAATGGGAATGGATGGGAATTAATGTAAAATATATCACTAGCGACTTTAAACAATGCTACTTAATATAATGTTTACATACCGTACATTATTTATCTCATATGTATACGTATATACTGTACTCTATATCATCTACTGCATCTTTATGTAATACATGTATCACTAGCCACTTTAAACTATGCCACTTTGTTTACATACTCATCTCATATGTATATACTGTACTCGATACCATCTACTGCATCTTGCCTATGCCGCTCTGTACCATCACTCATTCATATATCTTTATGTACATATTATTTATCCCTTTACACTTGTGTGTATAAGGTAGTAGTTTTGGAATTGTTAGCTAGATTACTCGTTGGTTATTACTGCATTGTCGGAACTAGAAGCACAAGCATTTCGCTACGCTCGCATTAACATCTGCTAACCATGTGTATGTGACAAATAACATTTGATTTGATTTGATTTACATGTTTCAAGCAGACCACCATAGTCCCTGTGCCCAAGGTAACCTGCCTAAATGATTACCGCCCCGTGGCACTCACGTCAGTAGCCATGAAGTGCTTTGAAAGGCTGGTCATGGCTAACATCAACAGCATCCTCACAGACACCCTAGACCCACTCCAATTCTCATACCGCCCCAACAGATCCACAGATGACGCAATCTCAATCGAGATTGGAGGGACATCCTCTGGAAGTTGTCATAATTAGTTTGTAAGTCTATGGAAAGGGGTGAGGACCATGTCCCTCCTAGGTTTTGGATTGAAGTCAATGTATCCAGAGGTGGACGGAAGCTAGCTGTACTCTGGCTACGCCATGGTGCTACCCTACAGAGGGCTGTTGAGGCTACTGTAGACTTTCTTGGCAAAGTAGTGTGATTTCATCAGTTATTTGGTGACATGATTATATTTAGTATAGTTTTATCTAAAAAGGATACATTTTTTAATCTTCTACAATTTACATTTTTATGAAATTCACTGAGGATGATGGCCCTCCCCTTCCTCCTCTGAGGAGCCTCCACTGGTATCAAAAATTGTCCACCACCCAAAGGAAATCCAGCCAACTTGACACAACTGTGGGAAGTATTGGAGTCAACATGGGCCAGCATACCTGTGGAATGCGTTCAACACCTTGTAGAGTCCATGCCCCGACGAATTTAGGCTTTTCTGAGGGCAAAAGGAGGTGCAACTCATAATTAGGGAGGTGTTACTAATGTGTTGTACACTCAGTGTATGTTCCACAGTATTGAGAGAGTAGATATTATTGTGATACTGCTAGTACATTCAGACTACAGTATCAAAACAGCTATCGTCCAATCAGGAATTTACTCCCCACCGAGGTTCCTGTTCTACTGATTGAACTTCCTGAGAATACTTATTATCAGTGTTATTATTAAAGAGAAGGAGAGAGAAATACAGAGATAGACGGACAGATACAGAGACTGACAGACAGAAATAGACAGAAAAATATTCACAGACAGACTGACAGACAGATGGACAGATACCATGATAGAGAGACAGACAGACGTAGATAACGAGTGCTGTGATTGTTCGGGTTGGCTGCCCACTGAGTGATATCCGTCTGTCCCTCTCTGCCACATCCCAATGCATGCTGGGTAAAGATGGATTATTCTTCATGCTAATCTCCTCATGTTTATGCAAATGTTTGTGCAGTCATTTGTTGAGAGCCTCCAATGGGGTGACCTCTGGGAGAGAGAGAGAGAGAGAGAGAGAGAGAGAGAAAGAGAGAGAGAGAGAGAGAGAGCTAGAGGGAGAGAGAGAAAGAGAGAGAGAGATGGAGAGAGAAAGAGAGAGAGATGGAGAGAGAGAGAGAGAGAGAGAGAGAGAGAGAGTTTGAGTTTGAGTTTTTATAAAACCTTTATTTTTTACTCAAATGTTAACATAAAATAATGACACACTGCCTTTTCAGAAATAAAACAACAAATGTAATTCCTAAACAAAAATAAATACATAACATATACATTCAACTTATTTCAGCAGCAAAAAATAATTTCCCCTCCTCTACAAAACAAAGCGCTCCTTCGTAGGCCCACTTCTCCTCAAATAATAGGAGATCTTTTACAGCTGAAAAGAACTCAAAATCTACTTTTATTCTTGCTTTCACTAAACCTTTAAAAACACATCTTACATCCTGCCCATATCCCGTTTCTATCTTATGTTTCCTACTCAGAAAAATTGACATCTTAGCTTGTCCCAAAACAAAATTTAACATTTGACATTTTCTTTTCTGTTGTTTACTATAATGAAACCCCAAAATAAAAACAGTGTTATTGAAAAACTCCCCTACAGCTTTAAACAAAGATTCCAGCATTTCCAATAGAGGTTTTATCCTCTCACACTCCATAAAACAGTGAAAAATGGTTTCTCTTATATTACAAAAAGGACATCCATCTCTAACATCTGAGTTAATAATAACAGATACAAAAGCATTAACTGCAATGATGCCATGTAAAACCCTCCATTGCATATCACCAGTACCCTTTTGTAACGGTGGTTTGTACAGTGCTCTCCATGCTGGCTTTACCTTGTCATCAATGCCCAATTTTACCCTCCATGGAGTATCTTTTCTATTTTTCAATTTATCTTTATTCAACACCTTGACACACCCCCTATACAAGTCCTTCCCATTCACCTCATCCAAACCCACCTCCTCCAACCCTCTCAAATCCAGCAATAACGCCTTTCTTTCTGACTCTGGGATATTTGGTGTAATCCCTAGTTTTGGAAATGAGACGTCTTCATCTTGCACAATCTTCTTCCCCATTCTTCCGCTGACAGAGCCTTCCTACAGCTCCCCAGCATTTGTCCGACAATCCTTTCCGACCTCATCCCCAAATGTTCTGCCACCCGTCTTCCATCCATTAAGGCGGGCCCAGCCATGGCCATTAACTGTCTTAAGGTGATGATTTTCCCCTTCACCAGAATCTTGGAGAAATGTGGAACAGCTGCAGTTGTACAGTCCAGTCTTGCCCCATACACCAGAGGTTCCTCCAACAGCCAATGCACTGACTCCGCTGAAGTTCTTCTGGACACCTTCATTACGCTCCACACTCTGAGAAGGCCTCTGTAAAACGGAGGTACTCCCTCCCTAGAAATCTGGCTAATATCAACCAGAAATAAAGCCTTCTTTAAACCTAATCCTCCAACCCGCTGTAATATAAGACCTGCCACCCCTCTCCACACCACATTTTCCGGTCCATAAAGCAACCTTTGAATAAACTGAAACCGGAAAGCAGCAGCCCTACTAGCAAGATGTACAAGACCTTGTCCCCCCTCCTCTTTTGACAAATACAAAACACTTTGTGGAACCCAGTGATATTTATCCCAAAAGAAATCCACAATAATTGCCTGTATCTTAGCCAGAAGGCCAGATGGTGGTTCTAAATCTGACAACCGATGCCACAGTGCAGATGCAATCACATTGTTAACTATAATAGTACGCCCCCTGTATGACATACGAGATAGTAACCAACGCCATCTCCTCATCCTCCCTTCCACCATTTCAACCACCCCACTCCAATTTTTTTCCATAGTCCCCTCATCTCCTAGGTACACTCCAAGATACTTAAAACCTCCCTTACACCATTCTAGCCCCCCTGGCAAAGCCATGATCCCCCCAGACCATTCTCCAATCTGTAAAGCACAACTCTTTTCCCAATTTACCTTTGCAGAGGATATTCCCCTAAAACGATCAACCATTAGACTCAAACTATCCACCTCCGCTTGATTTTTCACTAGCACAACTACATCATCAGCATAGGCTGAAAGACGAATAGGAGGAATATCCTCTGAAAGGCACACCCCTGCAATACGACTTCTAATGCTATTTAGTAGTGGCTCTATAGCAATAGCATATAACATCCCTGACATAGAACATCCCTGCCTAATACCTCTACACACTTTAAAAGGAGCACTCAAACCACCGTTAACTTTCAATACACTTTCAATGTCACCATATATCACCTTTATCATGGCAATAAAACCAGAGCTGAACCCAAACGCTTCAAACGTGTGCCATAAATATTGATGTTCAACTCGGTCAAATGCCTTTTCCTGATCAATTGAAATTAGACCAGCATCCAACCCAATAGCCCTAGAGACGTCCAAAAAATCACGAATCAGAGAAATGTTATCCCCTATCTGCCTGCCAGGAACACAGTAGGACTGATCCGTATGTATGATTTGCCCCATCACCTCCCTCAGCCTGTTGGACAAAGCCTTTGACAATATTTTATAATCAGTACACAATAAAGCCACCGGCCTCCAGTTCTTCACCTCCCTCGGGTCACCCTTTTTAGGCAGTAGGGTGAGGACAGCCCTTCTGCAGCTTATTGGTAGTAACCCTCCGGTTAAACTATCATTAGCTACTTCTAACCAATCCTCTCCCAACATAGCCCAAAAAGACTTAAAAAAGTCAACGGGAAGCCCATCAATGCCTGGTGCCCTTCCATTTTCCATGCCTTTTAATGCAGTGTATAAATCCTGCAAAGACAATGGTTGCTCAAGCTCAACCTGAGCTTCTGCAGGCACCTTTGGGAGCCCATCAAAGAACTGCTGTGTCACTGTTTTGTCCTCTTTGTACTCACACTTGTAGAGCTCAGCATAGAACTCTACTGCCCTCTTTCTAATTTCACTAGGGCTAGTGAGCTCTTGTCCAACAGCTGATTTGAGACAATGAATAATTTTTCTTTGTCCATTCTTTTTCTCTAAACCAAAGAAAAATTTGGATGAGGCATCCATTTCAGATATGCCCTGAAATTTACTTCTCACCAATGCCCCCTGTGCTCTGATACCCAGCAGATCTGCCAATGCAGCTTTTCTCCTCTTGAGGGCCTGAGTATGGCCTCGATCTCCTGTGGTCTCAACCAACGTCATGAGTTCCACTATTTCAATCTCTAGGGCTTTCATTGATCTGGTGATATCCTTGGTGACATTCCTCGTGTATTGATTACAAAATTGTTGAATCTGGATTTTTCCTATATCCCACCATTGTTGAAGGGATACAAAACTGGCCTTTTGAGACCTCCACCTCTCCCAAAAAAAACTGAAACAATTCCTGAAGTGAGCATCACTCAATAAAGTTATATTAAAATGCCAGTATGCGCTTTTAGGTTTTACATCGTTAATGAACACCACCTCTGTTATTAAACAATGATCAGAAAATCCCACTGGAGTTATCACACTTGATTTACAGACCTGAGATTGATGCTCAAAAACATAAAACCTATCTAACCTGGCCATAGAGATGATGTTCTCTCTCACATGCGCCCAGGTGTACTGCCTTGTTCCTCCATGTTGACTCCTCCAAATATCACACAGTTCATTTGTTACAATAAGGCGTTTTAAAAACGTCCTTGAGGCTATATGAGGTTCTTGGTGATTTCTATCTAAATCACTAACTGTGCAGTTAAAATCCCCAGCAATAAACAAATAATCTTCTTTGTTACATTTCTCAATGGTATTTGATAATGTCTCTAAAAAACCTACCCTCTCAACTGTCACCACTGGGGCATATACATTTATCAGACACATATTGATGTTTTCATACCTTGCTCTAACTTTTAATAACCTCCCCTCAACTACCTCTTCAACCTCATATGACAAAGGCAAAAACCCTTTTGAGAACAAGATAACCACACCCCCACTTTTTGAGTTTTTATGACTACACACCACTGTCCCCCCCCACTCCTGTTGCCACATAACTTCATTTTCCAAATTACTATGCGTTTCTTGTAGAAAAATTATGTCACTTCCCTTTCCCCTCATTAACTCATACACCATGGCTCTTTTTTTAACATCTCTTGCTCCATTTACGTTTAAAGAAGAGATCTTAAAACTGCTCATGGAAAAGAAAAAAATACAGAGGAAGATACAGCCACCACATCTCTTTACAGAGTTAAAACTGCAACTGAACTCTTTCATTTTCTTTAGAATTTGCATCACTTATTACTCTCGTGACCACTTTCTTGAGTCTAGCAATTTCAGGGCTTTTCAAACCTCCCCCTGTAATTTTTGACATCAGAAACTTTGCTGATTCAATAAACAATTCACGTTCAGGGAAAAAATCAGTTACATTGTAATCCTGCATATATTTCTTCCCTTTTGTCAACTTCAGAAATTGACGTATCTTCTCGATCCCATACCTCCCTTCCACCCCATCTATCTCACTATATTGTTGTGACGCGTCAGATGACTCACTCTCGCTATCCTCCCCAGAAGAAAACCCCATCTCTACAACCTGGTCATCTTCACCTGATTTATCCATCTCTACCTTTCTCTTAGAATTAGACCCTTCACCACCCCTTAAATTCTTCCTTTTACTCCTCGGTATTTTGAAAACATCCGCTTCCTTTTCCGTTATTTCAATCTCCTCTTGACCTCCAATTTCATTTTCCAGCACCACCTCAGCGACGGCAGTCGCAATCTCACCTAGTGTTTCCCCTCCCTCTTTGTTCTGATCTACCACAATTGCCCCCGTATCCACAATGCCTTCCTCTCCTACTTTTCCAACCACATCTGCCCACCTTCTCTCTTCCCCTACACCTGTAGTATTTTCATCCCTTCGCTGTGGTACGTTAGTTGCACCCGCACTAAAGCTACTACCAGGCTCAGCGCGTTCATTCTCGGGACAATTACGCACCAAATGCCCCTCTCTTCCACATCCAAAACATTTCATTGATTCAGTAGATGCATAGAAGACATAATCAAATCCATCAATCTTAAAACTAAACGCTAAATTCAGTTCATCTCCTTCCTTTTTTAAAATCATATGCACTTGTCTCCTATGAGACACGACATGTTTCAACAACGGAGATTTGCATCCAAAAAGAACCTTCTTTATTGTAGATACGATTTGACCATGGCGAGATAACTCTCGCTCTAACACTTCATCTCTAACAAATGGTGGCACGTTAGAAAGCATAACTTTCTTCGCCGGATTCATAAGCGGAAATACCGGCGTCTGTGTCTCCCGCAACACAACACCCCTCTCAACTATCTTATTCACCTTTTCAATTGAATCTAAGAATATCACTACAGCGCTATTCATCCTTGAGGCTGATTTAATGCTATCATACCCAATGATAGCACCCACAGCCAAGCTACATTCTTCCACTGAACACCCAGCCGCAGCAGGAATTTTTACTCCATGCCTCCGACTAAGTTTTTCAAACTCTACATTTCCGCGAGTGGCCATTGCAACCAGCCCCACCCGCTGGTTGTGCCCTCGCGAAAAACCAACCTCAAAGATCCCACCACCCCTATACGTGCTTATTGATAATTAAAACAATATACCCTTAAAACAACTAAACTAATCAATATATATATATATGTACATACCAAAACCCAATAGAGTGAAAAGAAATTCCATTCGCTCTCACAAACACTCTGCTTGACGACTCACTCCCAGCATGCACTCCGACGAGAGAGAGAGAGAGAGAGAGAGATGGAGAGAGAATGAGAGAGAGATGGAGAGAGAGAGAGAGAGAGAGAGGGGGAGAGAGAGAGAGAGAGAGAGAGAGAGAGAGAGAGAGAGAGAGAGAAAGAGAGAGAGAGCAAGAGCAAACAAAAGCAAAACAAACAAAACATTTGTTTATTTGGTTCTAAATGCTAGTTTTGTTGTGTCTGTGTGTGCACATGTTGGTGAATATACTAAACCCACAGTTCATCCCAAGCACCTTCTTTGATGAAGAGAAAACGACATTTAAAATAATGAGATTGATGGCTTCTAACGCCTTAATCACACCGACAGCGTCATTGCGCAAAATGCTATGCAACGCAGCGTTCCATTGGAAATGAATTTACTTCTGGTGTACCAAAATGCAATGATGCTGTCGGTGTGATCGAGGCGTTAGTGTTAAGTTGCATCATCATCATCAAACAAACACACACACATACACACACACACACAGATTGTTTGCTAACTCCGGCACTCTTATCTGGTTTTGGTAAACACAAACTCCATCATGTTTATCACAAAGTCATTTCGCTGATGAGGCTCTCAAATGCACAATATTTGTCTTCTTAAATGAATCACTTGAAATTGATGAGAGTGGATTCATCTGGAAATGGAACTAGTGTTTTATTCACCCTGCCTTTATCACTCTAATCAGAGACATTTAAAGGGATAGGCCTTCTCATACAAATGCTTTGATTCATTTAAATGCAAACAGTTAAAGTCAACCCTAATGCTGAATGCATGCTTCTGTCTCAGCACTATGCAGAATGTACACTGAAAAGCTGTCCTGTTATATATTAAACCTAGTTCCTCTCTCCCCTGTGTGCTCTAGAATGTCCTCTGACCATGGCGTCTCAGCTGGAGGGCTGTGCAGACCTCATCAAGGTGCTGAAGAGTGGAGGAGCTCACCTGGACTTCAGGACCCGAGACGGCATCACTGCACTGCACAAGGCTGTCCGCACCAAGAACCATACGGCCCTCATAGTGAGTACACACACGTACAAACACACGCACAAACACACGCACACACTTCTTTTTCTATCCTCAAAATAACCTAAAATTGATTTCCATTCAAAATCCTATGTTCCCTAACCCCTAACACCTAAACTAAACCTTAACCCTAATTGTAACCCTAAGCCTAATTGTAACCCTAAATCTAACCCCTAACACCTAACCTAACCCTTAACCCTAATTGTAACCCTAAGCCTAATTGTAACCCTAACCCTAAATCTAACCCCTAAACTAAACCTTAACCCTAATTGTAACCCTAAGCCTAATTGTAACCCTAACCCTAAATCTAACCCCTAAAACCTAAACTAAACCTTAACCCTAATTGTAACCCTAAGCCTAATTGTAACCCTAACCCTAAATCTAACCCCTAACACCTAACCTAACCCTTAACCCTAATTGTAACCCTAAGCCTAATTGTAACCCTAACCCTAAATCTAACCCCTAACACCTAAACTAAACCTTAACCCTAATTGTAACCCTAAGCCTAATTGTAACCCTAACCCTAAATCTAACCCCTAACACCTAACCTAACCCTTAACCCTAATTGTAACCCTAAGCCTAATTGTAACCCTAACCCTAACCCTAAATCTAACCCCTAACACCTAAACTAACCCTTAACCCTAATTGTAACCCTAAGCCTAATTGTAACCCTAACCCTAAATCTAACCCCTAACATCTAAACTAACCCTTAACCCTAATTGTAACCCTAAGCCTAATTGTAACCCTAACCCTAAATCTAACCCCTTAGCTAAAATAGCCTTTGTGCGAAACTGGGAAATGTCCCACGAGGAGAATGTTCCTTGTTTTACTATCCTCGTGGGGACTTTTGGGGATTGCAGGTCACCACAAAGATAGAAGAACTAGACCACACACACACACACACTCACTTTCTGCTTGTCATAAGTAAGAGTCTGACTCACATGATTTCCTCAGTGTGTATGTGGGTGCTAAGTACTCTCTTCCGAGACCTGACTGAAAAGATGCTTTTATTCAATGGGCTTCTTGTGCCCTCCCTGGCTCACTGGGTTATCATCTGCTTTGAGGAGGTTAGGTTGTTGTCTTTAATGAGTAGGCGTGTGCTCAGTGAATGGATGTGTATCATTACTGAATGCCTCTGATATGACTCATCATTGTTCTCATCCTGAGAGCTATAGCTGTAGTGCAGAAAAACCCATCATCTTAATGGACTACTCTATGTCCCTCTTTTTGATCTACATGAGTGCAGAATCCTATGATAGAAAAATGTAGATCCCACAAAGGAAATGGATAGTGTTTTCATACAGGGGTTTTTGTAGCTTCTGTTGGGATTGAAGTGAGTGTGTGCATTGTGTGTGTGTTCTCTAACTTTCCCTCTCGTTCTCTTTCTCTCTGCCAGACGTTGCTGGACCTGGGTGC
Organism: Oncorhynchus clarkii lewisi; assembly: GCF_045791955.1. Classification (NCBI taxonomy): domain Eukaryota; kingdom Metazoa; phylum Chordata; class Actinopteri; order Salmoniformes; family Salmonidae; genus Oncorhynchus; species Oncorhynchus clarkii. The sequence continues at coordinate 69,967,781 of NC_092148.1, forward strand.
GTCTCCTGACTATAAGGACAGTCGAGGGTTAAGTCCGCTCTATCACAGCTCTATGGTAGGAGGAGATCCCTACTGCTGTGAACTTCTGCTCCACGACCACGCTCAGGTGGGCTGTGTGGACGAGAACGGTTGGCAGGAGATACACCAGGTAAACACACACACACACACACCTGCCCGCAGTTGCTAATAACCCATATGGTAGAAAAATGACAAGATTATGTTTTAATACTGTTTATGCATCAAATAAGGTTCCTCAGTACTGTCTCATCTGTGTGTGGGACTTGGCGCTGGGGGCTTGGCGCTGGGGGCTTGGCGCTGGCAATTGATTTATGATGGCTTGGTGATAGAACCTACAGCTTGAGTTGGTGTTTGTGTATTATGAGGTACCAGGGAGGAGATGTCTCTGTTGTGGACGGTTGATGGGAGGAACCTTGACTTAGGGGCTAAACCATGATTTATTTGCAATAGGAACAGTCTTCACAGCAAATGCTATCTGGCTGGGGGATACTCCTTTCTCACATACAAATCCTAACCTTTTGACCCATTCCAGACATTTGTTGTTTGTCCTGAACATTCAGGAGGATGTACGTTGCTATACCCCAAATCTGCTCGTTGGGCTCTCAACGATTTACCAGCTCCATTATTGCAATTGTAATCAATAATAAAGATTGATTGTTTGAAGAAATAACAAAGTCGTTCTCACTTGGTTAGAATTTCCACCACACCCATCCACAAATGCCTAACTATATGTGATACAGTGAAAATCTGAGTCCTGCACCCGACCCTAACCTGCTAGACATCATTGATTATGTTATTTTCCCACCAGTCTAATTTAGTGCCTGGTCTTGTCCACAAACAGTATGTAAGTACGTGTTCCTGAGCATCTTATCTTTCAGTGATGGGGTCATAATATTTTGTCACTGAAACATTTGTAGGAAGAAACATAAGAAGCTTTGTTAATTACAACCGCATCTAGCAGCTACCGGTTCTATGAACCATCCCATCTCGCGATGCCATTTTCAAACCACATGGGTTTGTGAACTCTAGATTGGGAAACTCTGAGTTAGGCCCTAAAGTTTAGGCTTACGCACTAATGGCAGATAAAAGTAAACCACACAATATTTCATGTCCCTAAACCAACCCAATGGATATAACCGCGGGGATTGCAGGTTATGAGTCAACATGCTCATCACTAACACACACGGATACAGACGCAAACACACACACACACACACACACACACACACACACACACACACACGGGCACACACACACGGGCACACACACACGGGCACACACGGGCACACACACACGGGCACACACACACGGGCACACACACACGGGCACACACACACAGGCACACACACACACACACACACACTAACACACACACACACACACACACACACACACAGAGAGAGACTGCTGTTCCCAGACATAGACACTACTGTAGATCCAGACTGACATTTTGAGGAAACCTTCCGTTGATTAGGAAGACAATGTAGCGGAAGAGCAAAGCAGAACAAGTACAGTATTAATTTCCTAATTGGATGGGGCACCAAAGCACTGCAGACTTCATAAGGTTTTAAATGGAGGGAACAGGAGTACCACTACAGGGCTTGATAAAACTCTGCAGACCCTGTCATTATATAAACCATAAAGGACTGGAGCACTAGAACTCAGTCAACAGTACTGTGTCCACAGTGCTCTACTGTTCCCACCACTCTCTCTTCTACTCTACTCTCCACACCAGCATGTCTGGGGACATCCATGGTAATCCCCCCACCTGCTTGCCCTGTTCTTCCCTGCCACCATCTTCAGAGCACAGCCACCACAGAACTCAATGCAGGGTTAGCTTGGAGGCTACGAGACCTACAGCATAATCAGGCTAAACCAGGTGTTCCCAAACTTTTTTGGCGTGCGACCCCATTTTGATATCCAAGCATTGTCATGACCCCTCCATGTAAAAAAAAGGTGATGTGATCAATGGCCAATGTTTACTTTTTAAATTGGGGCTATGACAGTCTATAACAAATCAGTCTGAAAGTACTCAATCTGAAGGAAGAATGGTCTGAAATGACTGAAATGGATCAGAAAGGTATTGGGAAGTTCAAAACATCATCAAGACATTTTACATGATCTTCTGTGTAGAAAAGAACAACGTCATTGATGATGTTCTTTTTTCCCCAGTCTGATTTAGAGCCCGGTCTTGTCCTCTCTATTCTATGCATTATAGAGTGTAACAGGAAACCAGTCTGATTTAGAGCCCGGTCTTGTCCTCTCTATTCTATGCATTAGAGAGTGTAACAGGAAACCAGTCTGATTTAGAGCCCGGTCTTGTCCTCTCTATTCTATGCATTATAGAGTGTAACAGAAAACCAGTCTGATTTAGAGCCCGGTCTTGTCCTCTCTATTCTATGCATTATAGAGTGTAACAGGAAACCAGTGGTGGAAAAAGTAACCAATTGTCAAACTTGAGTAAAAGTAAAGATACCTTTGTAGAAAATGGCTCAAGTAAAGTTAAGTCTAAAAATATTTGTTTTCAAATATACTTAAGTATCAAAAGTAAGTCAAATTGCAAAAATATACTTAAGTATCAAAAGTAAAGGTATAAATAATTTCAAATTCCTTATATTAAGCAAACCAAAAGGCACAATGTTTTTGTTTTTTAAATTTACAGATAGCCAGGGGCACTCAGACATCATTTACAAACTAAGCATTTGTGCTTAGTGAGTCCTCCAGATCAGAGGCAGTAGGGATGACCAGGGATGTTCTCTGTTTAGTGAGTCCTCCAGATCAGAGGCAGTAGGGATGACCAGGGATGTGCTCTGTTTAGTGAGTCCACCAGATCAGAGGCAGTAGGGATGACCAGGGATGTTCTCTGTTTAGTGAGTCCTCCAGATCAGAGGCAGTAGGGATGACCAGGGATGTTCTCTGTTTAGTGAGTCCTCCAGATCAGAGGCAGTAGGGATGACCAGGGATGTTCTCTGTTTAGTGAGTCCTCCAGATCAGAGGCAGTAGTGATGACCAGGGATGTTCTCTGTTTAGTGAGTCCTCCAGATCAGAGACAGTAGGGATGACCAGGGATGTTCTCTGTTTAGTGAGTCCTCCAGATCAGAGGCAGTAGGGATGACCAGGGATGTTCTCTGCTTAGTGAGTCCTCCAGATCAGAGGCAGTAGGGATGACCAGGGATGTTCTCTGTTTAGTGAGTCCTCCAGGTCAGAGGCAGTAGGGATGACCAGGGATGTTCTCTGTTTAGTGAGTCCTCCAGATCAGAGGCAGTAGGGATGACCAGGGATGTTCTCTGTTTAGTGAGTCCTCCAGATCAGAGGCAGTAGGGATGACCAGGGATGTTGTCTGTTTAGTGAGTCCTCCAGATCAGAGGCAGTAGGGATGACCAGGGATGTTCTCTGTTTAGTGAGTCCTCCAGATCAGAGGCAGTAGGGATGACCAGGGATGTTCTCTGTTTAGTGAGTCCTCCAGATCAGAGGCAGTAGGGATGACCAGGGATGTTCTCTGTTTAGTGAGTCCTCCAGATCAGAGACAGTAGGGATGACCAGGGATGTTCTCTGTTTAGTGAGTCCTCCAGATCAGAGGCAGTAGGGATGACCAGGGATGTTCTCTGTTTAGTGAGTCCTCCAGATCAGAGGCAGTAGGGATGACCAGGGATGTTCTCTGTTTAGTGAGTCCTCCAGATCAGAGGCAGTAGTGATGACCAGGGATGTTCTCTGTTTAGTGAGTCCTCCAGATCAGAGGCAGTAGGGATGACCAGGGATGTTCTCTGTTTAGTGAGTCCTCCAGATCAGAGACAGTAGGGATGACCAGGGATGTTCTCTGTTTAGTGAGTCCTCCAGATCAGAGGCAGTAGGGATGACCAGGGATGTTCTCTGTTTAGTGAGTCCTCCAGTTCAGAGGCAGTAGGGATGACCAGGGATGTTCTCTGTTTAGTGAGTCCTCCAGATCAGAGGCAGTAGGGATGACCAGGGATGTTCTCTGTTTAGTGAGTCCTCCAGATCAGTGGCAGTAGGGATGACCAGGGATGTTCTCTGTTTATTGAGTCCTCCAGATCAGAGGCAGTAGTGATGACCAGGGATGTTCTCTTGATAAGTGAGTGAATTGGACCACTTTCCTGTCCTGCTAAACATTGAAAATGTAACAAGTACTTTTTTATGTCATTGAAAATGTATGGAGTTAAAAGTACATTATTTTCTTTAGGATACAATCCGAAAGAAGTAAAAGTAATAGTAGTCAATTAAAAGTATCAGCAGTCAAAAATATAAATAGTAAAGTACAGATACCTAAAAAAAACGACTAGTATTTTTACTTAATAAGTACTTTACACCACTGCAGAAAATTGCAGAAAAAATATAGTGTGCCTGAGAGTCTTATCTTTCAGTGATGGGGTTAGAATATTTGTAGCTTAAACCGTTCAAAAGATTTGTAGGAAGAAAACAGAGACTGCTTTTCCGAGTTTCTCTCGTGACCCCAAACTTAAATCTGGTGACCCCACATGAAGTCCCTAGTTTGGGATACTCTGGACTGAACTGACGGCTGCTGGTAAAATAAAGAGAGATGCCAAAGGAGTGTGCGAGAAAGAGTGTGTATTTTGAGAGGGGAACTCTCACCCAGTTTGAATGGGGTGGAGAGAAAGCCAGCACTAAGACTGGACCTACAGGCCAACTTTCCAGAGCCCTCCATTACTATACTCCAATCAGTTACCTTCCCTCTCCCCCCATGGTATTAGTATTCATTGTGTGTGTGTGTGTGTGTGTGTGTGTGTGTGTGTGTGTGTGTGTGTGTGTGTGTGTGTGTGTGTGTGTGTGTGTGTGTGTGTGTGTGTGTGTGAGAGAGAGAGAGAGAGAGAGAGAGAGAGAGAGAGAGAGAGAGATAGAGACAAGACAAAACAGAGAGGGAACAACAATTATAGTGCATGTGGGGGAGAGACAAAGAGAAGAAAACAGAGAAACGAAACTGTCTTTCTCAAATATCACACAGTGTATGATATCTCAATCACCCAAAATACCTCAATAACCCAAACTGGCATCCATGTGTCTCCACATACAGGCATGCCGTCATGGTCATGTTCAGCACTTGGAGCACCTGCTGTTTTACGGAGCCGACATGACTGCTCAGAACGCCTCTGGAAACACCGCCCTTCACGTCTGTGCCCTCTACAACCAGGTAACACACTGTATGGTCCATATTGGCGGGGAGGGTTGTGTGTGTGGGTAAGTAGTGGTGTAGAGGAGTTTGATAAATATGTGTGAGTGTGAATGCATCTGTGTGTTAAAGCTGCGATTTGAAACGTTGCTCTCACTTACTCTGTCAATATGTCCACTCAGGCAGTGTCTTGCTGCTTGAAGACTTTTGAGTGGACAGACTGGCAAACTGAATGTAACTGACTACAAAAAAAAACTACCTGTAGTCCTTTCGGTTACCAGAATTGTTTTTGTGACATTACTGAAACTTTTGAAAAACTAAATGATTACTTGTAGGATAACTAATAAATTAAAATCAAATCCAATTTTATTTGTCACATGTGCCGAGTACAACCGTGTAAATATATTACTTACAAGCCCTTAACCAACAATGCAGTTTTAAGAAAATAGAGTGATAGAATTATAAATAGAGAAAATATTTACTAAATAAACTAGTAAAAAATGTAATAAAAAAATAAATAAAAAAAATAACAATAATGAGGCTATATACAGGGGGTACCGGTACCGAGTCAATGTGACGGTCAGATCACGGTTCGCTCTGACCAGAGTGAAGCCGCCCGGCTCCACTTTTCTGTTCTGGACTCTGTCATCCAGCCAAGTCTCAGTAAATGCCAGCCTCCCGATATTCGTGTTGGAAGCGCAGATTCACTGACAACTCATCCGTTTTCCCCCTCAGTGACTGGGCATTAATCAGCAAGGTGGTGTGTAAAGGGGAGTTTGTTCTTCATTTTTTAAAGTCTTTGTCTGATTCCCCCGCGTTTTCCACGTTTGCATTTGGGTTTGTGATCCACTCGCAGACAATCAGGTATTAGATGGGCCATTGGGATATCCATCGCGTTCGTATTTGAGTTGCATTGTAGTAATTGGATTCCGCTGCCAGCAGCGTTTTCATTATTTAGTCCGTTCGTAGCGGGTATGAACACCATCAACAAGATCAGTCCAACACCCCACCACTGTAAATCCATGGTTGGCAGAATGTTTGTTAACTAAGTGTACAAATTAAAAACATAAGATAACGTCACACACACTGCAGGTCGCAACAGAGCCGCGCCCCTCCTCTATTCTGGCAAGGTAGACGGAGAGGTTGTTGTCCTGGCAGCACACTGCCAAGTCTCTAACCTCCTCCCTATAGGTTGTCTCATCACTGTTGGTGATCAGGCCGATCACCGTTGTGTAGTCAGCAAACTTAATGATGGTGTTGGAGTTGTGCTTGGCCACGCTATCGTGGGTGAACAGGGAGTACAGGAGGGGACTAAGCACACACACCTTAGGGGCCAGGGTGCTGAGGATCAGCTTGGCAGATGTGTTGTTGCCTACCCTTACCACCTTGGGGCGGCACGTCAGGAAGTCCAGGATCCAGTTGCAGAGGGAGGTGTTTTATCCTAGGGTCCTTAGCTTAGTGATGAACTTTGTTGGCACTATGGTATTGAACGCTGAGCTGTAGTCAATGAACATTATCCTCACATAGGTGTTCCTTTTGTCCAGGTGGGAAAGGGCAGTGTGGAGTGCGATTGAGATTGTGTCATCTGTGGATCTGTTGGTGTGGTATGCAAATTGGAGTGGGTCTAGTGTTTCTGGAATGATGTTATTGATGTGAGCCATAACCAGCCTTTCAAAGCACTTCACGACGTGAGTGCTATGGGGCGGTAGTCATTTAGGTAGGTTGCTTTTGCTTTCTTGGGCACAGGGACTATGATGGTCTGTTTGAAACATGTAGTTACATTGCAGACTCGGTCAAGGAGAAGTTGAAAATGTCAGTGAAGTCACTTCCCAATTGGTTCACGCATGCTCCGTCTGGCCCCTCGGCCTTGGGAATGTTGACCTGTTTTAAGGTCTTGCTCACACTGGCTACATAGAGCATGATCACACCGGAACAGCTGTTGCTCTCATGCATGCTTCAGTGTTGCTTCCCCAAAGCAAGCATTAAAGGTATTTAGCCCATCTGGTAGGCTCGCGTCTGAGTTTCCCTTTTTGGTCTGTAATAGTTTGCAAGCCCTGCCACATCTGACGAGCGTCAGAGCTGGTGTAGTATGATTCATTCTTAATCCTGTATTGACGCTTTGCCTGTTTGATGGTTCATCTGAGTGCATAGCAAAGACTATCTTATAAGCGTCCGGATTAGTGTCCCGCTCCATGAAAGTGGCAGCTCTAGCCTTTAGCTCGGTGCGGATGTTGCCTGTAATCCATGGCTTCTTTTTGGGGTATGTACATACGGTCACTGTGTGGATGACGTCATCGATGCACTTATTGATAAAGCCGGTGACTGAGGTGGTATATTCTTCAATGCCATTGGATGAATCCCAGAACATATTCCAGTCTGTGCTAGCAAACAATCCTGTAGCATAGCATCCGCGTCATCTGTTAAGCAGGAATCAGGAGGATAGAATTATGGTCAGATTTGCCAACTGGAGGGTGAGGGAGAACTTTGTACACATCTCTGTGTGTGGAGTAAAGGTGGTCTAGAGTTTTTCTTCCTCTGGCTGCACATGTGACATGCTGTTAGAAATGAGGTAAAACTGATTTAAGTTTGCCTGCATTAAAGTCTAGGAGCACCACTTCTGCATGAGCATTTTCTTGTTTGCCATGGCCTTATACAGCTTATTAACTGTGGTCTTAGTACCAGCATCAGTTTGTGGTGGTAAATAGACGGCTATGAAAATTATAGATGAAAACTCTCTTGGTAGATAGAGTGGTCTACAGCTTATCATGAGGTATTCCACCTCAGGCGAGCAATACCTCGAGACCATAATATTAAACACCAGCTGTTGTTTACAAATGGACACACAACCCCACCCCCCGTCTTACCGGATGTAGCTGTTCTGTCCTACCGATGCACGGAAAACCCAGCCTTGTAAATGATCTGTGTTGTCGTTCAGCCACGACTCAGCCATGACGAAACATAAGATATTACAGTTTTTAATGTCTCGTTGGTAGGATGGTCTCAAACAGAGCTCATCCATTTTATTCTCCAGTGATTGCACAATGACTAATAGAATGGATGACAGAGGCGAGTTACCCACTCGCTGACAAATTTTCACAAGGCACCCTGACCTCCGCCCCCTGTATTTTCTTATTTTCTTCATGCGAATGACGGGGATTTGGGCCTTGTCCTGGAGCAAAATTATATCCATCGCGTCTGACTCATTAAAGAAAAAATCTTCATCCAGTTCGAGGTGAGTAATCGCTGTTCTGATATCCAGAAGCTATTTTCGGTCATAAGAGATCTTAGCATAAACAGTATGTACAAAATAAGTTACAAACTATGCGAGAAAAAAAAACACACAAAATAGCACAATTGGTTAGGAGCCCGTAAAACGGCGGCCATCCCCTCTGGCGCCATTCTTCTTATCCAAAAAGGTTGTTTGCGGAAAAAATACTTTGACACCTTTCTGTTTTCTCAATGACATGCAAATCTGCATTGAGAAAAGGTGCACGTTTGAGTTTGTTCACACCTGAGCGAGTCTGACCACAAGTAAGCAATGAGCTCAATCAGTTCTCCATGACAACAAAAATATAAACCACAAAGTAAGCTAATAAGTCCTTAGTCTTTGGGTTATGTTTAGGTAAAACAATTAGTCTAATCTATATTTCCAAGTCCTATTCTTGAAAATCCTAGTGGTATTTTATCAATTTTAATGACTGGAAATCTGACAGACTTCTGTTTTTATTGTAAAGATATAGCCTAATTGTTTTATTATCTGTATTGAAGTAGAAAGCAATAGGTTAGAAACCTACATAACCCATAAAGTAAAATGCAACATGCATTTATCGACAGCTATGTAAACTCTAACATTGATTTATCCTGCAATAGATGTCGTTCATTTGGTAATATTAATTTGTGTCTTCTTAAGGGGAAAGTAATCCAAAAGCAACTGAAAGTAATCAGATTAGGTTACTGAGTTTGGGGGTCATCCAACAGGTATGTTACTGGTTGCAATTTTGGACTGGTAATTAGTAACTGTAACAGATTACATTTAGAAAGTAACCTACCCAACCCTGGTAGCGAGCAAGTGAGAGATACGATTGATAAGATCAAGTGAGAGAATGAGACATTGAGTGCTGGGATTGGGAACTGAGGTTTAAGTGACTCATTGAAAAGCCATGGCTCAGGTGCTGAGAGCCGAGTGCTACTGAGTTGTGGGGTTGTTTCCCACATGGGCCACATCTACTGAATATGACTTTGTATAAAAATGTGTTGCTAAGATTTCTGTCTGTGAAATGCACATACATGTACATGTGACACACACATGCACGCTGACCTGTTTCAAAGGCTCTAGAACACTGAGTGCACATGCACACAAAAGTATGTCTGAGGGGGGTTAGAGGATGAGAATATCAATACTTAATCTAGAGTACTGTTTGTAACACATCCACGTGACTATGTTCTACTACTGCCTGAAGAGGGAGGGAGGGATGGAGGAGCAACGAAGGGAAAAAGGGAGAGAGAAAAAAAGAGGGATAACTTTTGTTTTGGTTTTAGGGAAGTTAGATTATTAACTGGTGCATTTAAGACATAAAATGCCATAAAGTGGCATGATGCAAATGGTAGCCTTAAAGAACACAGATTTTAACTTGAGTCATGCTAATGAATATTCATGGTCAAATGAACAATTTTGGGGAAAATGTTTTGCTCCTCCCCATCATAGACACTGTCTCTGCGGTGTCCTATTGTCAGACAGGTTTCATCCCTCCAGTGTTTAGAGATCCAGGAGGCCACCGCTGGGCAGATCGATCACAGCGACAGAGCTTCTGAGTGGGGCTTAAGGGACTGAACATGGGGGGCGTCTGCATGATGATTCATGAATCAACAGAGAGACACACATTCAGTGACAGAGATCCATATGAGAGAGATGAAGAGGGAAAGGATATGGAGTGAGAAAGACAGTTAGTGGGATAGAGGGTAAAGGAAAGGAGAGAACCAATCAAAGGAGACAGGGAAGAAAACATTTGGATAAAAGAGAAGTATATGACAGACCGCTTCCAGATTGATGTATCAATTAAGAGACAGTTAGTGAGAAGTAGACTGGTTAATGAGCAGAGAAGACTGGTTAATGAACAGATTAGACTGGTTAATGAGCAGAGAAGACTGGTTAATGAGCAGAGAAAACTGGTTAATGAACAGATTAGACTGGTTAATGAACAGAGTAGACTGGTTAATGAACAGAATAGACTGGTTAATGAACAGATTAGACTGGTTAATGAACAGAGTAGACTGGTTAATGAACAGAATAGACTGGTTAATGAACAGATTAGACTGGTTAATGAACAGATTAGACTGGTTAATGAACAGAATAGACTGGATAATGAACAGAATAGACTGGTTAATGAACAGATTAGACTGGTTAATGGACAGAATAGACTGGTTAATGAACAGATTAGACTGGTTAATGAACAGAATAGACTGGTTAATGAACAGAGTAGACTGGTTAATGAACAGATTAGACTGGTTAATGAACAGAGTAGACTGGTTAATGAACAGAATAGACTGGTTAATGAACATATTAGACTGGTTAATGAACAGATTAGACTGGTTAATGAACAGAGTAGACTGGTTAATGAACAGAATAGACTGGTTAATGAACAGATTAGACTGGTTAATGAACAGACTAGACTGGTTAATGAACAGATTAGACTGGTTAATGAACAGATTAGACTGGTTAATGAACAGATTAGACTGGTTAATGAACAGAATAGACTGGTTAATGAACAGATTAGACTGGTTAATGAACAGATTAGACTGGTTAATGAACAGAATAGACTGGTTAGTGAACAGAATAGACTGGTTAATGAACAGATTAGACTGGTTAATGAACAGAGTAGACTGGATAATGAACAGATTAGACTGGTTAATGAACAGAATAGACTGGTTAATGAACAGAGTAGACTGGTTAATGAACAGATTAGACTGGTTAATGAACAGAATAGACTGGTTAATGAACAGATTAGACTGGTTAATGAACAGATTAGACTGGTTAATGAACAGAATAGACTGGTTAGTGAACAGAATAGACTGGTTAATGACACCACTAGAGAGTGGGGGTCGAGGGAACAGTGGGGTGGGAAGCTCAGGGGGGTGGGAGGCCAGTGGGGAGGACCCCCTCATTGTTTAGGGGAGTGATGGAGCAGAGACACAACAAACGTAGAATTGGATAACAGGAACACAGATGCTAACCTCTGAATCATGCCAATTAATAAAGTGGAGCCTATGGGATAATAATGATGACAGAAACCTATGACTTTGTATTTTGAATTTCATGGTCACTAATTGAGATTTGTTGTTGGAAGTAGATTCACAAATATGTCATTTCTTTTTGCAAGCTTTTCATCATGATGTGTGAAAAATGTAACAACGGTCGCAAACTGGTAACTTGGCATTTGAATACATTCAATAAGATTTGCAAGCATAATTTATTTTCAGAATTATCAGAATTAAGTCCATTTACTACTATGAATTTTCAGCTGTGAATCACTTGCAGATTTTTTTATCGGTGCACGCTTGGAGTTCTGTTGTCACATTACCAAGAGATTCATAATAACGTTTTATACATTTGTAGAAAGAGATTTGCGAGTAAACAATTAGTTTGAGCAACTCTAGGGGCAGGACCGTTTACTCCTGACCAATCAGCCAAAACCACAGCCGCATACTGCTGCAACCATGGATGGAGGGTCCATCAATCAAATTTTATGAAGTAGCTTGAAAACAAAGAGAAGTCATTTCTACAAAGTAACGATGTTACTTACTGTTGTGAATGAGCCTATACAATTTAACCTGATGACTTCTCCAGTCCCCAGACAGAACTCTGGTAACACTGAAACAAGAAAGATCAAGAAGTGGAAGAAGAACATGAAGAGTCCTCAACCGCAAGCAGCTAGAGAGCAGCAAAACACACTCAAGGGCAGGGGGGAAGTGACAGGTATACAGATGTTCCTCTGCTGTGGGGCCATCTTATATGGCGAAACCCCCTTCAAACTCAAGCCCTGGGATGGAGCTGGTGGAGTTGCTTGATGGCACGTGGGCCATGGAGCAGATGACACCACAGAATGTCGTCACATATGAAGGAAACAATGTGTTACCGAACACTGTGTAGACATCATATGTAAAGGAGACAATGTATTTTGTGTAACTTTGCTTAGATGTCACGTGTATGGGTGAGGGTGTGTTGTGTGGCTGTAGTCAAGGGAGTTATGGGCTTGGGCAAAACTACATAAATACCAATGTAAAATATCAGGAAAGGAGATTTGGGGAAAGACAGATCAGGAGCTGATTGATCGATAAGAGAAATGACTGTGCCTCGTCAACCTGGCTAAGGCTTTCGACTCTGTCAATCACAACATTTTTATTGGCAGACTCAACAGCCTTGGTTTCTCAAATGATTGCCTCGCTTGGTTCACCAACTACTTCTCCGATAGAGGTCAGTATGTCAAATCGGAGGGCCTGTTTTCCGGACCTCTCTATGGGGGTGCCACAGGGTTCAATTCTCGGGCCGACTCTCTTCTCTGTATACATCAATGATGTCGCTCTTGCTGCTGGTGATTCTCTGATCCACCTCTATGCAGACGACACCATTCTGTATACCTCTGGCCCTTCGTTGGACACTGTGTTAACTAACCTCCAGATGAGCTTCAATGCCATACAACTCTCCTTCCCTGGCCTCCAACTGCTCTTAAATGCAAATAAAACTAAATGCATGCTCTTCAACCGATCGCTGTCCGTACCTGCCCACCCGTCCAGCATCATCACTACTCTGAACGGTTCTGACTTAGAATATGTGGACAACTACAAATACCTAGGTGTCTGGTTAGACTGTAAACTCTCCTTCCAGACTCACATTAAACATCTCCAATCCAAAATGAAATTAGAATCGGCTTCCTATTTCGCAAAAAAGCATCCTTCACTAATGCTGCCAAACATACCCTCGTAAAACTGACCATCCTATCGATCCTTGACTTTGGCAATATCATTTACAAAATAGCCTCCAACACTCTACTCAGCCAACTGGATGCAGTCTATCACAGTGCCATCTGTTTTGTCACCAAAGCCCCATATACTACCCACCACTGCGACCTGTATGATCTCGTTGGCTGGCCCTCGCTTCATACTCGTCGCCAAACCCACTGGCTCCAGGTTATCTACAAGTCTCTGCTAGGCAAAGCCCCACCTTATCTCAGCTCACTGGTCACCATAGCAGCACCCACCCGTAGCACGCGCTCCAGCAGGTATATCTCACTGGTCACCCCCAAAGCCAATTCTTCATTTGGCCGCCTCTCCTTCCAGTCCTCTGCTGCCAATGACTGGAACGAACTGAAAAAAATTCTGAAGCTGGAGACTCTTACCTCCCTCACTAGCTTTAAGCACCAGCTGTCAGAGCAGCTCACAGATCACTGCACCTCATCTATAAATAGCCCATCCAATCTACCTCATCCCCATACGATATTTATTTATCTTGCTCCTTTGCACCCCAGTATCTCAACTTGCATATTCATCTTCTGCACATCCTACCATTCCAGTGTTTAATTGCTATATTGTAATTACTTTGCCACCATGGTCTATTTATTGCCTTACCTCTCTTATCCTACCTCATTTGCACATGCTATATATATATTTTTCTACTGTATTATTGATTGTATGTTTGTTTATAATGCTTCTGCATTATAATTGCTATATAACAAATCTATAAAATCCATCAGTTGTGAAACCAAAAGAGAAGTGTTACTGGTTTTCATTAACTATACTAAACACAAATATAAAGTGTTGTTCCCATGTTTCATGAGCTAAAATAAAATATCCCAGAAATTGTCCACATACACAAAAAGCGTATTTCCCTCAAATTGTGTGCACAAATTTGTTTACAGCCCTGTTAGTGAGCATTTCTCATTTTACAAGATAATCCAGCAACCTGACAGGTGTGGCATATCAAGAAGCTGAATAAACAGCATGGTCGTTACATAGGTGCACCTTGTGCTGGGGGAAAATAAAAGGCCACTTTAAAATGTGCAGTTTTATCACACAACACAATGCCACAGATGTCTCAAGTTTTGAGGGTGTGTGCAATTGGCATGCTGATTGCAGTCCATTAATTGGCATGCTGAATGCAGTCCATTAATTGGCATGCTGAATGCAGTGTTAATTTCTTTACTGTTAGCAGCCTCCGGCATCATTTTAGAGACTTTGGTGTTACGTCCAACTCGGCCTTACAACCGCAGACCTCGTGTAACCACGCCAGCCCAGGACCTCCACATCTGGCTTCTTCCCCTGCGGGATTATCGGAGACCAACCACCCGTAGAGCTGATGAAACTGAGGACCATTTCTGTCTGTATTAAATCCCTTTTGTGGGGAAAACTCATTTTGATTGGATTGGCCTGGCTCCCCAGTGGGTGGGCCTTTTGGAGGCCCGTGGCCAGACCGTATTGTGGGCTCGAGTAGGAAAACAAAGGGGAGCTTGAGGGTTACTATGTAAAAAGCACGCTAAAGGAGCACTGGGTGTCTATAGTTTCTCTTCTACCCAGATGAAGTGCTGAACCCCTGCTTTCAGTTAAGAGTTCATCTTAATTCATTTTAACTGAAACCCTATACCCAGGACTTAGCGAGTGTGTCCGGTCAATTAGATAGGGAAGACCAGGAGTTTGAGATTTTGGCGCACTTATATTAAATAGTTTAACCCTGTCTTGGAACGTGTCTTGTGTGAACGGCAAGAAATCACACAGTAAGAGCCACACCACGTAATAAAATAGGACAGAGCGGACTATGAATAAATAATGGATTGCTTGTTGGTGTTGTACATAAAAATAGCCCCCACTGTCGTGTAGTATACCGTGTCACAAACTACCCCTGAAGTAGGAATGTCACGCTCGTCGTTGGAAGCATACTCGGACCAAAGCACAGCGGGATCTGGGTTCCACATATTTATTGAAGTGGAACTTTGAACAAGACAAAATAAAGAAACAGCGAAACGAGATGTAAATGAAGTGCTCAAAGGTAATAACACAAAAACAAGATCCCACAAAACACAGTGGGGAAATGGCTGCCTAAATATGATCCCCAATCAGAGACAACGATAAACAGCTGCCTCTGATTGGGAACCATACCAGGCCAACATAGAACTAAACAACCTAGATAGGAACACCCCCCCTAGTCACACCCCAACCTAACCAAAATAGAGAATAAAAAGGCTCTCTATGGTCAGGGCGTGACAAGGAAGGAGTGAGCTAACCTCTGTGGCAAGGAGGGATAGACCAAGAGGGGTGACCCGGTTGATAAAGTGGAGCTTAGGGCTCCACTGCTATCTCAGCTCAGGGTAGGAAAAAACAGGGAGGCCGCCTCACCGGGAAAGAGGCTCATTCAGCGGGATAATCCATGCCTAAAACGTGTAGTGGGAGTTGACCCACCCTGTGAGGTCAAGAGAAAGGGAAGGGAAAGGGGGATTCTAGTCAGTTGTACAACTAAATGCATTCAACTGAAATGTGTCAGAAGATCCACAAGCAAAGACTACCCTCGCATGAATGAAGATAGTAGGTCCGTCAGGGAGGCGGCCCGTACCAGTCACCTCGACATTGCTTCTCCGTGCAAAGTACTAGAATAAAACTACTTGAAGGTAATCATCTATTTTATATGTGTACATCCATTTTTGGGATTAAAGGCATGACAGTAGTTTAACATGTAAAATATAATGGTACATTTAAATTGACAGCAGCTAATGTTAGCTACTGTACTTAACTAGCTTTACTATCAACTGGCTAGCTTCATCAGACAGCTTTAGATGCAAAGGGAAACAAATATATTATTTGCTAGTTAACCATCTGATTGATAAAGTTGAGATAAATGCCATTTGCTAGCTAGCTAAATGTAAAGTTGTTATTGGAGTTTATTCACAACAATTGATATAACTAGATCCACACATGTTATTCTCTATAATGCAAAATTGTAAGCGTGTAACTTGGGAAGCTTATTCAATAATACAGACGTGGGTGATTTCTGTCCTTGAACTGTGTTCAATTTTGTTCTCCAATTTCAGATCACAGTAGTTGAATGAGGTGTTAGTGAAGTACTGTAACAAAAACCTGTGGCTGTCATGACTTCAACTTACTTAATACAGGTACCATGTCATTTTGTTAATCTATGCTGGTTTGTCATCTGATTTCCAGGAGCCTGACAGAGATACGGGCCTTCGGAAGGTATTCAAACCCCTGACTTTTTCCACATTTTGTTACTTATTCAAAAATTTATTAAATTGCTTTTTCCCCTATCAATCTACATACAACACCCCATAAAGACAAAGCAAAACCGATTTTTTGAATGTTTTGTTAATTTATTTTTAAAAACGAACTGAAATATGACATTTACATAAGTATTCAAAACCTTTACTCAGTACTTTGTTGAAGCACCTTTGGCAGTGATTACATCATCGAGTCTTCTGGGGTTTCTCCCATTCTTCTCGGCAGATGCTCTCAAGCTCTGTCAGCTTTGCTGCACAGCTATTTTCAGTTCTCTCCAGAGATGTTAGATCGGGTTCAAGTCCAGGCTCTGGCTGGGCCACTCAAGGACATTCAGAGACTTGTCCCGAAGCCACTCCTGCATTGTCTTGGCTGTGTACTTAGGGTTGTTGTCCTGTTGGAAGGTGAACCTTCACTCCAGTCTGAGGTCCTGAGTGCTTTGAAGCAGGTTTTCATCAAGGATCTCTCTGTACTTGGCTCCGTTCATCTTTTCTTCGATCCTGACTAGTCTTCCAGTCCCTGCTGCTGAAAAACATCCCCACAGCATGATGCTGCCACCGCCATGCTTCACCGTAAAGATGGTGCCAGATTTTCTCCACATGTGACCCTTGGCATTCAAGCCAAAGAGTCTTGGTTTCATCAGACCAGAGTTTCCATGGTCTGAGACTCTTTAGGTGCCTTTTGGCAAACTTCAAGCGGGCTGTCATGTGCCTTTTACTGAAGAGTGGCTGAAGAGTGACTTTACTGAAGAGTGCTGCATAGATAGATGGTTGTCCTTCTGAAAGGTTCTCCCTTCTCCCCGATTACTCAGTTTGGCCGGTCGGCCAGCTGTAGGAAGAGTCTTGGTGGTTCCAAACTTCTTCCATTTAAGAATGATGGAGACCCCTGTACTCTTGGGGACAGTCAATGCTGCGGCTATTTTTTTGTACCCTTCCCCAGGTCTGTGCCTTGACACAATCCTGTCTCGGAGCTCTACGGACAATTCCTTCAACCTCATGGCTTGGTTTTTGCTCTGACACGCACTGTCAACTGTTGGACTTTCCAAATCATGCCCAATCAATTGAATTTACCACAGGTGGACTCCAATCAAGTTGTAGAAACATCTCAAGGATGATCAATGGAAACAGGATGCACCGGAGCTCAACTTTGAGTCTCATAGCAAAGGCTCTGAATACTTATGTATATAAAGTCTTTCTGTGTTTTATTTTTAACACATTTGCAAAAATGTCTAAACACCTGTTTTCACTTTGTCAATATGGGGTATTGTGTGTAGATTGCTAAGGAAAATGCTTCATTTAATCAATTTTAAAATAAGGCTGTAATGTAACAAAATGTTTAAAAAGTCAAGGGGTCTGAATAATTTCCGAATGCACTGTAGATACAACCATAGTCCAAGGCAGGAGTGGGCAGGAAATGTCCCTACATCCACGCTGAGGCCTGCTACAGGCAGGTACATGGAGCACTCCATGTCAGTGTCAGTAAGTAATGCATTTTTTATTTAAATATACAGTGGGGAGAACAAGCATTTGATACAGTGCCGATTTTGCAGGTTTTCCTACATTACAAAGCATGTAGAGGTCAAATTTTTATCATAGGTACACTTCAACTGTGAGAGGCGGAATCTAAAACAAAAATCCAGAAAATCACATTGTATGATTTTTAAGTAATTAATTTGCATTTAATTGCATGACATAAGTTTTTGATCACCTACCAACCAGTAAGAATTCCGTCTCTCACAGACCTGTTAGTTTTTCTTTAAGAAGCCCTCCTGTTCTCCACTCATTACCTGTATTAACTGCACCTGTTTGAACTCGTTACCTGTATAAAAGACACCTGTCCACACACTCAATCAAACAGACTCCAACCTCTCCACAATGGCCAAGACCAGAGAGCTGTGTAAGGACATCAGGGATAAAATTGTAGACCTGCACAAGGCTGGGATGGGCTACAGGACAATAGGCAAGCAGCTTGATGAGAAGGCAACAACTGTTGGCGCAATTATTAGAAAATGGAAGAAGTTCAAGATGACGGTCAATCAACCTCGGTCTGGGGCTCCATGCAAGATCTCACCTCGTGGGGCATCAATGATCATGAGGAAGGTGAGGGATCAGCCCAGACCTACACGGCAGGACCTGGTCAATGACCTGAAGAGAGCTGGGACCACAGTCTCAAAGAAAACCATTAGTAACACACTACACCATCATGGATTAAAATCCTGCAGCGCACGCAAGGTCCCCCTGCTCAAGCCAGCGCATGTCCAGGCCCGTCTGAAGTTTGCCAATGACCATCTGGATGATCCCGAGGAGGAATGGGAGAAGGTCATGTGGTGATGAGACAAAAATAGGGTTTTTTGGTTTAAACTCCACTCGCCGTGTTTGGATGAAGACGAAGGATGAGTACAACCCCAAAAACACCATCCCAACCGTGAACGACTGCACCCTATTGAGGGGAGGATGGATGGGGCCATGTATCGCGAGATCTTGGCCAACAACCTCCTTCCCTCAGTAAGAGCATTGAAGATGGGTCATGGCTGGGTCTTCCAGCATGACAACGACCCGAAACACACAGCCAGGGCAACTAAGGAGTGGCTCCATAAGAAGCATCTCAAGGTCCTGGAGTGGCCTAGCCAGTCTCCAGACCTGAACCAAATAGAAAATCTTTGGAGGGAGCTGAAAGTCTGTATTGCCCAGCGACAGCCCCGAAACCTGAAGGATCTGGAGAAGGTCTGTATGGAGGAGTGGGCCAAAATCCCTGCTGCAGTGTGTGCAAACCTGGTCAAGAACTACAGGAAACGTATGATCTCTGTAATTGCAAACAAAGGTTTCTGTACCAAATATTAAGTTCTGCTTTTCTGATGTATCAAATACTTATGTCATGCAATAAAATGCAAATTAATTACAAAAAAATCATGCAATGGGATTTTCTGGATTTTTGTTTTAGATTCCGTCTCTCACAGTTGAAGTGTACCTATGATAACAATTACAGACCTCTACATGCTTTGTAAGTAGGAAAACCTGCAAAATCAGCAGTGTATCAAATAATTGTTCTCCCCACTGTATATAATACTCCACTCATAGTGGAGAAGCCCTATGCATCATAAACCTGTCTACTCCTGGAGTAACTCACTGTCAGAGATTCATTAGATGATGATTTGGCAGGAGGCCCTGGGCCAATGGGAGGTCAGGGGTGAGGGCTTAGGGGGAGTGAGAGGGAAGTTAGACATAAAGACTCAACTTGAACCACAGAACCCGTTTTTAATTGGTTGAAGGATAGTCTGCAACTTTCCTGATGGACAGCCCAACACAACCCTCTCCCCCAACACACACTTCCCTTTGAAAGTTGCTGTGTCTTTTACGCATCCATTTCTGATTGGAAGGCACCCATACAGTCCTCAATAATCAACAATGGATTCAGTACCTCTTTCAATTGCATTCAGTACCTCTATTAATCTCTCTACATGTGTTACAGAGGGAATATTCCAGAGCCTTCTGACCAACTGCTGGAGATCTCTCCAGAACAGATAAGTAAGCTCTGCTGGTGGTAATATACTTTATGCACTATGTAAACCTCATTCACTATGGCTGACTGTCTGTGTTATGACATGTAGCATATTGTCCAGGGCCATTGGTTGGATTTTCTGTACTCACTCCAAAACTCATGCTATTTCCTCTCACTAAAAGTCTCCAGAAAAACGAACGCGTCCATCCCCCTATCCCCAGGTGAGTCTACTGGGCCATGGAACTCTAGAGCAGCACATTAAAAAAACCTGCCCCCCTGTTGCCAACCATTCAGCAGACAGTTCCCTGAGGAAGGATGTAACTCTCAAGGACAATGGACAAATTTGGTGGATGATCACCAAACGGAATAAAGTTTTGTATAAACTACTCATGTTTGTTTTTTAAAAGTTGTTGCAAAACAATACATTTTTCAGCCTGTTTTTCAAATGTTTTACTAACTACTATGCTAACTTAAACATCTAACAACATGCAGACTTTCTCCATCAAGAAAACACCTGGTGCTTATGACTCAAAGGTCTAAAATAAATGCAAGTCTCATGTTCAGGGTGAATACATTCTGATTCATGTATATAAGACATCATACAGGTGCACCAAGTACCATATATATCCCAGACAAGCCTGAAGAATAGGACAAATAGACAAGTGAATGTAAGTCTGCTCTTGTGTCTGTAGCAATTTGCATGAATGAGTGGTAACATAAGATACATGTTGGCGTGTTAAATGGTTACGAGACATTGATAAGGAGACTCTAGCTGCAGTGTCAGGTAAGGTACCAGTAAAGGCCCTAGTATTCAGTCAGGCATCTGGAAGCAGATGTCACCATCCAGGCCCATGCCACAGCATGCAGAGGCCCGATTGTGAGATGACAATAAATACATTATGTACCTTTCATCACTAAAGCCGTGTTAGCATTTACTGCACATGTTTCTAAACAATCCAACCATTTTGTTATTGATATAAATGGGCAATTCACATACAATAAAGTTCATGAGCATTGACTATAATACCTCTAGGGTCCTGTGGTTGTCTGGCAGCATTTCTGCTTTCTAGTTATCTTACTCCCTCTCCACCTGAAATGCAATAACAACAAAAGCATGAATAACAATAAGCCTAGTCAGTCAGTAATTTTCTAACTTGGCTAAATTAAAAGCACTAATGTAAATGTGCACAAGTCTACTCAGCCAAATTATACCAAAACAATACAGACTATTTGCAGGAGGGGCATATTCCTGTCACCAATTAATCAATAAACTGGCAGTGGAACGAAGTTCTCAAAACTCAATAACAAGTCTTTAAAATATAGCTAGCAAATATATATATATATATATATATTTCTAGAAATCGAACATTGATGATGTTGGGAATTTTTCCCATAGCAGTTTCAATTCAACTTAGCTAACTAGCTACATGTTGACAGCTATATAATTAAGCAATAAGGCCAGAGGGGGTGTGGTATATGGACAATATACCACGGCTAAGGGATGTTCTTAGGCACGACACAAGGCAGAGTGCTAGAACACAGCCCTTAGCTCTGGTATATTGGCCATATATCAAAACCCCCGAGGTGCCTTATTGCTATTATAAACTGGTTACCAATGTAATTAGAACAGTAAAAATAACTGTTTTGTCATACCCATGGTATACCATGGCTTTCAGCCAATCAGCATTCAGGGCTCGAACCAACCAGTTTATAATCTCAGTGCAAGAGGCGTCACTGGTTCGATTCCAGGCTGTGTCACATCCAGCCGTGGTTGGGAGTCCCATAGGGCGGTGCACAATTGGCCCAGCGTCGTCCGGGTTTGGCCGGGGTAGGCCGTTATTGTAAATAACTGGCTTGCCTAGTTAAATAAAGGTTAAAATAAAATATAAAAATATATAATGGTATTCATATCAACTTTATCAATCAGATAGTTAACTAGCAAATATATTTGTTTTCCCCTAGCATCTAAAGCTGCCTGATAAA
This sequence comes from Oncorhynchus clarkii lewisi, assembly GCF_045791955.1. Classification (NCBI taxonomy): domain Eukaryota; kingdom Metazoa; phylum Chordata; class Actinopteri; order Salmoniformes; family Salmonidae; genus Oncorhynchus; species Oncorhynchus clarkii. The sequence goes on from NC_092148.1 coordinate 69,989,694, forward strand.
TCTAACGTTAGCCAGTTGATAGTAAAGCTAGGATAAATTTCAGAAGCCAGCTAGCTAAAGTTAATTTAGCTGCAGCCAATAGATTTCCTCTGAAATGTATCACTTATTTTTCACATGATAAACATATTACTGTCATGCCTTTTCACAAAACATGTATGCACACATAATAAAGAGATGATTACCTTCAAGTAGACTGTTTTATTCTAGTACTTTAGGCCGAGTAACGTTAATAATGTTACTTTGTAAAAATGACTTCTCCTCTTCAAGCTATTTCCTGAGATTTGATTGATGGAGCAATCCATCCAATGGTTGCAGCAATTAGGCGGCTGTGGTTTTGGCTGATTGGTCAGGAGTAAAAAAGGTCCTGCCCCTATTGCTGCTCAAACCAGTATTCATTACTTGCGAATCTCTTTCTAAAAATGTACTAAACTTTCTACAATCTTACGAATCTCTTGGTAGTGTGACAACAGTGACAGAACCCAAGCGTGGACTTATAAAATAAATGATGCTTGCAAATCTTATTGAATGTATTCAAATGTGAAGTTACAAGTTTGCGACCGTTGTTACATTTTTCACACATCATGATACAAGCTTGCAAACACGTTTGCAAATCTTACTTCCAACCACGAATCTCAATGTGAGACCACGAAATTCACTATACGAACTGGTTCTGTGAGCATTATTATCCAGGAGCCCAGGTGGAATCAGGCACCTGTCAGACAAGAACATATTGGAAATGTGATTGTATCTTACATTCTTTTGACAATGGAACCCTCTATAAAGCTGTTGAATTCTGTATTTAAAACTGAGTCTCCTGAATGATTCATCCATTTAGTAAAATGCAGAGCTTTTAGATTGCTTTTAGCGACGGTACTTTGGGGGAACTCTACTCCTCTGGAGTTGACCTGCTGATGTTCAGTGTATATCTTGGTAAAGAAACGTGGAGAGGAAGTCTGCTCGATTCTTAATGGTTTCCTGTAATATCACTATGGCTGCAAGCAGGAAGACAGATGTCCCTCTCTATAATTGGTCTCCTGGAGCGTTTGTGCATTTGTGTGTGTGTGTGTGTGTGTGCGTTTGTGTGTGAGTGTATATGTGTGTATACTGTATGTATGTGTGTGTTGTTGTAAATTGAGAGGCAGCAGTTGATGCATAGGTTTTCTACTGCCATTCATTTCCCCATTCCAAATAAAAAGAGCATGCACACACACATACAAATCAAATCAAATGTATTTATATAGCCCTTCGTACATCAGCTGATATCTCAAAGTGCTGTATAGAAACCCAGCCTAAAACCCCAAACAGCAAGCAATGCAGGTGTAGAAGCACGGTGGCTAGGAAAAACTCCCTAGAAAGGCCAAAACCTAGGAAGAAACCTAGAGAGGAACCAGGCTATGAGGGGTGGCCAGTCCTCTTCTGGCTGTGCTGGGTGGAGATTATAACAGAACATGGCCAAGATGTTCAAATGTTCATAAATGACCAGCATGGTCAAATAATAATAATCACAGTAGTTGTCGAGGGTGCAGCAAGTCAGCACCTCAGGAGTAAATGTCAGCTGGCTTTTCATAGCCGATCATTAAGAGTATCTCTACCACTCCGGCTGTCTCTAGAGAGTTGAAAACAGCAGGTCTGGGACAGGTATACACACACTGAACAACCACTGCCTCTCTTTCTCTCCATCCCATAATTCCCTTCTCTCTGTTTCTCCACTCACCTCTCTCTCTCTGTTTCTCCACTCATCTCTCTCTCTCTGTTTCTCCACTCATCTCTCTCTCCCTGTTCCTGCTTTATCACCCCCTGTCTCTCATGTCTCACCCCTGTCAGCCTTCTTCTCTTTAATGGATACTTTCTCATTCCCAGTAGATTATCCTGCTACTGCTAGAGACTCCTGCCTAAGGGAGAACAAAACACTAACACACACACACACACACACACAAACACACACACACACACCACACACAACACACACCACACAACACACACACACCACACACACACAACGCACAACACACACACAGCCCACCTCTATGTGTATTAACCACCCTAGCTAAGTCACTGTCAGAGACTTAATGGGGTCATTAGCTAAAGTTTGCTCCTCACCTTTAAGTGTAAAGTAAAAATAAAGACATCTAAATGCCTTTAAAAGAGGCCACCCCATGCTACGCTTTACAGCAGCTTTACAACATGAGAGAGAGAGTACTGTAGACTACTTTATCACCGAACTCAACCCAGAGTCTCCCAGAGCATTCAGTCAGCCCACTGACACTCCTATTGGATCACAGCAACTGCTTACTATTAAGAAATGCTGTAGATGGAAGGAGCGTTGTGTACAAACATACCATCAAAACAAATTCAACCCTTTTTAGAGAACTTCCTGGACAAAATGTTTCACTGCAATAGTGAAGGTGTAGATCTGGCAGTAGAAAGCCTAAAGTATATTTGATCTTTCAGCTTCCCTATCAAATCTAAAAATGTCAAGCAGACAACAAAAAAAGAAAATGAACAATGATGACAAATGGTCAAACTGGACAGAAATATGCTAAGGAAAAAGAATGAACAACATGTCAGAAATCAGCTGAATCTAATGGAAGAATCCATAGAATCAAACCACTTCTGGGAAAATGAGAACACACTAAACAAAACAACAACACGAACATGAGTTATTTATCTCCAATCTTTTTGTCCATTTAACAACGAGCAAACAGCAAACACATATACACAATCAATTACAAATCTTAGAATCAACTATTATTAAAGACTACCAGAACCCACTGGAGTCTCCAATTACATGTAATGAACTACAGGACAAAATGCAAACTCTCCAACCCAAAAAGCCCTGGGATGTTGATTATTTCCTAAACTAAATGATAAAATATATGGACAACATAAAATTGGCTATGCTTAAACTCTTTAACATTATCCTCAGATGTGGCATCTTCCCCAATATTTGGAACCAAGGCCTGATCATCCCAATCCACAAAAGTAGAGACAAATTAATCCGCAATAACTACAGTGGAATATGCGTCAACAGCAACCTCTGGAAAATCCTCTGCATTATCATTAACAGCAGACTCCTACATTTCCTCAGTGAAAAATATGTCTTATGCAAATGTGAAATTGGCTTTTTACCAAATGACCATATGACAGACCACATATACACCATGCACAACCTAATTGACAAACAAACCAAAACAAAAACAAAGTCCTCTCATGATTTGGTGATCTCAAAAAAAGCTTATGACTCAATTTGGCATGAGGGCCTGCTATATTAATGGATGGAAAGCGGTGTTGGGGTAAAAACATATGTCATCATAAAATCAATGGACACAAACAACAACAAGTGTTTGGTTAATAAAATTGGTGGGGACGACGTCCTCAATGCACTTATTGATATAACCAGTGACTGATGTGGTGTACTCCTCAATGCCATCGGAAGAATCCCAGAACATATTCCAGTCTGTGCTAGCAAAACAGTCCTGTAGCTTAGCATCTGCTTCATCTGACCACTTTTTTATAGACCGGGTCACTGTTGCTTCCTGCTTTAATTTTTGCTTGTAAACAGGAATCAGGAGGATAGAATTATGGTCAGATTTGTCAATTGGAGGGCGAGGGAGAGCTTAGTACACCTCTCTGTGTGTGGAGTAAAGGTGGTCTAGATTTTTTTCCCCTCTGGTTGCACATTTAACATGCTGGTAGAAATGAGGTAAAACGGATTTGTTTCCTTGCATTAACGTCCCCGGCCACTAGGAGCGCCGCCTCTGGATGAGTGTTTGCTTATGGTGGAATACAACTCATTGAGTGCTGTTTTAGTGCCAGCCTCGGCCTGTGGTGGTATGTAGACAGCTACGAAAAATACAGATGAAAACTGATATTGTGGTCTACAGCTTATCATGAGACGCTCTACCTCAGGCAAGCAAAACCTTGAGAGTTCCTTAGATATCGTGCACCAGCTGTTGTTTACATAAGTTCATAAGCCCCCGCCTGCCTGTGTCTTACCAGAGGCTGCTGTTCTGTTGATAGAGTGTATAACCCGCCAGCTGTATGTTCTTAATGTCGTCGTTCAGCCACGACTCGGTGAAACGTAAGATATTACAGTTTTAATGTCCCGTTGATAGGATATACGTGCTTTCAGTTCGTCCCATTTATTTTCCAGCGATTGAATGCAGACTGGAAGGCAAGGACAGATTAGCCACTCGTCGCCTGGTCCTCACAAGGCATCCCGATCTCTTTCCGTGAAACCTACCTTTCCTTTTCCAGCGAATCAAGTGGATCTGAGCCTGGTCAGGCACCCGTAGTATATCCCTCGCGTCCGACTCATTGAAGAAGAACTCCTCATCCAACTTGAGGTGAATAATCCCAGTTCTGATGTCCAGAAGCTCTTTTCAGTCATAAGAGACAGTAGCAGCAACATTATGTTCAAAACAATTTAAGAACAATGCGAATAGACAAACAAAATAGTATGGTTGGTTAAGAGCCGATAAGACGGCAGCCCTACCCTCCGGCGCCATCTTTTCCATAATCTGTTGCTTCTGTCCCCAACCAAGGACGGCCTACAACAGTACCTAGATCTTCTGCACAGATTCTGTCACACCTGGGTCTTGAAAGTGAATCTTAGTAAAACAAAAATATTGGTGTTCCAAAAAAGGTCCAGTTGCCAGGACCACGAATACAAATTCAATCTAGACACTGTTGTCCTGTAGCACACAAAAAAAGATACCTACCCCGGCTTAACATCAAACCCTTAGGTAACTTCCACAAAGCTGTGAACAATCAGAGAGTTAAGGCATGAACATAAAATTCGACATCCCAGTTAGGATCTGGTAAAAAAATATTTGAATCAGTTATAGAACTCATTATCCTCTGTAGTTGTGAAGTTAGGGGTCCACTCACCAACAAATAATTCACAAAATGGGACAAACACCCAATTGACACTCTGCATGCAGAATTCTGAAAAAACATCCTCTGTGTACAACATAAAACCCAAAATAATGCATACAGAGCAGTATTAGGCCGATACCCGCTAATTTGCCAGCTGGTTTAGGGGCTCAGTTCACAAACACAAACAGACCCCACAGAGCCCCAGGACAGCAACACAATTGGACCCAACCAAATCGTGAGAAAACAACAAGATAATTATTTGACACATTAGAAAGATTCAACCAAAAATACTATCTGGCCCTAAACAGAGAGTACGCAGTGGCAAAATACCTGACCACTGTGACTGACACAAAATGAAGGAAATCCTTGACTATGTACAGACTCAGTAAGCATAGCCTTGCTATCGATAGAGGCCGCCATAGGCAGACCTGGGTCGAGAGAGAAGACAGGCTATATACCCAGTGCCCACAAAATGAGGTGGAAACTGAGCTGCACTTCCTATCCTCCTGCTAATTATATGACCATATTAGCAACACATATTTCATACAGACCCACAAAGAATTTAGAAACATACCAAATATTGACAAACTCTGTTAGGCGAAGTGTCGCAGTGTGCAGTCACAGCAGCAAGATGTGTGACCTGTTGTCACAGGAAAAGGGCAACCAGTGGAGCACAAACACTATTGCAAATACAACCTATATTTATTTGTATATTTATATATTTTCTCTTGCCATTCATACTTCAACTATTTACACATTGTTAAAACACTGTACATTTAAAATGCCGTTATTCCCTTGAACATTTTGTGAGTGTAATGTTTGCTGTTCATTTCTGATAGTTTTTTTTACTGTTTGTTGTTTTTCATTTGCTTTGGAAATGTAAACATACAGTATGCATTATGTTTCCAATGCCAATAAAGCACCTTTGAATTGAAAATTGAGAGAGAGAGAGAGAGAGAGAGAACTGTACAAGCGTCTAGTGATTAGCTAAGCTAACTGCCGGAAGGGTTGCTAGCATTAGCATGAAGTGATTATAGAGCTATTATAGGAAAGGCACTGCATTATTGAACCGCCTTGTTAGTTAAAGGAAGATGTGTGGATTCCTCATTTCTCTCTGCTTACCTTTAAAAAACACACAAACTCTGACTATAGGTTCCTATAAGATCAGGGTAAAATGAACAGAAATGTGCGTTCCTGTGAGTGTACAGTGCCTTGCGAAAGTATTCGGCCCCCTTGAACTTTGCGACCTTTTGCCACATTTCAGGCTTCAAACATAAAGATATAAAACTGTATTTTTTTGTGAAGAATCAACAACAAGTGGGACACAATCATGAAGTGGAACGACATTTATTGGATATTTCAAACTTTTTTAACAAATCAAAACTGAAGAATTGGGCGTGCAAAATTATTCAGCCCCCTTAAGTTAATACTTTGTAGCGCCACCTTTTGCTGCGATTACAGCTGTAAGTCGCTTGGGGTATGTCTCTATCAGTTTTGCACATCGAGAGACTGAAATTTTTTCCCATTCCTCCTTGCAAAACAGCTCGAGCTCAGTGAGGTTGGATGGAGAGCATTTGTGAACAGCAGTTTTCAGTTCTTTCCACAGATTCTCGATTGGATTCAGGTCTGGACTTTGACTTGGCCATTCTAACACCTGGATATGTTTATTTTTGAACCATTCCATTGTAGATTTTGCTTTATGTTTTGGATCATTGTCTTGTTGGAAGACAAATCTCCGTCCCAGTCTCAGGTCTTTTGCAGACTCCATCAGGTTTTCTTCCAGAATGGTCCTGTATTTGGCTCCATCCATCTTCCCATAAATTTTAACCATCTTCCCTGTCCCTGCTGAAGAAAAGCAGGCCCAAACCATGATGCTGCCACCACCATGTTTGACAGTGGGGATGGTGTGTTCAGGGTGATGAGCTGTGTTGCTTTTACGCCAAACATAACGTTTTGCATTGTTGCCAAAAAGTTCAATTTCGGTTTCATCTGACCAGAGCACCTTCTTCCACATGTTTGGTGTGTCTCCCAGGTGGCTTGTGGCAAACTTTAAACAACACTTTTTATGGATATCTTTAAGAAATGGCTTTCTTCTTGCCACTCTTCCATAAAGGCCAGATTTGTGCAATATACGACTGATTGTTGTCCTATGGACAGAGTCTCCCACCTCAGCTGTAGATCTCTGCAGTTCATCCAGAGTGATCATGGGCCTCTTGGCTGCATCTCTGATTAGTCTTCTCCTTGTTATCGCTTGCACAGTGCTCCTTGGGATGTTTAAAGCTTGGGAAATCTTTTTGTATCCAAATCCGGCTTTAAACTTCTTCACAACAGTATCTCGGACCTGCCTGGTGTGTTCCTTGTTCTTCATGATGCTCTCTGCGCTTTTGACGGACCTCTGAGACTATCACAGTGCAGGTGCATTTATACGGAGACTTGATTACACACAGGTGGATTGTATTTATCATCATTAGTCATTTAGGTCAACATTGGATCATTCAGAGATCCTCACTGAACTTCTGGAGAGAGTTTTCTGCACTGAAAGTAAAGGGGCTGAATAATTTTGCACGCCCAATTTTTCAGTTTTTGATTTGTTAAAAAAGTTTGAAATATCCAATAAATGTCGTTCCACTTCATGATTGTGTCCCACTTGTTGTTGATTCTTCACAAAAAAATACAGTTTTATATCTTTATGTTTGAAGCCTGAAATGTGGCAAAAGGTCGCAAAGTTCAAGGGGGCCGAATACTTTCGCAAGGCACTGTATATACAGTATGACTCAAAAGGCTCCAGGAAGAGAGCAGCCACAAGTTTGGTTAAGGTCAATCATAGCGCTATTAATTCTATTCATACCCTGCAAACACATAGCCCTTTCCCTTAACCCATGGACCACTCCGGAGAGAGGGAGAGGACTATACATCTACACACAGCCCCAATGATATCGCATTGGGGCTATATCACACATTCACACAGCAACATACATGTTATGTAGGCTATGAATGGAGGGAGAGAGGACGGAAGAGGAGGGTAATGGAAAGACATTTCTGAGAGGGAGAGAAGGGACGAGGAAGGCTCTAGCATTAAAGGATGAATGGAGGGAGGAAGTGAGCCTCTCTTTCTCTCCCACTCTGGTCAGTGTAATTATCAGACTTAGCACTGTTGGGACCAATTTAGAGAACAGAGCTGGCACTCACTGGAGCCTCATATATATTCGGTGTGTGTGCGCATGTGTGCTTGTTCGTGTGTGTTCTGATGAATTGAACATCCATATGCAACCAAAATACCAAAATTTCACAACTGATCTAACTTGTCTAACAAAAGTATCCAATTCTATCTCTTCCTCTTTCAGGATAGTTGTACCAGAGTTCTACTGTTTCGGGGAGTGAATAAAGAGATCAAGAACTACAACAGCCAGACAGCCTTTCAGGTGAGACTCCCCATCCTTCAGCTGGCCTCTATCAGACATTACATTCTAGTTATACCGTAACCATATGCCATGAGGACAACTTTGTGTGACTTAACATGGAAAAAGTTTTTGCAACTCTTGGAGGTCAAGGGAGCTCAACAATATCTGTATATTTGTTCTGTGATAACTACATGGCATAAAGGCAACTCCACTTGAACACTGTTTCTGTACTCTGGCCTGCCTCTGTGGCAAGCTGTGTGATTAAGCTTGTGACAAATTGACATTAACACAGATTTCCTCAGTACATCAATGTTCATTTGTTTGTACACAGGGCTATCTGGCGCCACACACCACCAGCACACTCAAATGTACACGTGCACGCATTCACATCCACACGCTCACACAGTGCCAAAAATCAGAAACACACGCTGCTGTCAGACATCTGTTACAACCAGCCTTTTAATGAAGGGATGCCAATGTGTGAAATATTAATCAGACATAGAAAGAGACAGAGAGAGAGATGGAATCATAGAGTAATGCAAATTAAGAGGGGGGAGATAGAATTAGTGATGGACATGTAGTCTGAAAAAGATGATATTGAAGGATGGAGGGAAAGTGGGAGAGAGAAAGTGCTTTGAATGGAATGTGTTCCCCTGTCACCTGTAGTTTAGAGTAGATGTATTATACGTCTGATAATTGGTTCCCAAAAGTTTTCTTGAAACAACAGAGGCTGATGTTTATTCCAGACAGACTCTGGGACAGCAGCTTTCAGCAGGGTTCTGTTCTCTCCCAATGAGAAGGACAGCTTCCAATGGGAGCCTTGTTTTACAGAACACTCATATTGAGAAGTTGAGAGTTGGGAAAGGAACAAACACACAACACATATTTGACTTATGCTTCTCCTCCCCTTCCATCCCCTCTTCTCTCCTCCCTCTCTCCTCCTCCAGGTGGCCATTATAGCAGGAAACTTTGATCTGGCTGAAATCATCAAGATCCACAAAGTGTCAGACGTTGGTGAGTAGACTACAGTACATGCCATGGGTATGTGGCTAACTGGAGGTGGTCACTGGACTCCAATGAATGAATCTAGACTGAATTACCCTGACTGATCTCCCATAGTGGTGTCAGAGGGTTAGAGAGCCCTCAGCACTCGGACTATAGCCACTGTAATCACCCAGTCAGTAATGATTCCTGATCATGTGCACTTGCTCTGTGTAATTCAGGGTACTGGGTGTCAATCTGCTATGTGTGAATAGTCTGCCATCTAGTGTTTGAAGGAAAGATTATACCAGATTCCTAATTTAATGCAGTAAGATGTTTTCTTAACTCAATACCCTCGGCAGTGCCTTAGGCATAAAGGCATACATTGTCATGTTGATTAGGCCAGCAACATGTTGTGTGTTCCTCTCCCAGTGCCTTTCAGGGAGACCCCATCCTACACCAACCGTAGACGTGTGTTGGTGGGAGGACTGCCCTCGCCCCGCTCCCTGCTGCGCTCCGCTAGTGACAACAACCTCAACGGGGACAGCAGTCAAGGTCTGGGTCAAGGTCTGGGGCAGGGTCACGGTCGACAGGGTCAGTCTCCTGTCCCCTCTCTGAGAAGCCTCCCTGCACTGGGACAACACCAACAACATGCCAGCCTGGGGGAGGTGAGAGACAGAGAGAGAGAGAAAGAGACAGAGACAGAGTGTGTGTGTGTTTGCCTTTCTGCGTGTTTTGTGACAGAGATTTATGGAATGTGTGTGTAACAGACTGTGTGTGCTGTGTGTGTGTGTTATATTCCAGACTCGTCATGGAGAGATGCCAGACAGCAGTCTCCAGAGCACAGGCAGCTCTCGCTCCTCCCACTCCCGCTCTCCCTCGCTTCACAGTCATCTGCATGAGGGCGATCAGGGCATCAGGAAGACACACGGACACCCTCTAGGACACGTCCCTCGAGGACGGCTCAGGTGAGACAGACAATCAATCATATATTTAATATTCTGCTCCTTGGGGGACAATGAACTGTTCTGGGTCTGATCTGAAAGGAAAGCTCCTCCTCTCTTCTCCTTGTCATTGTCTCTCCAGTATGGGATAAATTGAGCAGATTACTAATGCTGAGGTTCCTAACCATTTTATTGTGATCATGTGTCAGTCGTACTGACTCAGTACATGATTAACACATGGCTTTATGCTTCTCCTATAGAACACTGTATGTGTGTATGCGTTTCTGCAAGTGTGTGTGTGTGTGTGTGTGTGTGTGTGTGTGTGTGTGTGTGTGTGTGTGTGTGTGTGTGTGTGTGCGTGCGTGCATGCGTGCGTGCCCTTATTCTCCAGAAGCGGCAGCAGTTTGATGTCTGACATGGGAATTGCATTACAGACACGACTATAGCCCTCTCTCTATTTGTAATACCCTACTGTCACTTCACTCCATCCATCACACATGCTGCTAATCAGACCTCTATCTCTCGCTCGCTCTATCTCTCTCTCTCTCTCTCTCTCTCTCTCTATCTCTCTCTCTTTCTCTCTCTCTCTCTCTTCGTCCCACCCTTCCCTTTGTCTCAAGAAGGCCACAGTAGTAAAGCAGCATCAATGTGTTGAACTTGACACCCTGTTGGTAGAGGTAGTGTAGCTTGCCTGTATTTGAATGTACTTCTGTCTGCACAAAGAGGTATAGTAATACCTTCCTTTTCAGTACATATAATATGCTTACTGAGACTCGCGTGTCAGTAGGAGTTAGACTGAGGGAGGTACAGAAGGAGGGATAAAGAAAGGCACAGATAGAGGGAGGTAGAGGTCATTTCCCTGATGTGTCCTGTCCTAGATGCCTGTCTGTTCTTTTCTGTTATTCTTTTGCTGTAATTAGTCATGTTTATCTGTGTAAGAAGTGACAGGTCTGGAAATTACTGATGTTATTGACACAACAGTAAAGGCCTGAGGACATCTGAGGGAGAGAGAGACGGTCCTCAAATGACATAGTGCAAGGAAAACATTAGCTATACGTTTATACCTAATCTTCACCCCTCCTTCCTTGTTTCCCTCCCTTCTTCTTTCCTTCCTTCACTACTCCTTTCCCTCCCTCTTGTTGGCTACTACTGGTCTCTCTCTCTCAGTCCCCCTACCTGCGCCATCTTTCCATCTCTCTCTATCCATCTCTCGCTCTGTGACCGTCTGTCCGCCCGGTGATAACTCCAGGGGCATTCTGGGTACCAGGGAAGTGTGAAATTAGTTTGGCCGGCAGTGGCCCGCCCCTACGGCCAACACAACGACTTCCTGTGGAACATGCCATCACTTCCTCTCACACCAGAGTGGGCGGTGCTGTAAGGAGTCCAACACTGTTGCCAGGGGGCATCTGGGAATGGTGAAATGGTTGGAATTTAGATACATATAAAGGGTGGATGTCACAATGTGAGTGAGTTATCGATACCATTGAAAACCAAGATGACACCAATGATTTCCTTGGAGGTTGGTAAGGTAATAGGCCCCTTTCCTGTTTCCCTCTGCTTTCTGCATCTGTCCCCTATTAATTTCCTGTCTTTCTCTTTCTCACCTTTCTTTTTACCTTTCCCTCTCTTTCTCACATCCTCTCTTTCATCCCTAATCCACTGTCACTTCCTGTCCTCCCTTTTTCTCCTCCCCCTCCTCTGTCTCTATCTATCTCCCTCTCTTCTCACTCTCATCCCTCGTTCTCCCTGTATTAGTCACACTAGGGTCTGTTGGAGGGAAATTATCCATGGTTTCTTACTGCTGGCAAAAGGCTGAGAGAAAGAAATAGAGAGCGAAAGTGGGATAGAGAGAAAGTGTGTGAGAGAGAAAGGGAAAGAGAGAGAATCTCTTGAGTCCAGCTTAGAGAATCCACATTAAAGGAGGACATGGCGGAATCGATCCGAACGCATCATAGTCTGCATCATCAAAAGGCGACACAGTTCAGCCAGCATTGAGCCGTTTGGCTGCTAATCCCCCCGCTTTGGGACACAGTTTGAATGCACACACACACGCACGCACGCACGCACGCACACACACACACACACACACACACACACACACACACACACGCATTAGTGAGATAAGATGTAGGAGGACATTTAGTCCTGTATAATCAATGGCTGCTGTATTTCAGTGGTTTAGATAAATCAGCGATGATACAGATCTATGTTGTACATACATTAAAACACAAACAACTTTATCTTCATTTGGTGAGCGTGACACTGTATCATATAACACTACTGTCAGTCATCCTAAGATGTTGTCACTGTTTATAACATCTGTAATGTCAACCTTATTATAAAAGAGGGTTAAAAAAAGTGTTAGCTAAATATGTTGTACATACTGTTATTTGTACAGCCAGGTCACCCTGGTTATACAAGTCAGTATACGATGTCCATCCGTGTCTGAAGATGTCGGGAGATGACATGGAAACCGGCCACTAGGGGTAACAGTGAGCACTGTTACCTTCAAGTAAGTTTCGGTTTTGCTAGGGCATTGTGGACAGGGATGGCGGAGGGATGTAGGCATCTGCCTCTGGTGACAAAGTTTGCATGTTAGAATACAGGATAGAAAGTTGTTTTTGAGGTTTTAGTTTTCAGCCTATCCCAAACCTTAACCCTTACCTTAACCATTCTGGGTTAATGCCTAAACTTTAAACACCTTAAACACGTTTGCAACAACTTCTGCATTTAATATTTGAGAAACATGGATGATTCTGATGTGAGACTGTTAGAGCTAGTTGGTTTGTATAAATAACATAGTCAATGTGGATATCTGATATGATCTAATAGTTATGGCCATATTTGTTTTTTATTTCTCCATTTTAATCTGAGGTAGATGTTTGGATGAGGTATTGATCCATCTGTTTGGGGTTTAGTCAGTGTCAATGTGCCTTAGAGTTGTTGTGTCTGCTTAGCGTCCGCAGCTAGCTGCTTCCACAGACACTATGATCTCCTGAACACAACTCGAATGTTCTCTTTTACCAATAGATTACCACACAATGTCATAACCATGGCTATTCACATGGATGCAGTGATGAGGAAGAGAGAGTTGCTGAGAGAGAGAGAAAACAGTGGTATAATATCTTTGTTCAGGTGCAGCTATGCAGAGAAAAAGATGGAGAGAAAGAGCTGGTCATTAGGATGCAGAGTATGATGATACCTATGATTGTATTTTATAATGGGATGAACCCACCTTATGGAGGGAAACCTATTTGTGTGAGGGCCATTTGCACGAGAAGGGTGATTGTGCGCACACGTCTGTGTGTGTGTGTGTGTGCGTGTGTGTGTGTGTGTGTGTGTGCGTGCGTGTGTGTGCATGTGTGCGTGCGTGCGTGTGTGTGCATGTGTGTGTGTGTTTAGAACAAACTTCAATTGACTAGTCATCAAGTTCACCAGATGTATTATCTTCTTCTGTGTCGACAGTTACCACGGTTACAGAAGCAGTGTCCTAAGAAAAAGGAAGAGATGGAAGGAAAGAGAGATGGAACAAAGTTGGGAGTGAGGGAGGGACAGAGAAAGGGCTGAGAGTCTTGTAGTTGTTCATTTTTGCTTTATTTAAACGGTCTGTGTGAAAGTCTGTTTTGCAGTAATGTGTTTATAAATGTGTCTAAACGGTGGTTAAAGCTCTAGTCATTCATCCTGCAGTTAATTTAGATCAATAGTGTTGTTCCTGCATGTCCACCCCTTCCTATACACACACACACACACACACACACACACACACACACACACACACACTGATAGGTGGGCCGTTGTGGCAGTGTAAACACAGGCCATTAAAGGGGAGGACAGTTGGAGATCAATCTAGAGTCTACAGGGACCAACACACACACATACAAACACACACACACACACACACAAACACCACCAGTCACAACCCCCACATACTCCAGCCCAGCTGCAAGGAACAATCAGGGGATCTGCCACCACAGAGGTCAGACCATCATACGTACCATTACAGCTCTGTGTGTATGTGTGTGTTTCTCTGTGTGTATGTGTGTGTTTCTCTGTGTGTATGTGTGAATTTCTCTGTGTGTATGTGTGTGTTTCTCTGTGTGTATGTGTGAGTTTCTTTGTGTGTATGTGTGTGTTTCTCTGTTTCTCTGTGTGTATGTGTGAGTTTCTCTCTCTCTCTCTGTGTGTGCGCGTGTGTGTGTGTGTGTGTGTGTGTGTGTATGTGGGGGGGGGGGGTTGTTTGTTTGTGTGTGTGTGTGTGTGTGGGGGGGGGGGGTGTGTGTGTGTTGTGTGTGCATGCGTGCGACAAAGTGTCAAGGGTTGGAACCGGTTCAGGGAACAGAACAGAAAACCGGAAAATAACTAAATTACTTGAGGAACAGAACCCAACCCGGAAACAGAAGTAATCTATACTGTTCCGGAACAGAATTGTTATTTTAAAAGCATGGAAACCGATTAATAGCATTATTTTACGTTCCAGGCATTTTTCTCTGGTCCCACAAAAATAGCAATAAAGTGCATATGCAAAGCAGTCTGAAACACATTCCAGTGTCTGCCTGCCTACCAGCTGGAAATCTTTTCCAGTTGGTGTGCGTGTGTTTGTAGGATACCTGCTCCTCCCCTTTGAAGCATAGGTTACTGTAGCCTACTGAAGACGTTACAAGCATGATTCAGAAATTAGGGAGAGATGTTTAAAAGAATGGATTCACTTTTTCAATGGTAGTTAATGATACTATAGTTATCATGTTTCTCATTGGATTTCTTAACTACAAAAAGGTAAGACGTGTTTTTATCTGCACATATAAGCTTGTTAGCTAGCTTGCTAGCTCTGGTCCAACATTAACTCGGAAACTCAAAAACATTCAAAGTTCCAAGATAGAAGCCGCTCCTCCGTAGGTATAATTCTGTGGGCCTAATTCAGAGAATGCATGTCATAACAGGATGCCCAGCGCGTCAAGGCAAGCTTCAACCTCCATCCTCTCTTGCTCTTTCCTCAGCCGCAAAATTTTAGTTGCATCTGACGCCCTACACTGTCTCTGGCAGCACAGTGTGTGTGTTTGTCTTTCTTTATGTTTAAACCATGCTGTTACAGCAAAATACTATTTGCTCTTAATGATTTGTCTATACAGATTAAATCTCTTACCCACTCCATAGCAAGCTGCTCTATCTGCACTGATTGGTGAAGTCATTTAATGTTGAAAATAACATTTATAAAGCAGTACTTTTTGTTGGGTTCAAACCGGTTCAGAACTTTATTTTGCTGGAACAGAAGGAAGAAATAGTGTTTCTGTTCAGAACTAAATGATTGGAAAATCATTTCACTTCCAACCCCCAGTTTGAGTGGGAGTAAACATTTCAATGTTAGTCTACACCTGTTGTTTACGAAGCATGTGACAAACAAAATTTGATTTGATTTGTGTGTGTGTATTTTTGTATAACATGGATGGTCCAGACCAGCTTGCAGCAGCATTTAGCGAAGTAGTTGAATTGCCTGTAATAAATGAATGTGAATGCACATCCGTTTAGCTACTGGCTTAATTAGGTGTGGAAGCCAAGCTCTATTTCCTTGTTTACCCGGTCCATTCTGTCCTCTTTTAGCCTTATCCCTCTCTTTATCTTATTCTGCCTGTACCCCTGTCTCTCCTGCCCACTTTAGCTTCTTCTTTCATTTCTCTCCTTTCCCTCGCTCTTCCTCCCATTATCCCCAACCTGTCTCTCTCCTCTTTTCTCCCTCCATCTCTCTGCCCTGCCCTGCCCCTCCTCCCTCTCTCCCTCCATCTCTCTGCCCTGCCCTGCCCTGCCCTGCCCTGCCCTGCCCTGCCCTGCCCTGCCCTGCCCTCCCTCCCTCCCTCCCTCCCTCCCTCCCTCCCTCCCTCTCTGCCCTCCCTCCTTCCCTCCCTCCCTCTCTGCCCTCCCTCCCTCCCTCTCTGCCCTGCCCTCCCTCCCTCCTTCCTTCCCTCCCTCCCTCCCTCCCTCCCTGCCCTGCCCTCCCTGCCCTGCCCTCCCTCCCTCCCTCCCTCCCTCCCTCCCTCCCTCCCTCCCTCCCTCTCTGCCTTCCCTCCCTCCCTCTCTGCCCTCCCTCCCTCCCTCTCTGCCCTGCCCTCCCTCCTTCCCTCCCTCCCTCTCTGCCTCCACCACTCCATTTTACTCTGTGTTGTATTCAGTGTGCGGAGGGTGGAGTGTCCTGGGCTCAGTCATTAACATGCGGCAGGCAGCCACCTCAGCCTCTCCTCTCTCTCTGTCTCTCTGTCTCTCTCTCTCTCTCTCCTCTCTCTCCTCCTCTCCTCTCTCCTCCTCTCCCTCCGCTCAGTCCCGAGGTAATTGGAAAACCGTCAGCAAGCCGCTGCTTCGAAGGAGAGTGAGAAGGGTAGAGGGAGAGAGAGGGAGAGGAAAGGGGAGAGAGGCGAGGAAGCGGGAAAGATGGAGAGAGGAGAATGAATGAATACAGGGTTACGAGTGATTGATACGACACAGAGACAGAAAGGGAGAGACAGGAAGAAGGGAAAGACAGAAAGGGAGAGGGGAGGGGTAGATATAGAGTGAGGGGTTTTCACACAGACACATGTCACATGATACCCACAATGTACACACATATGTAAACAAAGTCACACAGACAAACACACATAAGCACACAGATGCAAGATAAAAACAGATTGATTCATGAATCACTGTATCCATGATTTTGCAAGACCAAAGATAAAGCAGAGAGAAGGGGGGAGAGTGGAGAAAAGCAGCTGTAAGAAGGATGGGAGGGTGAGTGTTGAGGACACAGACAAACAGGCTGTATGATACAGGGTGGAGCTCACATGCACGCATACACACACACACACACACACACACACACACACACACACAGCTGCAGCAGTAGTGATGAATGAATACCAGGAGAACCTCTGCTTCAGCTCTATTAGAATTCACCAGACGCCTCCCTCAGAGAAATGGAGGGAAGGTAGAGAGAGAGACAGAGATATGGGGCAGAAAGGGGGAGAGAGAAAAGGTGTTTCAAGGTAATTCAAGAGGAGGTAGCAACCTCCCCCATCACACATCAACCTGCCCCCTCCCCCCATCACACATCAACCTGCCCCCTCCCCCCATCACACATCAACCTGCCCCCTCCCCCATCACACATCAACCTGCCCCCTCCCCCCATCACACATCAACCTGCCCCCTCCCCCCATCACACATCAACCTGCCCCCTCCCCCATCACACATCAACCTGCCCCCTCCCCCCATCACACATCAACCTGCCCCCTCCCCCCACCACACATCAACCTGCCCCCTCCCCCATCACACATCAATCTGCCCCCTCCCCCCACCACACATCAACCTTCCCCCTCCCCCCACCACACATCAACCTGCCCCCTCCCCCCACCACACATCAACCTGCCCCCTCCCCCCACCACACATCCACCTGCCCCTCCCCCCATCACACATCAACCTGCCCCCTCCCCCATCACACATCAATCTGCCCCCTCCCCCCACCACACATCAACCTTCCCCCTCCCCCCACCACACATCAACCTGCCCCCTCCCCCACCACACATCAACCTGCCCCCTCCCCCCTCCCCCCACCACACATCAACCTGCCCCCTCCCCCCACCACACATCAACCTGCGCCCTCCCCCCATCACACATCAACCTGCCCCCTCCCCCCACCACACATCAACCTGCCCCCTCCCCCATCACACATCAACCTGCCCCCTCCCCCCACCACACATCAACCTGCCCCCTCCCCCATCACACATCAACCTGCTCCCTCCCCCCACCACACATCAACCTGCCCCCTCCCCCATCACACATCAATCTGCCCCCTCCCCCATCACACATCAACCTGCCCCCTCCCCCCGTCAAACATCAACCTGCCCCCTCCCCCATCACACATCAACCTGCCCCCTCCCCCCACCACACATCAACCTGCCCCCTCCCCCCACCACACATCAACCTGCCCCGGAGAGCAGTGGCGCATGCACACACACAGGCAGACAGGCGGGAGGAGATCAATGGTGCTGTGTGTGTATGTCGGCACACTGTGTTCGCGACAAGCTGTTGCTAGCGTATGTTGTTCTAGTGGAGGTATAGTGTTCGCAGTAGCGGAGGGGGCAGCCTGCTTGTGTGTTGGGTAGAATGCTCGGAGAGAGCTGTGTGAGTGTGTGTGAGCCGTCAGAGGGGAGGGGAGATGCCAAGTGCAGTAGTGGCAGCAGCAGCAGGGTTAGCAGCAGCGTCGTCGCCAGTGTGTATGCGTGTGTGAGTGTGTGTGAGCGGGCACGTGTGTGTGAGGGGTGGAGGGGAGTGGAGAGGGACTCCCAGGAGAAGGAGTCTTGGTCGGGGAGCAGAGCCAGCCTCTCTCCCTCTCCTCCACGGCAGGACCTAGACCTCCAGAGCCAGGGGAGTAGGTGGGATCTGTAACTCAGCCTGGAGCACTGGAGGCTCTAAAGACGCAGGGATCTCTTCCCCTCTCTGGAGGGCTTTTCGGTCAGAGCGGGAGCTCAGGATATGTGTGACCCAAGGGGACTGCCAGAAGGATCTGAGCGACAGAGACGGGAACGATTCCGTTACTGTTAACCGTTAACACTACTTCTCCTGCCTCGGAGAGAACCGAGAGGAGAGGAGAAGAGGGGTGGAGGGAGGGGGACAGGGGGATTTTGTTTGCTGTAACGGAATAAGAGGAAGAACAACAGAGAGAAGGATTTAGAGAAGGAGGGGAGGAGGCGTGACCTCTCATCTCATGACTTTCCCTCAAGGTTTGCTTTGGGACCGTTGACTGTTGACCACTCGGACAGACTTATCTTACAACCGGTCACTGTGACAACCGTCAGGTTGTTGCTGTGTTACTGTCCCCTTGGCGACCGACCATGTCGGTAACCACCGGTTTCGGCTACCAGCTGCCTGGCATTACCACGGTAACCTATGTGTTTGTTTACAGCCCGGGTACGGTGCAACGAGACCCCAGTCCCCCCACCCACACCCCTCCTGCCATTGCCGGTGCCAGCGGGCCCAAGCGGAAACTCTACAGCGCCGTACCGGGACGTACCTTCATCGTGGTCAAACCGTACACGCCACAGGGCGAGGGAGAGATCCAGCTGAACCGAGGAGAGAGGGTCAAAGGTTAGTACACTATGACTGTTCATAAAGTGGTTATAATGACCTGTCATTTCCTGGTATAACCACTTTTCACATGTGTTTTTATTCAACTCTAGGGGTCTCAGATGTAGGAAGGAATTTAGAATGATAAAACAGACATCTCATTTTAGGAAACCAACAAATCTTATTGTTGCATTGGGAACACAAACTTTTATTATTTCTATAAAATAATGTGAAAAACTATATGCTGATTAAGTCTGGCTCTAGTCTCTAGTCTATAGGCAAGGT
Source organism: Oncorhynchus clarkii lewisi (assembly GCF_045791955.1). NCBI lineage: Eukaryota > Metazoa > Chordata > Actinopteri > Salmoniformes > Salmonidae > Oncorhynchus > Oncorhynchus clarkii. Next base: position 70,009,264 of record NC_092148.1, read on the forward strand.
CAGACATCACACGAGCGTGGTTGACCAAACCACTTCCACTACTCTTGTCATAGGTGTATGTAGGTAAATGAATGTGACAGAAGCTGTGTTTAACAGTAGAGGTACTACAGCGCTAACAGGACGGGTCTTCCATACATTATACTTACATGACATGGATAAAGGTCACTCCACTGCTCTCACTCTGTTCATGCCTCTGTAATGTCACTTCACCACTGGAGAGTGGTACATTTGTTATCTAATGCATCTGAAGTGCTTTTAAAGTCAGTCTTTCTTCATCAGCGTTGTCATGGCTGTCTATGTATTCTGCAGCTCCTAATCCTAATGGTGCTGTAGTCATGGTGTCTGTGTGTTCTCTTCTCCATCCATGCCTCACTCCAGACTATGACTCTAATGACATAGAAGGTAAAACGACACAACATTTTCCAACATTACTGTCCCCCCGTCTCTCTCTCTCCCCCAATCTCCTCTATATCCAAACCTACACCTCTCGTTCCCCAGACAACTATAGTGTTTGGTTGTTGGTTGAGGAGGGAGTGTGTGTGTGTACTCTACATAAGTTGCTGCCTTTAAGTGCATGGCCTCTATTGCCCAATCCTAAACTGACACCTCGCCCTTAACCCATATGCACATTTGATAGGATTTGATAGGATTTGATAGGATTTGATAGGTGTAACCAATATTATAATTTTGTCACCATATTGCTTATGTAGCAGATGAGGATCTGTGAAACTCACTCCTCAGCCTGAAGTGTCTCCACTTACACTACTTACACTACCTGGGTAAGAGGCTTCAGGAGGGCGGTCACGTGTGTTGGCGAGGCAGAGTTCCTGGGTTTGAGTCTCAGTATGAGCTGAATTGGAGGAAGCAGTGTGATATAATTTGCATCGGTCAAAGCCTTCCAGATATCCACAAGTACAGAGGGGTTAGGGGTTGAATACAGTTTGGGCAAGAGCATACACCTACCTCGTACTCCCTCCTCAGAGTGATTCTTCTTCCGTGTGCAACATAGTTTATCTTCACTCTTCTACACATCCCTATAGGGTGAAATGTGTTCACTGCTTTTACTCTCCTACAGTCTCTTAGACACACACCCACAACCACCTCTCCCTGAAGCCACAGATACCGCACTTTCCTCTTTACCCCATATCCTGGTATGAGACACTCCCACCCCTAGACTGTGTGTTTGATGTTGATGCAAACTGTTGTTGTTTATGACGCCCAGGCAGATGTGGAAAACAACACAGTGTGGTGAGTACTATGAATAGGTTATTCACATGGCCACAAACCTGATAAATCATACTGTACATTGTCTACTGTTACGTAGACACTTGTGTTACACACCAGTCCTGCAGTAGCAAGGCTATGTGAATTTGAATGACAATACAGGACACTGTATTGCATATGCTCTCAACTGTTACAGTTGGATCAGGCTGGAATTGAACCCACAACCTTGGAGTTGACGCACCGCGCTCCAGCCAACTGAGCCATCTGGCAGGGTTGCATAATAATGACCAGCATGGCTCTAACTGTATACTCTTAGAAAAAAGGGTTCCGACAGGGTTTTTCGGCTGTCGCCATAGGAGAACCCTTTTGGTTCCAAGGAGACCCCTTTTTGATTCCATGTATACTGAAAAAATATAAAGTTACAGTTCATATAAGGAATTAAATAAATGTAAATAAATTTCGCCCTAATCTATAGATTGACTGGACAACAGCGCAGCCATATGTGGGCCTGGGAGGGCATAGGCCCACCCACATAGCAGATTGGCCCACCCAGTAGTTCTTTCCACTCTCGTTCATGGATATAAGCTGTATCGAATGCCAATTAGAAGGCAAAAATATTTTTTTACTCTTCAGTTTTGCTAGTCTCCACCTGGTCTTGTTGCTGCTATCCCGTAGTGACCAGTCCACCTCACAGTGCATAGAGGGGTGTTGTGACCCGAGGCCAGGCTCTGTGGATGGATGGTCTCCACTTTGATTCATAATACATTCCGTCTCATCTACATTCATGAATGGATGAGTTGCTAATAGTTACAGGCCTCATTTACACTGGGGAAAGAGAGGATGAGAAAAGAGGAGGGGGAAAGACAGGAAGCTTCTCTACCGTGCAATATTCCTGGGGAGAAAAGGTTGGCAGATGCCAGAGCACATGTTCAGTTTCAGTGTGAAGGTATGCCATGGAAGGATAGGGATACTCTCCCCCACCCCCTTAGTAAGAATAAAGAAGGTTGTCTTCTACCTTTTACACTGTAAGAGTACTATTCACTTTAAACATCAATGACCTACTTTAACCAGCTTTATCTGTAACAGCTGTTATTTCAAGTGCCTGGTTTTGTAGAGTGGTGTCCCTGACTTACTTTGTTGTTGAACCTCCATTTACTCACTCACATCTCTCCTCCCTTTCATCATCCCCCCTATTCTTCTCTTGTCACTCTCTCATCCCTTCATCCTGTGACAACAGAGGAACACCTGTATGAGGCCCTGAGATTGGGTAAAACCAACAGGCCTGCATGATAACTCTCCTCTCATAGCCCACTGTGTGTTTGGTAGCATAGCTAGCTAGCCTTCCCCCTGAGGATTAGCATTGTGGCTAGGCTAACCCTGTTAGTTGTTTGGTATGTCGGGTGAGCTGTGAAGTGGTTTTGTAGCCTTTAGACCAGGGCTGTAATAAAACAGATAGCATGGATTAACATGGTCTTGTCGTACTCTCTGTCCTGTAGAGAATGGTGTTTCTCGGGGATCAGAAGATAAACACAGATGCACTCTACAGCCTCCAGGCATGTTTACTGTATAATAGAAACTCTTAAGAGATGCTTTCCCAGACACAGATAAACTCTACAGCCTCCAGGCATGTTTACTGTATAATAGAAACTCTTAAGAGATGCTTTCCCAGACACAGCTGCACTCTACAGCCTCCAGGCATGTTTACTGTATAATAGAAACTCTTAAGAGATGCTTTTAGTCCTGGACTAAAAAAACATTTAAATGCCTTGATCAATCCTGGAAACTGGTGCTTAGTGTTTAGGCGTAGTGGCAGAGGGTATAGTCATGGTTAGCACTGTGTAGTAGTTGTTATAAGGGCCTGTTGTAGTTTTGACTCTGTTTAAGTACATGACGAGCTTTGTACATCTTTCACTGTAGTATGTGCATAGTTCCACCAAATCTAGTTTTGTCGCTTTCGATGTCTTTCACCTGTTGTCAGTCTTTCACATGTAATATATCTTTCCTCTACTCAAAATGCTGTGTAGCTGACTCCCAATCCGATGAAGAAGAGCAAGGTACATGATATTCCTTCTCTTCTCGTCTGTAGTTTAGTCTCCAGAAGGATAGTGGAAATAGCCCACAGATGCATAGATAGTCTATTGTAGTATCAATATGTGGTGATGAAGAGAGGTGTCTGGATGTGTGTGTTGGTGTGGGATGGAGTAGGGTGTCTGTTTATGTGTCTTGATCCATTGAATATGTTAGAGTTGACAATCCCCCCGGGGCCTTCCTTTCCCTCTACCTCTCTATAATCAGATAGCATCACCAGGATGGATACATCTCATTAGGCCACTTGTTGTCATCATGGAAACGGACAGAGACGCTTCCCCTGTAACCTGGTCAAGCCAATAGACCACGCACACACTCACACATGCACAAACACATGCACTCTAACACACACCGTCTTAACATACACACAACAACTAAACACACAAAGTACATCCAGCAACATAACCCATTACATTACAGGCTATTCTACCTAAAACAAACGCACTGACACACCCACACACACACACATACACCTCTCCTCTGCACACCATTGTAAATCTTCTAGACAGCCGGGAAAATGAAACCGACCAAATAACATTGAGATTAGACATTCACAAACATGATTAATGGTCTCAGGCCGCGCCCCGTGTGTGTGGAATATTAACACTGCCGTGGCCAGTGGCGGATACCTGGAGCGCGTGCACGAACACACGCACATATACATTCACATGCAAGCACACAAGCCAGTAGACACACATACATTCACATGCAAGCACACAAGCCAGTAGACAGACATACATTCACATGCAAGCACACAAGCCAGTAGACACACATACATTCACATGCAAGCACACAAGCCAGTAGACAGACATACATGGTCCAAAGACAGGCATTACTAATGATATCAAGGGGATTGCAGGGTGATTCAACCATTACTGCAGTTATACAAGACCAGGCACAAACCTTCCACTGGTGCTAATACTTGGTAAACCTGGACCCTTCGTGGCTCAGGGCTAATACTTGGTAAACCTGGACCCTTCGTGGCTCAGGGCTAATACTTGGTAAACCTGGACCCTTCGTGGCTCAGGGCTAATACTTGGTAAACCTGGACCCTTCGTGGCTCAGGGCTAATACTTGGTAAACCTGGACCCTTCGTGGCTCAGGGCTAATACTTGGTAAACCTGGACCCTTCATGGCTCAGGGCTAATACTTGGTAAACCTGGACCCTTCATGGCTCAGGGCTAATACTTGGTAAACCTGGACCCTTCGTGTTCAGGGCTTCTCTAGCGTGTTGGCACAGAGGCACAAATCTGTCTGTCTGTGTGTCTGTGTGTTGTTAGCCTAGAACTGAGTGCTGTAATGGGCTCTCAGATAAGCACAATAGATCATTGGAATGCAGCATTGTGACAATGCCCACACAGACACTCAAACACACACACACACACACACACACACACACACACACACACACACACACACACACACACACACACACAGCGTTATATTCCAATTTTGAAGACACAGATGTAACTGTTTCTGAGACCAGAATGCATATGTCCGTAACTAAGCAACAGGTGCTGATCACACTAACACAACATATATTGTTTTCCTTTAAAATGTTGTTTTTGGGAGATTGAATGGCCAGAATGCATTCAGATTGTAGTGGGTAGTGTATTTTCAAGTATGTTCTCAAAAAAATGTAGCCCATTGCAGTTTATATTTTATGTGTGTGTGTGTTTTTCATCTGAAACCTGGGTTTTGACAACCACCCTATTGGATTGTTCTGAAAGCATTCCTGCAACATTATGGTTTTGAAATATAATTGAATCTCTGAGAAAGTAAGCTAATTGATTGCATCCAAATTGGCCATTTTAATTTATAGGAATCGTATCATATTCAATAAATATAGTACCAATGAGTTAGACATGAGGAATCTAGTGGTCAGAACCTGGTAATATGTATGGATGTATGATGGGACATACACCTAATAACTTCAATAACACATTTCTCTGAACAGGGAATAAAAACATTGCCAAATTCACTGAGAATGCATTACATAGGATGAAGAAACAATACTCCAAGCCGCAGCTCCATCCTACTTGTCAGACATAGAGAACTGATACTGTATACGGGTTGGTGGGGTTCGTGGGTGGCTTTTGATCATTTCTTTGTCTTACTCATTGTTAGAAAAAGGTAAATTTGAGTATAACCAATTAGCTTCATTTCTCAGGGATGAAATTATACATCGACAAAATAATGTTGCAGGAATGCTAATCTTATCTGTTTCTAACTACAAAAACAATTTTCAGAAACATCTGAGATAGTGGGTGTCATGGCTTGCTGAAATGACATGGAATGACTCACCTATCACATACACAGTGAGTGACGGCTAGACAGTTCACACTCCCTCTCTAACACAGTTGTAAAATAGGAATTATTTCAGCCTACAAAAAAAAGAAAGTGACTGGGTGCGAGGTCATAGTGACCTTTGGGGATAAAGTTTATTACGACGATATTAAGACTCATGTTTGTGTGCACGTTGATTTCGGGTTTGGTCAGTGGCCTGGGGGAAGGACGAGAGTGTCGCAGCTGACCTCTCTCTGTCCAATCAGAGACGCAGCAGGTAGCAAAAACCCGCCCACATACACCTGCACCCTGCTGACCACACCATCTGTCCCTCTATCACACACACACACACACACACACACACACACACACACACACACACACACGCAAAGCAAATCAGTATAAACCAAGATGAACATTACATCAGGAACAGAAGTGTAAGCACCCTGACATTCCTGACAGGATTACTCTATAGCCATTACGTACTGTGTGTGCGTATGTGTGCGTGTGTATGTGTGTGTGCTTATGTATGTGTGCGTGTGTATGCGTGTGTGCGTGTGTACATATGTCTGTAAGCATTTCACTGTAAGGTCTACTACACCTGTTGTATTCGGCTCATGTGAAAAATATAATTTGATTTGATACGTGAATATGTATGTGTGTGTGTGTGTGTGTGTGTGTGTGTGTCAAATCATATCAAATTAAATTTTATTGGTCACATACACATATTTAGCAGATGTTATTGCGGGTGTAACGAATTACTTGTGTTCCTAGCTCCAACAGTGCAGTAATATCTAACAGTTCACAACAATACACACAAATCTAAAAGTATTTTCATGGAAATAAGAAATATATACAGTTGAAGTTGGAAGTTTACATACACTTTAGTGTGAGCGGACCAAGTAATTGGGCGTCACTCTAAAGCGGGAAGGTGGAATAAACGAGTCAGGAGTAAGTTTTCTTGATTGAACACAGTTCTCTATTGAGGGCATTTGGTCAACACAAACACTCCAACATAATCAATGAAAATCTTCCAAGGAAAAACATACATCTTCTTCTCCAGATGAAACAAGAACATAATAGGAGTATCTTTAAACTACAACAAAAAGTCACGGGATTGTCACCGTCTTAGTGGTTCTTCCTGGATAGCTCCTCTCTCTCGGTGGCCATCTTCCAGAGATAGTTTCCCCCCCTTTTCTGCTGGTTCCATTCTCTCTCTTATAGGGGAAGGAGAGTATGTCATTAGTACCGTCAGCTGTGCTTAATTGCCTCTGGTTACCTTGTCTCCCATGCCTTGTTGGGCTACTATCCATGAGCCCAGCCTGCCCTCTGGTGGTCCTTCCACATACCTTCCCCCCCAGGACCGAACCGGAGGGTCGGGCGCCAGACGCACCGTCTTGGTCGCGTCGGGACAGCGCGTCTGCATTCCCGTTCCTCGATCCGGCCCTGTGGATGACATGGAAAGAGAACGGTTGTAAAGACAAAAACCATCTGGCTATTCTGTTGTTATTGTTTCTCTTACCAGCCATCCACGTGAGGGGCGCATGGTCAGTAACTAATGCAAACCTCCGACCCAGTAGGTAGTACCGGAGATAATCGAGGGCCCACTTGATGGCTAAGGCCTCTTTCTCTACGGTCGCATACCTCTGTTCCCGATCGCTGAGCTTCCTACTAATGAAGAGAATCGGCTTCTCTTCTTCACCTTTACCCTGAGCTAGTACGGCCCCAAGCCCTGTATCCGAGGCGTCGACCTGCACAATGAACTCTTGTGAGAAGTCCGGAGCCTGTAGAACGGGATCAGAACACAGGCCATCTTTTAGCAATTGAAAGGCCTCTTCCGTCTCGTCTTTCCACTCTACCTGGTTTGGCAGGTTTTTCCTGATGAGGTTTGTGAGGGGGTTGGCAATGGTTGCATATCCCGGGATAAAACGGCGATAATATCCTGTTATCCCTAAGAAGGCCCGAACGTCTCGCTTGGTCCGGGGTCGAGGCCAGTCACGAATGGCCCTTGTCTTCTCTGCCTGTGGGCGTATTTTCCCATTCCCCACGGTGTACCCCAGGTATTCCGCTTCGGACAGGCCCAGGCAGCATTTATTTGGATTGGCTGTCAACCCTGTGGCTTCCAAACTCACGAGCACCGCCCGTAATCGCAGGAGGTGACTATCCCAGTCCTCGCTGTGGATGACCACATCGTCTATGTACGCCGCTGCATACTCTTGATGGGGCCGTAGAATGGCATCCATGAGGCGTTGGAAAGTTGCAGCGGCACCGTGCAGTCCGAAGGGCATCCTCACATACTGGAAAAGCCCCTCTGGGGTGGCGAAGGCAGTCTTTGGGCGATCCTCCGGAGCCACCGGCACTTGCCAATATCCCTTCGTCAAATCCAGGGTAGTGATGAACTTGGCCTTTCCTAAGCGCTCCAAGAGTTCATCCACGCGGGGCATGGGATACGCATCGAATGTAGAGATGGCATTCACGCCCCTAAAGTCGTTGCAGAGTCTCATACTACCATCGGATTTGGGGACCAGGACTATGGGACTGGACCACTCACTCGTCGAGGGCTCGATCACGCCCATCCTCAACATTTCCCTCACCTCTTTCTTAGCGATGACTCGGCGAGCCTCAGGAATCCTGTAAGGGCGGATATGCACCTTCTTGCCGGGTTCAGTGTGGATATGGTGGAACAGGACATCTGTTTGTCCTGGGAATGGAGAGAATATTCGACCGAAGTTCATAATCAGCTTGTCTAGCTGTCTTGACTGCTCCGGTAGGAGAGTTTGGCCACGGCGCACCTGTGGTAGAGCCTCCTCTTTTCCTTTGCCCTCCAGGGCCATCAAAGCCACCTCCTCCTCTCGTCCATGGTACGTCTTCAGCAGGTTTATGTGATAGAGTTGGACCTTCTTCCTCCTGTCAGGTTGCTTGATGAGGTAATTAACCGGTGAGACCCTTTTCATTACCTCGTAGGGCCCCCTCCACTGCGCCAGCAAGCGATGTTCGGCCGTGGGCACAAGCACCATCACTTTCTCTCCCACGGTGAACTCACGGGGGGTCGCGGACTTATCATAGGCCCGGCCTTGGGTCCTTTGGGCCTTCTCCATATGCTCCTTGACTATGGGCCACACTGCTGACAGGCGGTCTCTCATCAGGGTAACGTGCTCTATTGTGGATCGAAAGGGGCATGGTTGGGTCTCCCAGGTCTCCTTGGCTAAGTCGAGGATTCCTCGACAGGGTCTGCCATAGAGCAATTCAAACGGAGAGAATCCAGTGGATGCCTGGGGTACTTCTCGCAGGGCAAACATTAAGTGTGGGAGAAGCATGTCCCAGTTCTTCCCATCTCGGGACACCACTCTTCTCAACATGCTTTTAATCGTTTTGTTCAAGCGTTCACACAACCCGTCTGTTTGAGGGTGGAATATGCTTGTACGTATCTGTTGAACCTGATATAACCGACACAAGTCCTTCATCAACCGGGACATGAACGGGGTTCCTTGATCGGTTAAGATAGTCTTGGGGAGACCCACCCGAGAGAACATCAGGAATAACTCCTTGGCAATTCCCTTTGACGACATGTTACGCAGGGGTATGGCCTCCGGGAACTTGGTAGCGTAATCTATAACCACTAGGATGTACTCGTGTCCTCTGGCGGATTTTGGGAGGGGTCCTACGAGGTCCATAGCTATGCGTTCAAAGGGAGTCTCTATGATGGGGAGAGGAATCAAAGGGTTACGTAGGTGTGGCCGTGGGGCTGTACGTTGACATTGATCACACGTCCTACAATACCTGGCCACATCCCGGGTGACCCGGGGCCAATAGAATCTCTGCATGATTCTGTCAATAGTCTTGTCCCGTGCCAGGTGTCCTCCTAGGACGTGGGAATGGGCTAACTGTAGAACTGTATCCCTGTATGGCCTAGGCACCATTAGTAATTCCTGGTTTTCCCCCCTTCGTCGTACGACCCAGTATAAGAGACCCCGCCTGATTGCATAGTAAGGAAGAGGGGGCTCACCTGATCCGTCGACGTTCCTCCCGTCAATCACCTTCACCTTCCTTATGGCCTCCCTTAGGTCTGGGTCTCTATGCTGCGAGGTGCCGACCTGTCCCTTTAATTCCTGGGGCAGGTCGACCTCGGTAGAGGGATGTGGAGGATGTTCCACATCCCCATCAAGGGTGACCGAGGAGAATCCCTTCCAGGTTCCCTCCTCGGATGGAGCTTCAAATATATCCCTTAGCGCCTGGTTGCTCCTTTCTTCCTGCGTTGTGTATAACCCTTCACATGTGTCTTCATCGGTGGTTTCCTGGAATATCTGTCGTAAACGTTGGGTTGCTATTTCTTCCTCTGCTGCAGAGGACGATGACGCGGCTACGTCTCCTTGTAGGACTACTACCTCGGGCTTGGATTTTCTCTTCTTTCCTGTCCCTCTTCTTCCAGGACATAACGTCATCTGCCGAAGCTCCTTATATAGGGGACAGTCTCTCCCGATCAATAATGGCACCTTCAGCTGGGGCACTTTCCCTGCCCTGACTGTACACCTTCCTTTTGGAGTGAGAATAGGCAGATTCACAGTGGGGTAATAGTGGGTGTCTCCATGGATACAGGACACGGCTACTTTGTCTGGTAGCAGTGCTGCAGAGGTCACCATCCGCTCCTCTACTAACGTAACCATACTTCCCGAGTCGAGAATAGCTACCACATCTTGTCCTTCGACTCGCACCGGAATCTCTGAGGCTGGGGCTATCTCTGCTAACCAACAGTGTTGATCCTGTCCCCTCAAAACGGGATGTGTGGGGATAGGCAGTGATGACTCCGTGACCATGGGCTCATCCTTGCTAGGACACTGTGGGGCATAATGGTTGGGAGACTGACATTTATAACACCGACCCTGCTGTGTGGTGGCTGACTTCTCCCACCTCCGGGGGGGGTTTGGACGTTTCGGTGGCGGGCGCGCCGGGGTGAGTCGTGGTACGGGATTGGAAGACTCCTTCCGTTCCTCCTTGTCACCTTTTAACAACTCCCCTGTAGACCGATATGTTTCTACCGCCTGGGCTATGTCGTCGGCTGACAACGGGTTGGCTTGCCCCACAACCCTTTTTAAGTCACTGGGTAATTCCCTCAATATCTTGTCCACTACGAGAGTCTCTATCACATGTCCTACTCCCTTTCCAGGTTCTAGCCACTGTTTCGTCAGTCGTATTAATGCGAAGATCTGGGCACGGACGGGTTGATCAGCTGTATAGGTCCATTGATGGAATTTTACAGCCCTATCTCTGGCAGTCAGCTGGTACCGGGACAGGATCTCGGTTTTTAGTCGCCCATAGTCCGCAGCTTCGCGGGAATCCAGGTCAAAATAGGCTTCCTGAGCCACCCCGGTCAAAAGAGGGGCTAATGCGCTCGCCCATTCTGTGGGCGGCCACTCTTCCAAGGTGGCCGTCCTTTCGAAGGTCATGAGGAAGGCCTCAATATCATCCTCCTTGGAGAGACGAGGTAAGATGGCGTGAGCAGCCGCTCTTGGCTTAACTCTAGGTTCTTCTCGTCGGCTCAGCTGTTGTTGCAGGAGTTCTATGGTTGTCTGCTGTGCCGTGATCAATTGTTGTAGTAGGGCGTTATCCATCGTTCTTGAATGGTTCCTCCGGGTCTACTGGAAGAATCTTGATTTACTCACTTATCCTTGTGTCACTCGTCCACCTAATGCCCGCATCCTCCACCAATGTGAGCGGACCAAGTAATTGGGCGTCACTCTAAAGCGGGAAGGTGGAATAAACGAGTCAGGAGTAAGTTTTCTTGATTGAACACAGTTCTCTATTGAGGGCATTTGGTCAACACAAACACTCCAACATAATCAATGAAAATCTTCCAAGGAAAAACATACATCTTCTTCTCCAGATGAAACAAGAACATAATAGGAGTATCTTTAAACTACAACAAAAAGTCACGGGATTGTCACCGTCTTAGTGGTTCTTCCTGGATAGCTCCTCTCTCTCGGTGGCCATCTTCCAGAGATAGTTTCCCCCCCTTTTCTGCTGGTTCCATTCTCTCTCTTATAGGGGAAGGAGAGTATGTCATTAGTACCGTCAGCTGTGCTTAATTGCCTCTGGTTACCTTGTCTCCCATGCCTTGTTGGGCTACTATCCATGAGCCCAGCCTGCCCTCTGGTGGTCCTTCCACATTAGCCAAATACATATATACTCAGATTTTCACAATTCCTTACATTTAATCCTAGTAAAAAATTTGCTGTCTTAGGTCAGTCAGGATCACAACTTTATTTTAAGAATGTGAAATGTCAGAATAAAAGTAGAGAGAATGATTTACTTCAGCTTTTATTGCTTTCATCACATTCCCAGTGGGTCAGAAGTTTACATATACTCAATTAGTATTTGGTAGCATTGCCTTTAAATTGTTTAACTTGGATCAAACGTTTCGGGTAGCCTTCCACAAGCTTCCCCACAATAAGTTGGGTGAATTTTGTCCCATTCCTCCTGACAGAGCTGGTGTAACTGAGTCAGGTTTGTAGGCTTCCTTGCTCACACATGCTTTTTGAGTTCTGCCCACACATTTTCTATAGGATTGAGGCTTAACTTTTTTTCCTTAAGCCATTTTGCCGCAACATTGTAATGGGGGGTGGGGGGGTCATTGTCCATTTGGAAGACCTATTTGCGACCAAGCTTTAACTTCCTGATTGATGTCTTGTAACAATAGCCGAAATGGGTAGACCAAGACGCAGCGTGATTTGGGTTCATCATAATTTATTTGAATGTGAACCAGCAACAAAAACAATAAAGAGAAACAAACAAACGAACATACAGCCTTGTAGGGCTCAAAAGCACCAATACAAAAACAAGATCCCACAAGCAACAGGTGGGAAAAGGCTACCTAAATATGATCCCCAATCAGAGACAACAATAGACAGCTGCCTCTGATTGGGAACCATACCAGGCCAACATAGAAATACAAAAACTAGACTACACATAGAAATAATAAACTAGAACACCCCCCAGTCACGCCCTGACCTACTCCAAAATAGAAAATAAAGACTTTCTATGGTCAGGACGTGACGTCTTGAGATGTTGCTTCAATTTATCCACATAATTCTCCTGCCTCATGGTGCCATCTATTTTGTGAAGTGCACCAGTCCCTCCTGCAGCAAAACACCCCCACAACATGATGCTGCCACCCCCGTGCTTCACGGTTGGGATGGTGTTCTTCGGCTTGCAAGCCTCCCCCTTTTTCTCAAACATAACGATGGTCATTATGGCCAAACAGTTCTATTTTTTTTTCATCAGACCAGAGGACATTTCTCCAAAAAGTATGATCTTTGTCCCCATGTGTAGTTGCAAACCGTAATCTGTTTTTTTTATGGTGGTTTTGGAGCAATGGATTCTTCCTTGCTGAGCGGCCATTCAGGTTATGTCGATATAGGACACGTTTTACTGTGGATATAGATACTTGTGTACCTGTTTCCTCCAGCATCTTCACAAGATCCTTTGCTGTTGTTCTGGGATTGATTTGCACTTTTCGCAACAAAGTACGTTCATCTCTAGGAGACAGGAAGCGTCTCCTTCTTGAGCGGTATGACAGCTGTGTGGTCCCATGGTGTTCATATCAGAAGCTTATAAAGTCCTGACATAATTTTCTGGAATTTTCCAAGCTGTTTAAAGGCACAGTCAACTTAGTGTATGTAAACTTCTGACCCACTGGAATTGTGATACATTGAATTATAAGTGAAATAATCTGTCTGTAAAGAATTGGTGGAAAAATGACTTGTGTCATGCACAAAGTAGATGTCCTAACTGACTTGCCAAAACTATAGTTTGTTAACAAGACATTTGTGGAGTGGTTGAAAAATTAGTTTTAATGACTACAACCTAAGTGTATGCAAACTTCTGACTTCAACTGTAAATATTAGGACGAGCATTGTCGGAATGACTGACAGCTGTCTGCATATGTGTGTATTTACAGTGCCTTCGGAAAGTATTCAGACCCATTGACCTTTTCCACATTTTGTTACGTTACAGCCTTATTCTAAAATGGATTAAATCATCAACAGAAAATCCTCAGAAATCTACACACAATACCCCATAATGACAAAGAGAGAAAAAAATCTTCACATTTATAAAAAATAAGAAACAGAAATACCTTCTTAAATATTCAAACCCTTTTCAAACCCCATGAGACTCGAATTGTGCTCAGGTGCTTCCTGTTTCCATTGATCATCCTTGAGATGTTTATACAACTTGATTGTGGTAAATGCAATTGGTTGGAAATGATTTGGAAAGGCTCATACCTGTCTATATTATGTCCCACAGTTGACAGTGTATGTCAGAGCAAAAACCAACCCTTGAGATCAAAGGAATTGTCCATAGAGGTCCGAGACAGGATTGTGTTGAGGCACAGATCTGGGGTACCAAAAAATGTCTGCAGCATTGGAGGTCCCCAAGAACACAGTAACCTCCATCAATTCTTAAATTGAAGAATTTTGGAACCACCAAGACACTTACTAGGGCTGGTTGCCCGGCCAAACTGAGCAATCAGGGAGGTGACCAAGAACCCAATGGTTACTCTGACAGAGCTCAAGTGTTCCTCTGTGGTGATGGAAGAACATTCCAGAAGAACAAGTATCTCTGCAGCCCTCCACCAATCAGGCCTTTATGGTAGAGTGGACAGACGGAAGCCACTCCTCAGTAAAAGGCACATGACAGCCCGCTTGGAGTTTGCCAAAAGGCACCTAAAGGACTCTCAGACCATGAGAAACAAGATTATGTCTGATGAAACCAAGATTGAACTCTTTGGCATTGAATGCCAAGCGTCACGTCTGGAGGAAACCTGGCACCATCCCTACAGTAAAGCATTGTGGTGGCAGCATCATGCTGTGGGGATGTTTTTCAGCAGCAGGGACTGGGAGACTAGTCAGGATCGAGGCAAGATGAAGGTACAGAGAGATCCTTGATGAAAACCTGCTCCAGAGCATTCTGGACCTCAGACTGGGGCGAAGGTTCACCTTCCAACAGGACAACGACCCTAAGCACACAGCCAAGACAACTCAGGCGTGGCTTAGGTTGGGTAGGTCTCTGAATGTCCTTTAGGGGCCCAGCCAGAGTCCAGACTTGAACTCGATCGAACATCTCTGGAGAGACCTGAAAATAGCTGTGAAGCAACACTCCCCATCCAACCTGATAGAGCTTGAAACGATCTGCAGAGAAGAATGAGAGAAACTCCCCAAATACAGGTGTGCCAAACTTGTAGCGTTATACCCAAGAAGACTCAGGGCTGTAATCGCTGCCAAAGGTGCTTCAACAAAGTACTGAGTGAAGGTTCTGAATACTTATGTAAATGTGATATCAGTTTTTTTATGCATATAAATTAGCAAAAAATTAAGTTTTGCTTTGTAATAATGGGGTATAGTGTAGATTGATGAGGGGGGAGAACGATTTAATACATTTTACAGTAAGGCTGTAACCTAACAAAATGTGGAAAAAGTCAAGGGGTCTGAATACTTTCCGAAGGCGGTGTATGTCCAGACAGTGAGCCGTAGCAGGGAGCACACAGTGAAACTGTCAGTGACTCCATATGTACTTCAGGCCATTGCCTTTGTCAGCCCTGCCCTGACACTGTGACTGTGGCACTGTGTATCACTGTGTGTTACTGTATGAATGCACACAAACACACCACACATACACACACACACACACAGTTATTGACAGCCAATGTCATTGTGAGTGTTTACGAGGAGCAACAGTCCAGCTCATTAAGGTCTGATCATGTATCACAGAGTAAACACCATCAATCAACTGCAGTTAGCACACCTACAAACACACACACTATGAGCGATTAAGAGACACTCTGTCAATGATCTAAGACCTCTCTAGTGATGTTCTTTTAACCCTGGCAACATCAAGGTGTTCCTGTTTTTCACAGGTTTTTATCCACAGCCACGCTGTGCAGCAAGAAGGTACAGTATACACACATAGCATGAGCTAGTGAGTGTATTGAGGGGAGAATAAAAGAGAAAGATAGAAAGGAAAGGTACGAGTTATTAGGCATCCAAATTGGCCTTAGCAACTCTATTTTTGTCTTCACCTGGAGGCCGATACAAACGGAGAAATGGACAAGAGAAAAGATAATACATGAAATAGAGGGAGAAAATGAAAACGAAAGAGTTTTGTAGATCCATTCAAGGTTGGGAGGGAGGGAAGAGAGGAGATGAGAGAGAAGGGCTCCCTCTGAGTCATACTTAGAGTTTTCCTCCCCCTCCACTACTCTCACACTCCCATCTCCAACCTCTCTACCTCTTTCTTACTTCTGTCCCTTCTTCCTCTCCGCCTGCTCTCTTGCTGTACATGCCTCCTCTGTCATTCATAAATAAAGCTTCCACTGTGTTACACTCTCTTTCTTACTTGACTGAATCATCTTCTCACTCACTCATTCACTCAAACCCTCTCTCTATCTCTATCTCTCTCTCTCTCCCTTTCTCTCTCTCTCTCTCTCTCTCTCTCTCTCTCTCTCTCTCTCTCACAGTGTGTGTGTTGAATACAGATGAGGTAGGGACTGCACCACTCCCCAGCCCTCTCTGAACTGAAGGAGCCCTGAGAGCACACACACACACACACACACACACACACACACAC